>NW_022900918.1:21876306-21937098 GCF_012274545.1 Fukomys damarensis | reverse complement strand
TAAAAAAAAAAAAAAAAAAAAAAAACAGGCTATAGGACCATCTCCCTAATGAACATAGATACAAAAATCCTCAATAAGATAATGGTAGACATAATGCTTAAGATTATCAAGAATACCATACATCCTGGCCAAAGGGGATTCATCCCAGTGATGCAGGGATGTTTCAACATACACAAGTCAATAAATATATTAATAGAGCCAAGGACAAAAAAAGTATGATCATCTTAATAGATGCAGAAACATTTTCTGCAAAATCTAACACCCATTCATGATAAAAATCCTACAGAAAATTGGAATAGATGGTCTTTATTTATTTGGTACTGGGGATAAAACTTGGGACCTTGCATTTGTGAGGCAGGTGGCAGCAGCACTGAGCTAAATCCCTGGAACTCTATGGTGTTTATCTCAACTTGATAAAAAACCATCTATGATGAAAATAAAGTGTTTGTAGATGGGGAGGGGAGGAGGGAGTGAAGGGAGGGCAGAGGTAAGGGAAAAAAATGAGAATCAAGACTTGTCATGTAGAGGTACAAGATCCCAACAATGAATGTAACTGTACTGTAACCCTAAAATGTACCAATAAACTCAATTAAAGCTGAAATAAAAAAAATAAAAATAAAAAAACCACCTATGAACACCAACATCCAACATCATACTAAATGGTCGAAAAATAAAATCCTTCATGCTTAACTGAGGAACAAGACAAAGATGCCTGCCATCACCAATCCTGTTCAATATATTTCAGGAAACATTAGCCACAGTAATTAGATAAAAGAAATAAAAGGAACAAGAAGAGAAAATGAAGAGGTTAAAGTGTCATTATTTGCAGAGCAGGTGATACTTTATATGGAAGACTCCAAGAACTTCCCTAAATGTCTTCTAGACCTAATAACAAAATTTAGTACAGTACCTGGATACAACGTTGACACAAAAAACAATCAATAGCTTTTCTGTACATGAACAAGAGACTCATGGAGAGACGAACTGGAGAAACAACTCCTTTCACAATAGCATGCAAAAAAATTTAAATACCTAGGAATCAATATAACAAAAGAAATGAAAAAACATCTTTTCTGAAAACTGCGATTTCTGAAAAAAGAGATGGAAAAGGATATCAGAAAGTGTAAAGATATCCCTGCTCCAGGATGAGAGGAACCAATGTAGTGAAAATGGCCATAATTTCAAAACTGCTTTATAGATTCAGTGTAATCCCAGTTGCAATGCGAACTACATTCTTCACAGAACTAGAGAAAATAGTCCAAAATTCATTTGGAATAAGAACAGAACAAGAATAACAATTCTAAGCAACAAAACAAGACAGGGGGTATCACAAGTCCCAACTTGGAACTATAGTTTAAATTTACTGTGGTAAAAACAACACAGTACTGGCAAAAAATAGACACCCACATCAGTGAAACAGATTAGAAGATGCGAAAACAATTCCAGACACACTCAGCTACCTCATCTTTGACAAAGGAGCCAAACACCCTTACTGGAAGAAAGACAGTCTTTTTAATCAATGGTGCTAGAAAATTTGGGTTTCAACTTGCCAGAGTAAAGCTAGACCTAGATCTCTCACATACATTAAATTAAGATCAAAATAGTTCAAAGATCTAAGTATTAAAACAGAAACACTAAACTGGCTGGAAGAGAGGTTAGATAGAACTCTTAAGGATATTGGCAAAGGAAAAGTTTTCATGACAAAACCTCAAAGAATCAACTATAACTAAAACAAAGAAATAACAACTAAGATCTCATCTTACTAAAAAGCTTCTGCCCAGCAAGATAAATGATCGACAGAGTGAAGAGACTGCACAATGTGAGAAAAAAATTTTACCAGCTGTTCCTCAGGCACAAATCTACTCTCTAGATTATATAAAAACTTACAAAAATTAAGCTTCCCAGATTTAAAGACCCAATCCAAAAACGGGCATCTGAAATGAACAGATATTTCTAAGACAAAAAAGAAGAAACAGCAAACAAACATATGAAAAAATGTTCAACGTCACTGGTCATTGGAAAGATCAAATGAAAAAAAATGCTGAGATTACACCTCATTCCAGAAAGAATGGCTGCTATCACGCTATCAACCAATAACAAATGCTGGAGAAAAAAAGGAAACCTCTCCAATGTTAGTGGGAGTGTAGACTGGAGCAACAGCTGTGGAAATTGTATGCAGATATATCAAGAATTTATAAATAGAGGTCCAATTTGATCCAGCTACTCCCCTGCTGGGTATCTTTCCAAAATAATTAAAGGAATCATACCACAACATTATATGCACACCCATGCTTACAGAGGCAGAGTTGTTAATACCTCAAACTTGGAAACAGCCCAATTGCCTGTCAACAAGAGACTGGAGTAAAAAGATGTGTGTGTGTGTGTGTGTGTGTGTGTGTGTGTGTGTGTGTGTTTAATAACATGCAAAATGGAGTAATAAATAACTACTAAGATTGAGAACCTAGAGATATTTATAGCTAAATGGATGCATATCAAGGCCATACTCTTAAGTGAAATGAATAGGACACACGTGTTAATACTGAATAGCTTGTGTGTGAAACTGAAAGTGTAAATGAGGATCAAATGTATAATAATATGAAATAGGAAGAAAAAGTTCAAAGGGGAAGGAGAAGTGAGAGGGTAGTGAGAAAGAAAAGGAATTAAAACAAAGAATGAAAAAAAATGCAAATAAAGTTTTTTGTTGGGAGAGGGAGGGGTTGATGGAAAAGCAGGGGAGTGGGGAAAAAATAAGAACCAGGATTTATCATGTAACAATACAGATTCCCAGTGACAAATAGTATCATTTTGTATGTGTAAATGTACCAATAAAATTAATTTAAAAACAAGAAATGTTGAAATTTTCTAAAGACTAAGATATCATATAAGGTGCTGTAAGAGAGCTAGGCAAAGTGCTGTGTGCCTGTAATACCATCACTTGGGAGGCTGAGGTAGAAGGATCGCTATGAGTTTGAGGTCAGCTTGGACTACATAGTTAGATCCTGTCTCAAACAAAATAAAACAATAACAACAACAAAAGATGCTGTAAGGATGTCCTTTGTTTATGTGTGTGCATCTTGGCAAGTGAGAACCATTGAGCTAACTAACTAATGGCCCTTGCGAAATACTGAATAAAGAGTAAATTAAAGGTAAAGTATACTGAAAATATTTTGATGACAATGAAAGTCTCAATGACTGTATCATTTCACTTTTCTATGACAGGAAGAAAATTTCTAGTAAGAAGACAAAAAAAATCTCAAGAGAAATAAAGGCTGAGGAAAAGTAATACAGAATAACTTTAATCCAATAATCTTTCTTTTTATCTTCAATTTTTTGTTAATCCCAAAAGCCTTGTAGAAATGGGGTGGCAAAATTAATATTTAAGGATGTAATGTTAAATAAGTAGTCAAGAAATTCATTTAGAGGAAAACAATGAATTGTATAACCTGTTCTAATGGGATTGAATATGCACTTGTGCCTTAGCAAAACTATTCAGAGAATGACCCTAAATTGTCCCTTTTCCTTCAGTTTCTCCATTTCAGTATCATAACTAAAATACTAATCTTTCTCACTTTCACAAGTATCTTGGATTAAAAAGGAAAGCAAAAGGTCAGCATGGCTATCCGTCTTTTCTATTTTATTCAAAAATAAAACAAATTTTTATAAATAAATAAGAAAATAATAATAGTTAATATACCGTGTATTGTTATCTTCAAAGTGGTGAATGTGCAAGAAATACACAAAAAAAGATTCTCTCTTACAAATAAGAAAGGAGGAAAGAATATTACAAAATTTTCTTTTTAATGAACTTATAAACTAGTAGTATAAATGGAATTAATTAGCATGTATATTATTTTAAACAGCAGAATAATTTATTAAACTATTTAATTCTATTTAATGATTATCTACTTTAACTGTCACCTTCTTTATATATTCTGGATGCAGTTCCATTGCAGGAAGGTGAGTCATAATTGTGGTCTCCTAATGGATTTTTATATATTCTCTAAGAAGTGAATATTAAAGATTAAACATTGTATACCGCATTTAAAAGCCAATGATATTTTTTATAGTTCATATCAATTCTGGTTAGACAGCATCATCTAACAAACGCCACTAAGATTTTAGCTTATGACTTTTTTTTTAACCTCAGATCTGTGGCAAGGGTTCTCAACCTCAGGACTATTTTGTTTGAATAAATACTTGTTGTTGGTTTTTGTACTGTTCATTGTGTGTTTAGTACCTCTTCTTGTAACCAATACAATCCGCTACTACTCCTACTTGGTTTCAACAAACAAAAATATCTCTAGATATTCCTAAGTGTACTCTGGAACCAAAGAAAACTTTTAAAAAGCTATCTCTTTATAATTTACTAAACTATTTATCTTCTGATTTCTTCTACCTTCTTTCTCTCTCAAATGAATGAATAAGTAAAATGTGATATTTATACTACTCTGCCATAAAGAAAAATACATGTGAGTCATTCATAGGTAAAGAGGTACAACTGGAAACATAATGCAATAAGTGAATATAAGTGAAATAAATCAGACACAAACAAATATGGGGCTTTTAGGATTTAAGTAGACTTGGATTTTTAGTGGAAGGGATGTGGTGAAGAGAAACTTCCATGTACTGAAACAAGTGATTACTAGTCATGTGCTGTGCGTGTGTGTGTGTGTGTGTGTGTGTGTGTACATAAAGAAAGGAAAATTTCCAGCATAGTAATTAGGACAATATAAAGGAACAGAGTTCTCAGGAGTACTAATGTAGCAGAAAGATAAGGGATATTTTGAAGCTGTGACAATCAAGAAACAAATGCATCAGTCTGCACTCCCACCAACAGTGGAGAAGGCAACCACTATAGAAATCAATATGGAGATACCTCAAACAACTAGGATTAGAGGTTTCATTTGACACAGCTATCCCTCTGCTGGCTATCTTTCAAAAAGAATTAAGACAATCGTACCATAGTGATATATCCACACCTATGTTTATAGCAGCATAGTTTGTAATAGCTAAAACTTGGAAACAGCCCAATTGCCGGTCAGGTGGAGACTGGATAAAGAAGATGTGGTTTTTTTCCTATAAAATAAAGTACTACTGAGCCATAAAGAATGAGAAACTACAGTCATTCATAGGAAAATGGATGCATATTGAGGCCATTTCTTAAGTGAAATAAATAGGACACACATGTGTAAATACCAAATAGTTTATCTGGTATGAAAAACTAAAAGTGTATATAAGATTTAAATTGTATAATGGATAATGTGAAATAGGAAGAAAAGGGCTAAGGTTGTATGCAAAGTGGAAAGGGTAGGGGAAAGGAAATAAGGGAAAAGAAAAAGATATGAGTAAGGAAAAAATGGAAATAAATTCTTTTTAAACAGGGAAGGGTGGAGTGGGTGAAGGGAGGGTAACTGTAAGGGGAAAAATGAGAACCAAGACCTGTCATGTAAAGGTACAAGATCCCAATGATGAATGTAACTGCATTGTATACCTAAAATGTACCAATAAACTCAATAAATAAACAGAAAAGAAACAATTGAATGGACTGGAGATTTAGCTTAGTAGTTTCACCATTTGCCTTGCAAGCCGAAGGTCCTGAGTTCATACTCTGGTAATCTCCCCACAAAAAAAAAAAAAAGTAATAATGACTATTATTTTATTTCCAAAATACTACATATGTGTCACCTAAAATACACCTGGGAATTTCTTAAGAAATTTAGTTGCTTTGCATAATTTAACTCTCATGTTAGTCTTGTTGACAAATGTCAATAATGTAATTTTAAATTAAGTAAACTTTAGTAGATAAATTTAGGTTATTCTCCAATGTCACACAGCCAATTGCTGGAAAAACAGGATGTCAGTGTTAGATAGGTGGAATTTCAACATGAAAGTACAAAAATAGCCTCTTTAATATCATTGTCTAATATACATGCAATAGCAATGGAAATGTTTCAGTAAAATGTCTAGTGTGATAATCACTGATCACATTTAAAATTACTAGAAATGTGGAATAGTTGACAGAATAATTGAAAGTTAATTTTATTTAATGTAGTTTATATTACTTTTATTCTGTAATTCACATTTTAATATGAATATAAATAGCTAAGTGGATGAAGATTCCCATCTTAGGACTACTCTGAAAAATAAATTAATAAGAGAATAAAATGCTTTAAAATTTAGAGTTCCACTGGTAAACCATTTCTTTTTTTTATATTTTTTCATTAAGTTTACTGGTACTTTTTAGGTATACAGTACAATTACATTGATCACTGGCAGCCTGTACCTGTACATGATGTGTCTTGGTTTTTATCATTTTCCCCATTCACCTGCCCTCCTTTCACCCCCTTCACCCTTCCCTAATTACAAAACTTTGTTTCCATTTATTAATTTTCTCATATTTTTTTCTCTATTTCCTTTCCCCTACACTTCCCATTTCCCCTACTCCTGTAGACCTTTTCTTCCTATTTCAAATTACCAATTATACAATTTGAACCGTATTTGCACTTTCTGTTTTTCACACCAGAGATACTATTCAGTTTTTACACATGTATGTCCTATTTATTTCACTTAAGAATATGGCTGCAAACAATTTCTCAGGGTTGTCCATATATTAAATACATTGAATGAGTATACTTGCATACACTGGTTAAATCTCTTTTGGAGGCAGAATATTATTTATAGACTATGTGGAAATATTAGAAATATATAGTTTTTATTCAGAGTAACATTTAAACAAGGCATTCCTAGAAAGTTTAAAGAAAATGTGCTTTACTTATAAACTTTTTGAAATGTTTGTTTCCATATCACTAGAATTCTATACACTTAAAAATTACATGCACTTTGGCTATTAAAAGTAATATTTTATGCTGTATGAATGTATTTCATTTTGTCTGTTATTATAAAATCACAAACAGCAAAGATAAATATTTTCCTTAATGTTTTTAAAAAATCACTAATAACTTTCTTTTTCTTTCTTTCTTTCTTTCTTTCTTTCTTTCTTTCTTTCTTTCTTTCTTTCTTTCTATCTTTCTTTCCTTCTTTCTTTTCTTTCTTTCTTTCTCTTTCTTGAAACAAGATCTTGCTATTTTGTTCAGACTGAACTTCAACTTACTAGGTAGCCAAGGCTGGCCCCAAACTTTCAGAAATATACCTGCCTCAGCTTCTCAAATGCTAGAATTGTAGGTGTGTGTCATTATGCCCAGCACTAATAACTTTAAAATGAAAACACTTTCAAAACTTTGAAATATATTCCATTTTTTATATTATTGGCTTTCAAAGAAATGAAGCAATATACAGAAAACTTCTAACATGACTCTGAAAGCTATTTATAAAACATCTTAAAGACAGTTCTTTCCAATTTTGTGTTTGTTATAGACATTGTAGCTGTTGGTAATTTTTTGGTTGTTTCTATTTGTTTTCATTTGTATTTTTTAAAAGAGTCAAGAAGTCAAATATATAAAAACGGCATATAAATTCATGTTTTCTTTACTTGACAAAAATCATTCTTTTTATACCATGAAATGATTAAAGGAAGTGAAAATTCTTCAGATAAAATTTGTATTTTTCATTTATATGTACACATATTCTACACTTATTCTTTGGCTGTTTAATAGTCTTTTTTTACTGCCACTGGGGAACTGTCTTATGTGTGAAAGTAATCTTTTTTAAAAATATATAAAAGTCTCATAAATTCTCTATTGACACTCTATGTTAATGAGGAATAATTTTCATGTTAATGATTATGGAAAATTATTTCTCATTCTATGAACTTTGAAATGAATTGTAAATTGTAATTTTAATTTTCTAAAGAAATAATCAAATATTCTAAAGAAAACCAGTTCTGTTTACATACTTAACATTGACAATAATTGGATTTATGTTGAAATAATTATAAATATGATATTTTCATAGAATGAAATTTCAAGAAACACAAAAAGTGAAATCACTGATGCACACAACAAAATTAAGCAGGTGTAGAAGTGAGACCATGTAGATGAGTTACATATTTAACTCCATGTGTTAAAAAATTCAAAACACTGTTGAAAGTAGCATAAGACATACTGCAGATCATATAAGGAAAAAATTCATAATGAAGAAGTTAGAAATATCAATTTAAACATATAGAAAATTAATCAGTCCCAATCAATCAAATACGAAAGGAAGTAACTGTAGCAAGACACAAAATAATTTCACTAGCTCTGAAAATTTAAACAGTGCTGTACTTTACACTTTAAATATCAAATTTGCTTATATAAATTTTGCAAATTCAACCAAAATCAGTTGTAATTAAACATGAAAAAGGAATGCAAAATATAACAATGACATTGACATATTTCTAGTGTAGGGAAAGCATTCCAAAACATTAACATCACTATTTGATTTTTTTAAAAAATGTATTTCATAAAAGAAATACCGAAAAAAAATTCCTAAATGAAGAGACTACATAAAACTCCATCAACTAGTAACACAATCATTTAGGAAAGAATGCATGTCTTATTTTAAGATGAGAAACAAGTGGTGTAATCATGTTTACCTAAGTCTGTACTTGAGCTCCTAAATTGTTACAAAAAATATAGAAGTAAAAAACGAATAAAACTAGATGTTTTTCATAAATTTTCTATCTACATAAAAAATTACAAGCAAATTAATATTAACCTAAGAAGTCATTTAGGTTTACAAGGATAAAGAACATAAAATGGATTTTCATATTTGCATATACTAGCCAAAACTCTCATATTAAAACTCAGAAACAATATGATGTTATCAACTGAATAAAATAGATTTGATCAATAAGTCTATAATATATACAATCAATTCATTTTGAAGGAAGATGTCAAGGCAATGAAATACAGAAATGTTAATATTTATAACAAATGTTATCATACCAATTGTTTAAACCAAGCCAGAAATAAGAATCTGTATATCTTCTTCAATCCACATTTAAAAATTTACCCCAAATGGGCACCAAGTCTGGATCAGTATTTTCTATTCTCAACTGAGACAGCTTTTTAAAAGATTTCTTTGGTTCCAGAGTACACTTAGGAATATCTAGAGATATTTTTGTTTGTTGAAACCAAGAAGGAGAAGTAGCGGATTGTATTGGTTACAAGAAGAGGTACTAAACACACAATGAACAGTACAAAAACCAACAACAAGTATTTATTCAAACAAAATAGTCCTGAGGTTGAGAACCCTTGCCACAGATCTGAGGTTAAAAAAAAAGTCATAAGCTAAAATCTTAGTGGCGTTTGTTAGATGATGCTGTCTAACCAGAATTGATATGAACTATAAAAAATATCATTGGCTTTTAAATGCGGTATACAATGTTTAATCTTTAATATTCACTTCTTAGAGAATATATAAAAATCCATTAGGAGACCACAATTATGACTCACCTTCCTGCAATGGAACTGCATCCAGAATATATAAAGAAGGTGACAGTTAAAGTAGATATTTATTTTAATGACTTTGGAGTTGCCTGGGGTACTGTAAAGCAAATTTAGGAGTGTGGTGGGGTGGGTCAAAGAAGTGTGACCCTGAGCTCCACCTCAGATCCTCGCCTGCCTTTTTCCCTGGGATTGTTTCCCTGCTTTGCTTCCCTACTGCCATAAGCTGAGTGTCCATTGTTCTACCATAGTCTTGTTTCTGCCTCGAAGCCAAAGCTCCACGGGCTGAATTCCATGACAACGACATCCAGATTAGATATTTCCTTTCAGCATTAGATGTGTAATATTATGTGCCAAAAATGGGAAAACTGACTAATGCAAATATTGTTTCCAAAGAAGTAGGGCCACTTGCTGGGACTGTACTTGACAGCCTGCTTCACAAGCTTTTGGAACTGGGCTGAGGAAGAATTAGGAAAGGGTTGGAGATACAGGCTAGAGCAACCTTACAATGTTGTAAGCATTCCCTAGAAGGCAATTTTGGCTAGAGAAGAGCAAAACACTGAAAGGAGTGTGGACAATAAAGGCCAATTTAAGCAAGTCTTATTGGGATAAAGACTCAACTGGCAAAGTGACTCAGCTGCATGCCATGTGTAATATACTATGAAATTCAAATTATTTATATAATCTTTTACCCATTCCCTGAGATCTTGTGGTAGACTGAGACCAGCAATAGTGGACTAACTGAATTGACAGAGTCAATTTCAGGCAGCCAAACATACAAGGTATGGCTTGGATATTAATGACTGCTTTATCTGCTTTGCATTGAAAAACAGGGATAAAAGCCAGAACAAAAAAGTTTAAAAAAAAAATTTTGGCCGAAGTAAATCATCTGTAATGCAATGCTAAAGGACGTGTGGTTGCTAAAATACCAGTGTCATTTTTCATGATTTAAAAAAAAATAGTCTTAAGAATAGACTTTTATTATAATTTTTAAATGAAATAATTCAACTACCAAAGACCAAATTCAACTGAAAGCACAAGTTTTTGAGTCTTTATTACAAAACATGTGAAATTTTTTTGATGGTGTGAGTTTTTCTCTTAACCTTTTTATGAAGTTTAGCATAGGAAATTACAAAAATTCATTACTGTTTTGTTTTTTAAGTTTTCAAATGAAAGGATTAATTTCTACCTCATTTATATATATATATATATATATATATGAGATCAACAATTTAATTGGACATTTTTAATAAGCTTTGTAAGTTGAGTTATTATGTTTGCCTGTATTATACTGAGATACATTAGTTGAATTACTGGTAGAGGGTGATACTTTAATTTTATTGGTTTAAAAAGACAGGAGATGTCATTGAACCGCAGGAGTCTGAGTTTTTATTTCCCAATGAGTCTTATTGTATTAATTTACAGAGTGTTTACCAAGGTTGTTAATTAATAGAAGTGCAAAATTGGCATACCACTTAATAGAAAACTCCATGACTTTTCAGAAATGTATATTTCACAAATATAAGATAGCATATCAATGAACTTTATGTTGGATTTATCACAAAAATATAGGGAAAATCATAGATGTCTAATTTTGATTACTACAGAAAAGCATAAGCATAAATACAAATGTATTATTTGATGTATTTTGTGTAACTTGTAAATTTCTTCCTGAAGTGTCTGGTAGAATGTTTTATATACATTTATATTTAGTTGATAGAATTAGCATATAATTTTATAGCTTCACAATAAGTTTTAAATTTACAAAAGCCTTTCAAAGGACAATTAAAATGACACTAAAGGCTAATTTAAATAATGTTGGGCCATTTATATTCAAAATTGTTTTTAAAAATTCCTATCTTTCAAAGTGCGATTTGTACAAAATATAATTAATTATTTCAGCTTCTCAACATATGGTCATTATGCTTTTATTTGGAAGGTATTTTTTAATCATATAAAACATTCTTTGTATTGATTTCTTAAGCAGATTACAAATAAGCCGTGAACATTTTGGAGGTCATTATTTCCAAATTGCAAAGAATCAAGCAATGATTACCGAGGTACAAGAGTGCTTGATAGCACAATCAAGAATTTACATAATTCATTTTGATATCTCTATCCAGGAAGATGTAATGATAGCATGCAGTCGGGAGATAAATTATACAAAATTGTCTGCTTACAGCTTCATACATATTTAAAAGAAAGATTATTTTTCTGATAAACAAGGCCATGCATTTTAAGCCCATTTTTTTACAAAGTTATTATGCTCCAATTACCGACCTTTAATGTTCGTCTTGATCCACTTCTCACCAGGGTCCGTATACAAAATCATTGTTCTAAATGTAATTATTTACTAGATATGTACACATATATTATATGCATGTGCATATATCTGGATACACAATAACTTTTAACAGTTTTAAGTAATCGATAATCACCCTGTTTTCAAAATAAAAGAAAGGGAAGGGTATTCTTCTTTTAAACAATTTTATATCTGTCTGCTTTAAAAATTACTAAAATTCCTTTAATCTCATACACGGAGACCATCATACCAATTCTTAAAAGACAGTTTAAAAACAAATAAATAAATAAAAGAGAGTTTAAGTTTAAACGATTGCATAGACAGAAAATCATTTCTATATCAATTCCAAATATGACATTGGAAAATTTATTTTAAATTTAGCTATTCTCAATCTGAATAGAATTTAAAATTAAATATAACTTTAAGCAAAGATATCCCACATTTATTATATAACATTTTATTAAATTTAGCACAGTATAATTGTGATGGATTAATATAAATATTAAATAATAAAAATGACATTTTATCAGCTAATTATAATATGAAGCTTTGATTAGTAAATAGTGTCTCATAAATACATGTATTTGCTGTTTTATCTGTTCTTTAAACATGTGGTATCTCATAAAATAGTAATAAACAAATTCGGTTTTAAACTAGACTGGGATAAAAAACTCAAATAATGTTGATAACATTTTAAAAAAATTTTGATTTGAAACAAATTGAACTATATAGGTCAGTGTGGACAATCTTTCACAGATAGAACGCCAAACTTTAATTAAATTAGATACTAAGGTTTTAGTTTAGGAGAAATAATCAACTCATACATTAACTCTTTTGTCTTAAAAGAAAAATAATTAACACTCGTGCCATAGTTTCACCACCGCTGATATAAGTTGTCCTCCAAAAGGTAACTTTTCAAAAGGTTCGGAGAGCCCAAATATTTCTCTAATGTACCATATTCTGTTCTCTGTGTTTGGGTAGATAAGCCGATGATATTTTAAATTAGCAATCTTTTAGATAGCCTCATATCATCCCATATCTCTCATTTCATGTGATCCTTCACCCCTCTATCATGTGTATTTTATATCTCTTGACATTTTCCATTAAATTTATCAAAACGTTTTACTTAACTTAATGCTCCATGCTGCTAGCACCTTCAAAATTGTACTATTCTAAACAGAAGCATATATTGAAGTGGAAATTTTATGACTTTTGTGGGTCAACATGTCAATAATACTTCCTGTTATCAAAGTAAATTTTAGCCTAAACAATATGGTTGTCAGCAGCTTAATGACCAGAATATCTCCTTTGTTCCTTGCACTTCATTTCTCCAACTCACATCGGTCAGCGATTTGCATAGACACAAAAACAAATAGGATAAATCTATGGAGTGTGGACACATACATGCAGACACACGATAGTACACTTTTGAGGAACAGCTGATAAAATGTGTTCTAACACTGTGGATTGTCTCTTCACTCCTTGGTGATTTCTCTTGCTATGCAGAAGCTTTTCAATAAGATGTGATCCCAGTTGTTGATTCTTTGTGCTAGTTCAGGTGAGACTGAGTTTTTTCTTAATTTTTGGTGCATTTAAGGTATACAATCTAATGACATTCATCATTGGAAATTTGCAACTTTACATGATCCATCTTGGTTCTTATTTTTTCCCTATTGAGACTTTTTTCATGAAATCTTTTCTTTCACCATTGTCTTCAAGATTTCTACCTAACCTCTCTTCCAGCTGGTTTAGTGTTTCTATTTTAATGTTTAAGTATTTGATCCATTTTATTTTTGGTTTAGTGCATGATGAAAGATGTAGGTCTAGTTTTACTCTCTCAAGTTGAAACCCATTTTTCCAGGACCATTTATTAAAGAGGCCATCTTTTCTCCAGCAGGGGTGTTTGACTCTTTTGTCTGAGCCGGTCTGGAATTGTTTCTGAATCCTCTAATGTGTTCCATTGTTCCTCAGGTCTGTTTCTTTGCCAGTGCTGTGCTGCATTTATTATGGTAGATATGTAGTACAGTTTCAACTTGGGGATTGTGATACTGTCTAGAGACCTGACTTGAAAGGACAGATAATATATTATAAAATACATGATCGAGGCAAGTTGCTTGTTATTTCTAGGAATTAACTAAAATTGAGAATATTAGTGGATCTTTTGTTTTACAATATTTCCAATGTCAAAGTAGAATGCAAAAAAAAACCTGCTAATAGAGATGTAATAAGACTTTTGTTTTCTTTTATTGAGTTTATTGGTACATTTTAGGTATACGGTACAATTATATTCATTATTGGGATCTTGTACCTTTACATGACAGGTCTTGGTTCTCATTTTTTTCCCCTTGTCTGTGCCTTCTCTTCACCTCTTCCTCCCCTCCCCATTTACAAACACTTTCTTTCCATTTTTTCATTTTCTCATAGTTTTTCTTTTCCCTTATTACCTTTCCCCTACCCTTCCCACTCCCCTACACCTTTAGCCCTTTTCTTCCTATTTCACATGGTCAATTATCTCATTATGATCTTATGTACTATTATATTTTTTCACACCAGAGAAACTATTCAGTATTGACACATGTGACTTACTTAAAAAAGTAAATTTTCTTACATATTGAGGATATACTCCTAAGTGAGATAATTTACTTTTAATCTTCATTTCCCAATGGACTATGGTTTTGAATAGCATTTAATTCTTCATTATATGTATATGAAATTCAATGAAAAGTCTACTTAAAATTTCACTTACTTTATGTTTGCTTTCCTTATTTCTTTGGAAATTTCCTTTATATAATACACATAGAATTCCCTTAGAAGATATGTTTTAAACATGCAAAGTGTTTGGCTTGCTACTCACTTTAAAGAGCAAAAGCTCATTTTCAGTTTTACTCATTTGATGAAGCACATTTTATTGGCATTCACTGTATAATGAAATAGAAATTACTGCTAAGCTTGTGGTCACTGTAGTTTTCCCCATGTCATATTCCAAAAAGTTTTTTATTTTGTGCCATTTCATTTGGATGTATCTTTGATATTGACATCTTTTATGTAGTATATAATGAATCTAAGTCTCTTGCATATGTTGAAGTCTTAGCTGAAAAGCTTGTCTTTCCCCCAATAAATTGTTTTCACACTTTTTTCAAAACTTATTTGTTTTTACTCTCTTATTTTAACTTAGGGTTTTTTTTATGATTTTCTGCATTAAGACTTTTATTCTAATATATTTGTGATTTTCTGAATATATAATATCACAGAAAAATTTAGCTTATTCTTCATAGATGATGCTATGGAATTGAAGATCATTCATTGCAGTTGATAACTTCCTAAGGAGTTTTAAATTTATCTTTTCTGAACAGCTAATTTTTTTATCAACTATTATTCTCTATGCTCAAAATAAAATAAACTTTTATTTTTAATCATATCTATTTTTTTATCAGATAACTGAAGTCCTAGAAATGACAAGAACCTTAGCTATTATAACGACTTTAAAATCGTTTCATGTTAGGCAAGTTTTGGCAAAGAAAACAATCTACTGTGCTTACAGAAGCAGTGAAATGTGTCAAAAAGATGCAATAAAATTTCTGCATGAGTTGATATTTAATAGGAAGGAGATGGGAAATGATAATTGTTTTAGATATCATAGGAAAGCCAGAACACTGAAATCCAAAGGATATATTTTCTGAGAACATAATTTTCTTCAATTCAGTGCTTTAAGTTGAATTCTCTGTCATGAGTGAAACCTTCTCAGACCAAACGAATAAAATTTTAAATGAAAAATACATATTTAATTAACATATGTCTTTCCTTTTTTATAATACTTTAAATTTTTTAAAGTTAGTTTCATATGTGTCATATGTATTTTCATCTCATATTTCATATAAAAAGTGAGCAAGATAAATTATTATTGATTACAATTCTGCATTTATTTCTTGATAATATAACAAGATTGTACCCTTTTCTTCAGCAGTTGAATCTGACCTGGAAGAGAGGCTAAAATTTCCTAAAATAACTTCCAAATTATTTCTGTCCTAATGAAATTGCTCCGGTAAATGCAATGCCCTGCTAGTTTATTGATCACAGTTATAATAATGTGCTTTTTATACTCCTACACTGTTGACTACCCTTCACCTGGTACATTAACTCACACCATTTAAAACTCATTTTAGTTTCCCTTAACTCTATCCTAATAAAATCTAACAGAATTATGAGTTCTTTAATATCTTTCCTCCTAAACAGGATTATAGATATTATGTTTTACTTAAGTTCACAGGCTTTCAGATCAGACAAATCAATATTTGCATTTTAAAATTTGAATTTAGTAACTTAAATTTAGTTAAATTTCTTTACATCAGGCCTCGTCATTTCTTACGTAATAACTATATCATCCTATGCTATAAGTACTAAATATGTAACATATGAAAGTTGTTCAGTATAGCTCTGAGTATAGTGGTGTAAGTAACTGCCTCCCACCAGATGGGCTAACACATTAGTCCTTTTATGCATTTAGTCCTTTAAGTAATATTATATGCTTGATTTTTATTTTTTTTATTTTTTTATTTTTTTGTACCGGGGATAAAACTCAGGTCCTTGTGCCTGCAGGCAGGCAGTTCAATGACTGAGCTAAATCCCAGCCCCATTGTACCTGAATATTTGGCACCTATGATTTTCTTCTTCTATGTATACTTTATTTTCTCTGTCATTTAAACTTTTACATATTTATTAATTACACTTTTTGTTTCTAGGTTTATGAGAAGACAACCTTTATGAAACATTTTAGGCAAAAAAGTGTAAACCATACCATCTTAAACTCCATTTATTTTATTTTATTTTATTTTATTTTATTTTATTTATTTATTTTGATTTTATGAGACAGGGTCTCATTATGTAGTTGAGACTGACCTGGAACTCACTATGTAGCCCAGGCTGGTCTCAAACTCACAACGATCCTTCTGCCTCAGCCTCCCAAGTGCTGGGATTACAGGGTGCGCCAGAACACCTGGCTAGAGCCCCAGTATTAACAGAAATATTTTAAAAATCATACCGTAATGTAATTTTGGTTGCTGTTTGGTAGCTTCTTTAGGTTAATTTCAGTTTCTAAATAAAAGCAGGTTACTATTAGGCCCTTCTAATATGATTACATATGATGCTAACTAAGCCACTGATTCAACAGGCACCAGTGAGAGGCTGTTAGATATATATTGCTCTGATTTTATTAATTCATACATTTTTAAAGTATTTTTTATTTTAAGGAATGCAAAATAATTGTCCAGAGGAAAAAAAAAAACCACTAGCATGTATTTTTAAAGAAAGGGTAATATTGCTACTTTCTAAAACACCATAGTGATAGTACTCAAAGCAGGTTAGTGAAGAGCACAGATATATCACCCGTAAAAAATAGCTACCCAAAAGCACTATTTATCATCCCAATGCATTCACTGACCTCCTCAGATTGTGCTTATATACACCCTTTCCAATGCACAACACTAACTTTTAAACTTTCACTATAACAATTTTATTTACAAAATTTATCAGTAAAAATATACTTAAATCTGGCTTATAATTTCTATAAAAACAGAGTAGGCTAATTTCTAAAAAAGGAGCTTATTTTCTGCCTAATAGTGCTGATTTATTAAGATAGTTAATTCCTTTCATTTATATCATATTTTTTGGTTAATTTTGACTATGTGTAATTGACAAATCAGGAACATAAAAATTATTATTATTATTATTATTATTATTATTATTATTATTATTATTATTATTATGGTATTAGGGATCCGGGGATTGAACTTGGAACCTTGTGCTTGCGAAGCAGGTAGCAGAACCACTGAGCTAAATCCCCAGATCAGGAACACAAACTTAATCACTTGTTTCCTACATTTCTTTGTTGGCTGAAGTTAACATCATCTAGGCTAGATCAGATGATGAGCTTGGCATCAAAATGAAGGGCAGATCCAACGCAAGAGAAATCTAGCATTCTCATCTTTCTTGAAGTGAGCTTTCTCAAGACAATGACAAGGAAAGTTTTAGTTGCAAAAGTGTATTTCATGAGTATTCTTGTAACACATCAAAACACACCAAAGCAAGTTTCACGCTTGACTCTAGATTCAACAAAGACTACTATGCTTCTCCTACAGAGGTGAAGGTGAAGAAAGCAAGTGACATTTGTTGAGAATCATCAAATCTCCTCTGATTGGTAGAAAACATAATAATTGAATAATATTCCTTGAATAACAAGTGTTTTAATATTTCTATGATAAGTTATCCCAAGTTGTGTGGGGACTCTGGGAGCCTGAGAAAGAAGGGTGGCAATTCAAGCGCAGCTGGGGTAACTTAGGAATAGCAAGACTCTTGTCTAAAAATAATAAAAGGGCTGGGGAGGCAACTCAGTGCAAGGGCCCTCGGCTCATTTTAAATAAATTTCTTTATATTTAGCTAAAAATAGAATGCTAAACAGAAAAGCAATATGCCCAATTCTTTGGTTTAGAACAAATGAGTAATTGTTCAGTCATTTTCCTAAATGAGCTGTTTTAAACAGATCTGAAATACATGCATCATGGTAAAATAATTATTTCATTAAAAAAATAGAACTGATTTATTGTAGTTGTTTAAAATTTTTAATCTCTTTATTCATTGGTAACAGCAGTAATGACTACCAAATTGAACACAATCTAGATAAAAATTAAGACAGATACAGTCAATATTACATAATCTATATCCCTCAACTAATATTGACACCTCACATTTCTCTAAATAGATCTATCATTTGAAAAATTATGTAGTATTTGTTTTCATTCTAACCAACTTTGAAATTAGAACATTGGCATATGCAGATATTTTAATATCTATATTGTATAATCTCTTTTGTTTATGAGTCATAAAATTTTAAATTTCTTAATTTGTATATATTTACCAGATTTCTGCACAGTAACTAAAGATATGATATCATTTGAATAGAATATTTTATTTTAGTGCGTTTCTAGTATTAAGATTGTGGTATGAAGAATATAATGATATTTAATTAGTCATACAATCTGTTCTGCTTCATTTATTTTTCCTCCAGTATAACAGAGAACGTCCTAAAGAACAATTGCCATAAAACAATTGGATTGTTTTTGGTTGTACATTTCAACTCTAGAAGACAGTTTTAATGATTGTAAAGCAAAATCATCCATTGGTTTCTAAAGTGTTACTTGAAATGAAGAGAGAAATAAGAAAATATACAGTATAAAATTTACTGTTAGTATAAAATGGCTTACAATAAAATGCATACTGATAAAGTGTACCATGAATACATTTTTACCATGATGAGGCTGCTTGTGTACTTGGGATAGGAGTGGGGGATGTGCAAGAAATGCGCAAGAAAACATTATCAGGCAAAATGCCTCATCTTGAATTCTTCCATTTCCAAATAGCTATAGAACTAGGAAAGTATTATGTAAGAACTTATATATCTTATCTTATTTCATTGATTGAAAGAGAAAAGCTAGCCTTACAGATTTCATCCTATTTCTGAAAAGAAGGTTTGAAGAGGTTGGAATCAGTTGTTTATATATAACTAACTGCTTGAATAATGTACTAGTCATGGACTACAGTGTCATATATTGGTGAAAGATGAGACATGAGACAATTATGTAATTCATGACACAGGAGAAGTCATTAAGAAACCAGCTCTAAAGAGAATATTAAATGAATTCCTTAATCATACTGATAACTTCAAAAGCACAGAACGGGTTTAAAACATGATAGTTGTGATTCTCCTCCTGCTCCTCTTCCTTCTCTATTTCCTCCTCTTTTTTTCTACTTTACTTTATTGTTGTTTGACAAGCCTACCTGTACCTTTCCATTCCAATATATGTCATTAATGCATTTGTCACAAAGTTACAATTCTGGCTAAGTGTACATATTGAAAGGTATACACCCTACTATCAGTGTCCATACATGCTTTTATTTGACAATTGTACATTATTTTAAATTCAGTATATCCCCAGATTATTTATATAAATATTTCAAGATTATAAATATGCATTGCAAGCCAGGTGTGGTGGCGCATGCCTGCAATCCCAGCACTCGGGAGGCTGAGGTAGAAGAATCCCTGTGAGTTCGAGACCAGACTGGGCTACATAGTGAGTTCCAGGTCAGTCTCAACTACACAGGGAGACCCTGTCTCAAAAAACAAAACAAAAGCAAACAAATATACATTGCACGTATAAAGTATATGTGAATACATTTCTATATTGCACACTACAATGACTATACTATGAATTAGCTTAATCAGTTTCTAATAATCTACATGTATACCTTTTGGGTATTTTTATAGATTAAAAGTTTCCCTAGAAATAAGTGTGCATACTTTACATACATCCACAAAAGCAAATCTTTAGAAAATAAACAAAACAAAATAATGGCTGCGATATAAAATATGCAGATTTATATTTTAATAGTATTTTCAAACTACTTTCTATAGAACCTTTTCAGTTTTTTACTTTCAACACCATTAGACATTGTCACAATATGCTAATAATGTTTTAATCTGCACTTACTTTTTCTTAATGAAATTTTTTTGTTTGTTTGTTTGTTTGTTTGTTTGTTTTGTACCAAGTATTGAATTCAGGTTCTTGCACTTGTGAGGCAGGCAGCAGAACCACTGAGCTAAATGCCTGGCCCTAAATGATATTATTTTTTATTGATCATTGCACTTATTTTGCTTTTGCTCACATTCACAATTATTTTCTAATCATTTAACTTACTTTCTTTATTTGCTTTGGAGGAAATATTTACACATCTTGGATATCTTTGTTTCAAATACGTGGCAATTTTTTCCTCTCAATCTGTTGCCTGTTTTCCAACAATGTTTATGGTGAATCAAAATGTAAATTTTGATGTAATCAAATTTAGCAAAGTTTATGACTTTTGTGATTTGCTTATTTTATTCTATTGAATAATCTCAAGTATTGTATATTAATTCATTTTAATTATTGAAAAGTTTTTAAAGTGGAGACATCAAAACTAAAATGCTTTTTTTAAAATTGAGTTTATTGGTATATTTTAGGGATACAGTACAGTTACATTCATCATTGGGATCTTGTACATCTACATGACAGGTCTTGGTTCTCATTTTTTCCCCTTGTCCCTGCCCTCCCTTCACCCGCTCCTCCCCTCCGCATTTACAAACACTTTATTTCCATCTTTTCATTTTCTCACATTTTTCTTTTCCCTTATTACTCTTCCCCTACCCATCCCACCTTCCCTATACCTTTAGACCTTTTCTTCCCATTTCACAATGTCAGTTATCTCATTAGGATCTTATGTACTATTACAGTTTATTCACACCAGAGAAACTATTCGGTATTTGCACATGTGTCTTATTTATTTCACTTAGAAGTATATCCTCAAAATGTATCCATTTTTCTATGAATGAATCTAATTTCTCATTTTTTATGGTTGAGTAATATTCCATTCCATGAACTGAATAAAGAAGATGTGGTTTTTCTATAAAACTAAAACACTTTTGTAATCATCTTATGCTATTCAGTGAATTTGTGCCATTTAAAACATCATTTAGTGCCTATGTTACTAATATATAAATTTTAATTATGTATTGTTAATAAGTACAATCTTTTTCTCAATGTTTAAATGACATGCTAGAGTAATATTACTCAAAGTGATTTCCATCAAGAAATATATACTTACATGCCTATGTCATTTTGAATGTAACTCTTCTGTCTCATTTTTATATCACATTTCTGAATCATATTTCTGTGAAAAAGAAAAGAAGCCTGAATAAAATTCAAAATTTAAAAATACTTCTGGATAAAAATAGAAAAATTAAGACAGCAAATTCATAAAAAGTTACAGTTAAAATAATATTAATCATTTTTGCTTTCCAAAACATAGCTGTACATAAGGTCATGATCCACAAATCATTAAAAACTAGGAGACACTTTCATTCTTCAGGGCATTGTAAAAAAAATATAATTATAAAACACTTTATAATTTTCTGAAAATTAAATAACACTAAATAAATATATACATATGTTTCTATTATGTCTTAATCACAATCTATAGGTAAATTTACAGATATAAGTTAATGTTTTCTGTTGTTTAATGGTGTGAAAATATGATAAACAGCCCAGGCGTGATGACATATACCTGTAATTCCAGTACTCTGAGGTGGTGAGACAGATATATTTCAAACCCAACCTGAGCAACTTAGTGAGAATCTGTCTCAAAGTTAAAGACATAAAAAAAAAGTGCTCCTTTTAAAAGTCCTAGGTTCAAAACAGTACAGCAATGAACAAATAATCTATTCATAGCTTATTTTAGGCTGAGAATGAATGATACAATTACAAAATAGTGGCAAATAATAAATCACATTTACATAGACTATTAACAGATATTAGTATAATTACAATTATTTATTTCATATACATAAAATACCAAGATTTTTAATAAAAGCTACATTTTTAGACTTTTTTCTAATTAAGTCCTTTTCATTTCCCATTTAAAGAGATAATATTTTTTCTTTGAATATATTATTTTATTTAGTCTGTTATGAAAACATTGACTCAGATTAAAATGCCGTTTTGACTGTAATATGAATTCAGAGACTAATTTAACTTAAAAACATATTCAATGTCTTTATTTCAAGTAGAAATAGCTATAACAATTGCTATTTTTTTCTTTATTGGTACATATTAGGTATATAATGCACTTACATTCATCGTTAGCTTGTACCTTTACATGATGTGCTTTGATTCTTATTTTTTCCCCATTCCCCTGCCCTCCCGCCACCCCTTCTACCCTTCCCTATTTACAAAGATTCTGTTACCATTTTTTAATTTTCTCTTATTTTTTCTTATCCCTTTTAATATGCATAATGCAGTTACCAAATAAGAAAATATATAGCTATAGCAATACATGGATTATAATTTTATTATTGCATAGACAATGTAAGAAAGAATGTCTCAATTCATGAATCAAAGTAAAATGCAATACTTTTTGGCTTTCATTTTCAGAATGAATTATTGGCCTTGGGATAATGACAGTTTTCTAGATATTTATACAAGAATGCATTATTTGAGAGTATGGTGCCAGTTTGCTGGCTTAACATTAGAAGTTCTTGAATGGATCAATTATCATTAATATTAAATACCACTGCCCTATTTATCTACAAAATTTTATTTTTCTATCTACATTTTTGTGCACATATATTTCATAAAACAATAACATAAATTTTTTAGGAAAAAATATCCTCAAATGTATTTATCAAATCTGGTATATGTGCACCCTAATCTATTTTTTACAAATCATTTGTCAAAAAATATAGAAAATGAAAAATTCCCTGGCCATTTCAGAATGGCATATTACATGTTCATAAGTAGGAAAAATTCATTAGTCATTTTAAATTATCCAATCTCTTCCCTCAATATTAAAATAATTTGTAATGAGCTGTAAGTGATAATTAGATTAAGTCAGAATATAGTCGTTAGATTAATTCAGAATACTAACGAACTGTAGTTAGAGAGCAGGCCTAAATATTAAAATAGTTTGGAAAATGTGAAACAAATATAAAAGCCAGAAAAAGGGAGCTATTATAACTTCCTCAAAATATTAGCTTTTAAATTAATGAATTAAATTATAGCATAAATTATTTTGGCACTTTAATAATATAAAATTCAGTGATATTTTAATAATAGTTGTCTCATATTACTATTGAAATAACTATGCTTGACATACCACTATTACATAACATTTAAGCATATAATGGAACAAGAGAAACTTTTAGTCAAGTTTACAAAACAATAACAGAGCCCACACTGTGTTGGTGCTGATTTATGCACACATTACTTCTAAATAAACAAATCCTAGTAATACTGCACTTTAGTAGAAAAAAAACAAATTTTAAACCATGATGGGTAAACTATATTTAAGTTCAATGGCCAATATATTTTAATAGTGGAGAATAATATAAAGATTAAATATATAACAGCTGTAAAAAGAATTGTGACAATATCAAAAAGTGTAAAAAATAAATAAAAATACTCCCACCAAAATGCATTAAAAGTAAAGAACAAGGGTATTACAGAGATAAAGAACAATTTCATTTAGGTAGTCAATAAGAGTTGATTGACTTTTATAATCATTAATTATTTTGTAGCCTGGAATCATGAAAAGATGCCTTTATTTTGCATTTAGAAGATGGCTATCTTCAAAGAATATGAGTGTTCATTTTCAAAATGGAGTTGCTCTTTTCAAAATTCTGATATTACTTGATATTAACATTATCTTTCTGTATTAAACTTTCCAACATTCTGTATCTAAGTTCTAAATATTAATCTGAAAAAAATTTAAGTACAAAAATTATGCATGTGATAAATTATTTTACTTATAATTTATTCCTTAAATAACTTCATAGAGGAATTTAAGAAATATGCAATTAATACTTCAAACAATTTATGAATATATTATATCTGCTTTAATGGTATTTGTAAAAAAATAATTTCTCAGACAAAGAAGTAAAAGTAGCAAGCAAGTAAATATATGAAAAAATGTTTCACATCATTGGTCCTTCGAGAGATGCAGATGAAAACAACAGAGATTCCACCTCACCCCACAAAGAATGGCTGCTATCAAGAAATCAACCAATAACAAATGTTGGCGGGGTTGTGGGGAGAAAGGAACCCTTCTCCATTATTGGTGGGAGTGCAGACTGGTGCAACCACTGTGGAAGTCAATATGGAGATATCTCAAAGAATTAGGATTAGAGGTTCCTTTTGACCCAGTTATCCCTCTGCTGGGTATCTTTCCAAAAGAATTAAAAGAATCATACTACTGTGATATATGCACACCAATGTTAATAGCAGCACAGTTTGTAATAGCTAAAACTTGGAAACAGCCCATTTGCCCATCAGTTAGAAAATGGATAAAGAAAATGTGGTTTTTCTATAAAATGGAATACTACGCAGCCATAATGAATGAGAAATTAGATTCATTTATAGGAAAATGGATGCATATGGAGGATATACTCCTAAGTGAAATAAATAAGTCACACATGTGTAAATACCAAATAGTTTATCTGGTGTGAAAAACTACAATAATACTCAAGATCCTAATGGAATAATTAGTAGTGTGAAATAGGAAGAAAAGGGCTAAAGGTGTAGGGAAAGTGGGAAGGGTAGGGAAAAGGGAATAAGGGAAAAGAAAAAAATGCAAAAATGAAAAAATGGAAATAACATGTTTGTAAATGGGGAGGAGAGGAGGGGGTGAAGGGAAGGCTGGGATATGATGGAAAAATGAGAATGAAGACCTGTCATGTAAATGTACAAGATCCCAATAATGAATATAACTGTACTGTATACCTAAATTGTACAAATAAGCTAAATTTAAAAAAGATAATAGAAAAATATTCATCTGTTTTCTAACAAAAACTGAGGAATTTTAAACCATGAGTGAGCAAATGGAAAAAAAAACCAAAAACTGGAGTATATTAAGAGGAGAGAAATCAGTCAATGTGATTGAGCCATTTTGATTGCTAATTGGTATTTATACAATTTAGATTCTTGCCTTCCAAAAGAAACTGACACTGAAAGACAGGTGATCTCTTTGTGATTATTACATTTTAAAGGTATGATTTTAATTTTTTCCTTTTCAATATTTTTGTGAAATAACAAAATACATATGACTTAAGTTCTACAGATGATTCTCACAAATGGAAGATCTGCAAAAAGCTTATCATGACAAAAATACTATGGACAAAGAAATATTTCTGCAAAAATCAATCCAAATTTTAAAATAAAATTTCTATAAACATAATATTTAAATAATCAAAAGAGCTAATTATCGTAATGTGAAAATTAATAAATATAATCTTTAAAGAGAAAAGTTTAAATATATCCTGAAACCATCTATTATAGTTAAATTTTAGAAAATACCAAAAATATATTGATGATACTAATATCAAGATTATGCCAAATTTGTGGTTGTGGGGTCTTAATATATATTTCAGAAAAGAGACATCATAAACATATTGGAGAAAGAGAAACAAATGGACTTTGATCCTCAAAGAAGAACAAAAAAATAGAAAGAGTCTTTCACATACCAAAGCAGTTCAGGGAGAAGTTAAAGGCCTATTAAACAATCTGCAACAACATAGTGGAAGAAAGAAATGGAATATATCAGTATCCAAAAGATCTATGTAGATAACTAACACAAACCACTTGGCAATGGCTAAGTGCAAAGAAAAATAGGAGAAAGCAAATAACAGCCCACAAGGAAAAAAAATAGGGATGTTCAGCAATCTTTTCTACATAAAACATCGGCATATTTGGATGAGTCACCCAGCAGCTATTCCTGATGTTATTCCTCAGAGACATAGACATCACTGCATGCTCTTCCCTTCCAAGAAGTGACCACTTTTAGCCACACTTGGAAGCAAGCACCTTCTACTAAAATTCCATGAATACTTCAATTGTAGACCTGCAACCGCACTACGTGCCACAGACTCTGTGGTTGAATTAGGACTACCAGACATTTGACACCATATCTAAAAACACAGAAAGATGTTTCACACTTTAGATTTTACATCCAAGGTCTCGCTGGGACTGATTGTACTATGAGCACCAGCAGATGTGGAGGTAGGCCCAGCCTGTGGAGTCACTCTAACTGTACACGTCTGTGCTTCCATTGTCAGCTCCCCTGGCTCTTTAGTGTTTGTGTATAATTGACTATTACCAATGTAGTAGCATAGATATCTACACCCGAGCCACTGTCCACTGAAACCTAGAATCATAGTCCCTCTAGTCAAGTTCATACTTTTCATCGTACAATGGAAGCTGTTCCACAAGTAACAACCTGCAAATTTAGGGACTGCTGCAAACGCATGTTGAGTCCAGCAGCCAGATGCCATACCACGAAGTACTCACTTATTTACCATTTCCTGGTGTGAGAAAAGAGATTGGAACTTAGTAGCCCTCACTCTAGGGTATCCCAACAATTCTGACAATCACTGAACTTTACCCTCTGAGGATTCCTACACTCTTTGTGAGCACTGACCTCAAATGACAGAACTGCCCAGAGAGTATATGGCTGAGAACCGAAAGGGTGCCAGGATGCTTAATTCAGGAGGCACCCACACATGCCGGTCCAAGGGCATGGCTCTGCACAGTGAAACTAGTACAAAAAATCTGACATGGATTATTTCTAGAAAAAATGTGCAGACATCAACATAAGACAGCAGGCAAACCAAGGTGTTATAGGGCCACTTAAGGAAATAAGAATCCAGACCACGTAACTATATGTATTTCAGGTAAATTTTAAGTCAAAAACTGTAAAATTAGAAAGGGAATTTGTTTATATATCGGTAAAGGGATTAGTTAGGCAAGAAGGAATAGTCCATATTTGTAAACATACAAGGTGTAAGAGAAAAACATTGTGAATATTTAAAATAAAATAATTACACTAAAATATGTATTGTCATTTATCCCTCTTAAAATAGCATCACTCACTTCAAACACACTTAACCCATCATTCTTGGCACTTTCTGAAGTAGATTCAGAAGTCCAGTCTCAGAATGAGAATATTATGATCAAAAGTATGGTGAATATCATTGCCAAGTGCCACCCAAAAGAAAAGCAGGTTCCTAAAAAAAGTAAAGCATGTCTTCATCTGACTTACTCACCAGACTTCTGACTCTTCAACACAGTAAAAATATCCATGAAAGATTGTTCTGAATGGATTTGGGAAATGTGAAGGAGTTTAAAAACAACGTGTCTTACGCTGTAATTATATTCGCGTTTAAATTTTTGTTACATATTTCTACCACACTGCTGATTACACTCTGTAGTCATGTGCTGTGTATCAACAGTTCTGTCAAAAATGGGCAAAATAGAGCACATTGATTCCATGATTTAGAGATGTTTTATTTAGCTCAGTTGTTATAAATGTCCTTACTATGTTCTTACAGTGACAAAATTACTAAAAAACATTTTTCTCAGATCATATCCTTGTCTTTAAGAATCATATTACTGTATATATGAATGCATCATTAGACTACATAAACATATAAAGTAAATATTATTAGTACTTGATGGATATATTTAAAACAGCAAGGAATTTCATATCTCTTTTTCAGCAATAGAAAAATTATTCAGACAAAAAATCAATATGGCAAGATCGGATTTCAGCTACACTCTAGACCAAATGTTCCTAGTCGATACATGGAAAATTCCATCTAAAATCAGGAGAATGTACATTCCTCCTCAGAATCCAAGAAAGATATTTCAGGATCAATTATACATGTGGCCAAAAAACATGTCTTAACAAATATTTAAACCATATCACATACATTTAGTTAGATGTGAATAGAGGATCTTTAAAAAATTTATATACAACTGGAAATTTAAGAACATGTTCCTGAAAGGAAATGGGTCAAGGAAGAAGTTAAAAGAAAAAGGAAATATTTTGAGACAATTGAAATGGAAATCTGAAATTTCAAAATGTATAGAATAAATAAAAAAGTTCTAAGAGAAAAGTTTATAAAAATAAACACTATATCTAAAAGGGCTGCAGATCAAAAGCTTACAATTATATTTCAAAGAAGATGTGGTTTTTCTATAAAATGCAATACTACTCAGCCATAAAGGAAGATAAATTAGATCCATTCATAGGCAAATGGATACATTTTGACGATACACTCCTAAGTGTAATAAATAATTCACACGTGTAAACACCGAATAGTTTCTCTGGTGTGAAAAACTATAATAGTATATAATCCTTTTGAACTGGTTTGCAGAAGGAATTTGGAAAGATTTCAAGATCCGAGATAGAGAAGACCTAAAATGCTATAAGCAAAGCTGGACTGATGATTATGGTCACAATTCAGAAGACCAGAATGTCAATAGGAAAGCAGACAGTAAAAATTGAGTTTAGCAGGGTTTAATTTTAGGATGTTATTTGCAATTGAAATAGAGACAAAAAACTATACATTTTACCCATTATCTCCAGATTTGCAGAATACTCAAAGAAAGTATGGTGGGACAATTGATCTAGTAGATTTAATTTTAGGACTCCCTGATATTCAGGCTTTAACATGGCTACTACTGCCTCTTTTAGGCAGATTTATAGTGAGAATACAGGGCACATGATAGAACAGAAGTATATGAGGGCCAGGGATTTAGCTCAGTGATGCTGCCGCCTGCCTTGCAAATGCAAGGACCCGAGTTCGATACCTGACACCAAAAAAAATTATAGATACATATGAAAAACTTAAACATGGGCCATATAGGAACAATATGAAGCCAAATGACATGACATTTCTGAAGAGATCAGAATCACTGAAAAGAAATGAAGTACTTTGTGCAGGGACTAGAAGAAAGATACCTTAATACCTTCAGAGTATATCAGAAAGCAGCAGAAAAAGAAAAGAAAATAAATGAAAATGGCAAATTCAACCCATAACAGACTCACAGGTGCAAAACTATAATACTTTCATTGGAGAAGACAGTCCTGAGAAACTCCACTTGAATAGTACCCAAGGCTGCTGTAGCCATGGTCCAAGGGGACCTGACTACTTTTTCTATTGGCAAGAGGCATTGGCATCATTCAAGTGGTGCTGACTTTACAGGCTTGAATAATGCAAGGGTTATAGTGTCACATTTCAAAGAAAAGCCTGGGAGGCAGGGCCAGGGGATCCTGAAAAGGTAGTCGAGAAGCTGAGAAAGGGAAGCCTAAGTGCACTGGAGAGTGCATGAATTTAGAAGTTCCAGGAAATGGAACATCTACTGAAGAAAGACACAAAATGTGAGTGGACCGAGCCCAAAGTAGAGTCCATGTGCTCTGAAACAAGCAGGGTTATAATGGTGACGCCCTCAAGACCTCTTACACTCACATCTCACTACCATGTGCACAAGCAGAGCTACGGGACTCAATGTTTCCCCTGCTGGGATTCAGCGTTGCTCTTGTCTGATTCTTTTCAATTTCCCTGTTTCTCTCCCTCTTTTTGTTAATTATTATTATTTTGAATGGGAAACTTTATATTCTACATCTTCTTTGTTAAATGATTTTGACAAAGACGCTACAAAGTGCAATAAGGAAAAAGAGGTTGTATTAATAGTGATTCTGAAAAAATTTGTTATCTACATGTAAAAGAAAGTAATTAGACTCAGAACTCACTGTATACAAAAATCAACTAAAAAGAAATTACAAATTTAAACATAAATTCTGAAGCTGCAAAACTACAAGAAGAAAGTATAAAAATTTTCTGTAAGCTGTTCTAAGACATGCTATTTGAATATAAACACAATTGTCCAGATAATAAAAGTAAAAATGGACAAAGTAATTACATTATATATAAAAAGTATCTACATGCAAATAACACCAAACAAACAAACAAACAAACAAAAAACAGCAAGGAAACAAAAATTCCTGAACTGAAGTACATGACTTTAAAAAATATCATGGCAGTTTAGTATCAATAAATATTTAGGAAGTTTAAACAAATCATATTTAAGAAATAAACAATTCAATTTTAAAGTAAGCAAAGTAACAAATAACATTTCATAAGATAAGGCAAATTAATAACCACCAGCTTTCTAAAATAATGCTCAGCATCACTAATCAGTAATGAAAGACAAAACGAAAATGAAGTATTATATAACACGTTGATACAGTAGACGACATTAGGAAAATCGAAGAGAAAACATTGTAATGGCTGACAGGGTGATGGAGAAAAAGAAATTCTTTCACATCGCTGGTGAGAATGTAAGTACAAATGCCCATTTCTATAAATGGTATTTTCTTTACAGTTGTTATTTTAAAAAACTAAATATAGAATTCTCATATGCTTCAGTAATGCTATCACTGGATATATATCCAAAGGCTATGAACCCAGTATCTACAAAAGATATGTGCACTTGCAACCTCTCTTTGCATTTTTCAGGGTAAGCTGGAATCAACTTAAATGTCTAGCACAGAAAATAATATGTGTGGCATTCAGAAACACCGAATATAGTCGTATTCGTTCTTAAAGAGAGAAACCCTGTCATTTTTGGACTGTGGTGCACACCTGAAATCTCATCTACTTTGGAGGATTAGGCAGGAGGATTACAAGTTTGAGTACACAGTGAGAAACTTAATGCAATCTTGTTTCATAATAAAAAGGGGATATAGCTCAGTGTGAAGACAGTGGGTTCAATGCCTAGTGCTGAAACAAATACATATATAAATAGCTATATATTATATATGTGTATAAGCATATGTATCTATATATGTATATATAAATCCATTGAAATGAGAAAGACAATGATACAGATGTCAGTGGTAGCACATTCCTCACTCAATTTCAAGGGGCCATGGGGGAGAGACAGGTAGGGGGAGAAGCTAGGCATAGAGAGATATCACATCTACTCAGGTTGTTTAATGTGGACCAAAGAATGTTTTGAATTCAGAGAAACAGACTAAAATGTTAGAAGAGGTTGAGAAGATGGTGACAAGGTTATGTGCTGGTCAAAAAAATGCAAACTTTTAGTGAGGAGAAATGAATTCAAGACATCTATTGTACATAATGGTGAGTACAGATGGCCTGTCAATCATGATATATCATGGAGTTAGTGTAGGGGTATTTTAAGTATTCTCATCACAAAATAAATGTGTTTCTGTGAGATAATAAAATGTCAAATAGTTTGCCATTTTACAATATCTACATATATTAAAACATCATGTAGTACACCACATGGGTATATCATTTTATTTTTCATTAAAATGTTTTTCAAAATTGTAATGTTAAACATTTTATAAATAAGTGATGTAAGCCGCATACATGAATAAAGGATGCTTTATGTAGCTAATTGTCAATGGTAATGTAAAGCAATTGATTATCTTTGGATTCTGTTTTTAAAAAGTGAAATGAAGAAAATCCTTTGTGAATTCCAGACGGCTTCTGACAAATCTTAAAAACAGTCTTTGATTCAAAATATGTCATGCATAATGTAGTTTTTAAAAGGCAAAATACATATTAAAATTTGTCAGGATATTTCACTTTTGATTAAATAAAATCCTAGCTTATTATGAAAACTATTTTTGGCTATCTATTCAACTAAAGTTAAAAAATATTAGTAGTAAGTGGTAACACACTAGTAAAGGAGCAGCTTCAAAAGTGAAAAGGCTTTGCTCTCAAGAAATCAAGAACATCCTAAGTCACCACACAACACAATACATTACACTGATAAAACACAAAATTCCTCTCGTTTATTCATATTACAATGGAAATGAACTCAGGAATCCCCGCTCCGCCCTCTCTGATTATAGAAAGGTCAGGGACTCAGAAAAACGAATACAAACTTTACACTTCTATAGAGACCAAAGCTCCAAGAAATATTTTTTACTTACCACAAATACACTAAATTATAATTTTGAATTAGTATATATTTGATACTGAAGTTCAATTTGAAAGTCTTATAAACTTGTTAATCCATTAAATTTTAGCCAGGTTTAACTTGCTAAATAAAATTCCTTCTCTGTGAGTAAGCTATGATTATGTTTATATGGATTCAGGTTTTATCTGTACTTTGATCCTGAAAGGGTCAGTGATTTATTTTATAGAACTATTCTTTTTTTTTCTTAACAAAAACATGTCCTCCATAGGTTGTGTACATAGTAATTCAAATTTATTTGGCATAACTTTCAAACAGTACACCTTCTCTTTCAAGGAAAAAAATTAAGAGATGGGTAATTGTGAACTGTCTCTTACATTGTTTTCTTCCACACTGGCAGAGTTTACAAATACACATCTCACAGACTTTTTCAGACATACCTTTATCACAACTCTTCTATGTGATAAAAATTTAAAAAGAACATTAAAAGTCTCAAATACATGTGCTACGTGAAAATAATAGGTGGAGAGGGCATAACTTTGGTTAATATCATGAAGTTGAAAAATAAATGGTGTTGACATGCAATCATGTATTGCATTTTTTAAATACATAAATTTATTTTCAAAAAACAGTTAATGTAACCATTTTACACTTTTGTGAAAGTTAATTAATGCAAGATTATAAAAGCAATTTGCATATAAATGTGCTGAATTGCATATTTTCAGTTTATCTTTTGTTCTTCAGAAGTCACACTTATTCTAAACCAGAACAAGTGTTACATAATATGAGTCAATATTTTTAAAGGTTCAGTATGACTGAAAAAAGACAGCAGCTGACTATCAATTGTTTTGTTTTGCTTGCTCATCAAAATTTAAACTATTTCTGTCAGAATCATATGAGAACCTTGAAAAATCTAATAAAGATATTATTTATATAAGTATTGTGACATTTCAAAAATAAGCCCATGCTTTTCTTAAAAAGAGAATTCCTTTAATTTGTCATTGATATATAAACGAACCTCACAGGTAATATTAGAATTAATTTTTTCGTGTCTACAGCTGAGATGTGCACAGGCCATAGCTAATAGTCTATCTTGGGGATAATCACTGGTAATGGATCCAAGGGAAATGATTGCCCGCTGCTGTACAGTAGGGTACTACGGGTGGTGCACTCCAATTGAAATGGGTTGGAGAGGGATGGCTTTCAAGGCCAAGACTGCTTCAGCTTGATGTGTTGGAGCCCTTTTTCTGAGTACTTCAAACAAATTGATTTCTTACCATAATGGCCTAGAATGTTTTTCAAGAAAAACTGGTCCGTCTATAAACAAACTACAGATTTAACATCATATTTTAACATGTGTCAGTGAAAATGACAACGTATTGCAAAATTAATCAACTTTTGGGAAGTTACATGAGTAAATATAAACTATTTAAAGTAAACACGATATTACAGGTCACTTAAATTTATTTGTCTGTATAATTGAAATTATTACTGTTATAGTAATCAGTTGTGATGTGTGCCTCTAAACATAGCATTATATGTGTAAATAGCACTATTACTTTGTCATTATTACTGCTATTCATTATATTAAAGTGAATATTTTGTATCATCAGTTAATTTTCTAAAAGTATCTGTGACTCAAATTATAAATATTTTGTTTTTTTTCTTTATAATTCTGTACTATAATACCTGAATTACATCTTCACAAATTTAGCTCATTATAAATAGATATCAGAAAAACTGAGTTTCTGGACAACATTGTTTTTAAAAAATAATTACTTCAAATATATCTAAATCATTTCTTATGTAATTCCTGTATTATAAATATTTTGAGAGAAAATATTTTAAGGCAAAAATCAGGTCAGTTTTCTAATTTAAAGTAGGTAAAATTACATTATCCCTATGATTGCTATTGCTATTAAATGAGATATAAATTTGAATTTTAAAATGAAATTAAGTACACCCATTCTAAAATATGAGAACACAAACAAATTGATCAGACAGACTAAAATATTAGAAGTTTAAACTGGGTGAGATGTTGATTTCAAATATTTCTGCCATCATAACTATACATGACAAATTAATACAAAATAATTACTTTTTTTTGGCAAGTCAAAACTTTGAGTGCTTTTCAAAGCTAAACCAAGTACCCTGTGGAATAAATACATTTCAAAAGAAATGTGAAAAAGTGAGAATAACAACAACAAAACTTCAGAGGTTAAGGAAAAATTCAAAATAATGGGGGACGATCGGTTAAAATGTCAAGAACATTAGTAAATTGTTTTTTGTGCCAGTTGGTAAAATTGGTTCATAATGAATCATTTATATGGCTCAAATACATATCAAAATAATTAACAATACCACTCTTTTTACTCAGTTCACTTTATTTAAAAATGAAGATGTTTTAGTATTGATCTGAAATGAGATATATACAAATAAAACAAAAATGTACAGATTGTTCTTTTAGAAAATAAGCTGATTTATTGAGATATTTAGTTGTCATATAATTTTTAATGCATTTTTTACAAATTTCTTTCATTACACTGTTAAAACTAGGTTTAGTCGACATTAACAACGGATCTTGAATTTAGAAGGAGGAGAAAACGGGTGTTAGAAACTATTCATGCGCGCTGCCAACTTTCTTCCACGCCTCCACACTGGCCTTCCCTTCACCAAGCTCAGGCGGAAGTCAGTAGAGCAGCTACGTATTCTGAGAAAGAACAGGAGAAAGACAGGACTTGCAGTTGAAAGACTAGGAACAGAAGCCCAAGTTAGGTGTAAAGAGTGCATGATACAAAGAAAAGACGTACAGAAATTTTAGACAGAGTCATAAAGAAAATCCTTTTAGATTCACTGATATTGTGGTGAATGTTTCAGAGTTTCCAGAATTTTATTTAACAATTTTTTTCACCATTGTGGATTATTTCTAAGTTCTGTTCTTGGAAATTGTGCTTTACATGAACTGAAATTTTAATTTCCTTTCATTCCTACTTGGGTAGAGAATATAAATTAATTAATTAAGGATCTTCAGATATATCTTATAAACCATTGCATTTATCAATTTGTGTCTACAGCAGTATTGTAATAATGCCCGATTTTTAAACCTTCAGGACTCTGGATGTTTATATAACTGATCACAAACACATGCAAACACAAAACAGAGAAAAAAAAATTGAAAGATATTCTACTTTATGAATGTCAAAAAAAAAATCCCCATAAAGAATTAGACACTATAAAAACTAGGCAACTATGAAAAGAATTATAAAGTTTACCAGTTTCAAGTGTTAAGATTTATTGTTTTGAATATAGTGTTCTTCTTAAACAGAGCTATGAAAGGACAGTCCTATATAAAATGACTTCACTAAGCTTTAGTTCTAAATTCTAAAACTCACCATGGTACAGAAAGTCTCTTCAGAATGGACTACAAAAGAATTCCCTATTTTCAAAGAATGGTGCCGCTCTAAGTTATTCACTAATTCAGTATAAGCACAGTTAATAAAAAATTATTAGTGATTTCCCTTCAGTTTAATACTATTGAGCATTCTCCTATGTCAAGGTAGTGGAAGATTCAGTGAGACATACATTTCTTTCCTTCAGCAGGGAAAGCTTTTTATTTAGTTGCTCCTGCAGATTCAACCAGTAGCCATAGTCGACCTTTATCTCAATGTATAGCTCACTGTTCATCCTTAGTGAAAGGTACAATGTTGGTAATCATTTTCTTTTGAAATCATTTTAGTTTGCCCAAAGGACAGGTTTAAAGAGCAGGAACAAACCCCCTTAGGAATACTTAGAAGTTGTATAGACTTTCATACTATTCAACCTTTTACTTACAAAAGACTCTTTTAGACTGCAAGTTTCACTCTAACTGCATCAAAGAGATTATGAAACAATGCCTTCTGCCAGTCATTTCCTTCCAATATTGAGGGACTTCACATCATGAGCTGAACGTCCAAAAAAAAAAAAAAAACTTGCAGAGTGAATGTTACTTATGTAGGTACCCAAAAGGAGTTTCCTAACAACATGCCAAATTGTTGAAACTATGTGGTAAGTGACACACAATATCATACAGATTCAAATTAAATCTGTACTTCCAATCTCTTAATAGTTTTTTGAGAAAAATGTTCAATATTCTCTTGAAATTTTATAGCTTTATTAGCACTTCTGTGACACTATATTATGCCTGTCTTATGGAAAATTTGAAAAATTGAGCCTGTTTTATTTGGGTATAAAATTGATTCTTGGCATTTCTGTAAAAACAAGATTATTAGAAACAAAACTTAATATTGAGAGAGAAAGTGATAGGCGATTAGAACATTCAATTTAGGAAAAGCTACTATGTGAGTAGCTTCAGACTAAGCACATCAAAAAACAAAAAAAGAATAATATATAAAACCCATACCATGTAAATTGAGAGATGTGTTTTGATTTGTGTTTACACAAAAAGTAACAGTTTAATTTCTAATAGCTTATCTTCAAATCATCTAATTTCACATATCTTTAACCTACCATTGAGAATTATTTCTTGTATACATCAGAATCATGACTAAAAAGAATGTCACCATAACATAATCAAATCAAGTCAGGAAGTCAAAGACTAAGGCAAGTGTGAGAGCAGAATCCAAGAACAGGACAAATCTCACAAGGCTTACAGACGGTACCACTGGAATTGGTCTATGTGGATTTTAAGTTGAGAACCCAACAACAGATTAAAAGTGACTACAATTCTATCTGCTGATGGTGAACAAGTAAGCTAATTTCTGTTCATTATGAAGGCGCACTGCACTTTGTACTGAAGCATACATTGCATTGTTAAGGACCCATCAAGGTACAATCTGGAAACATCAAAGTTACTTTACTTAGAAATGTGATTAATATTTTCTGGAAGAATTTGGAAAGTCAATATAGAAGACAGTAAAAAATTGATTTGCCAATAATTTATTAGGTGAAGCTATTTTAATAGAATTTTTCATAGCCAATTAGAGACTCATACATAGTGAATTATAATCATCCAAGGTAGTGAGATCAAATCCACTCAGTTTGCTCCTGTATCATTTAATTGAAGCAAATATCAATAGGACTTCATGAAAAGGATAAAATCATTCTGCAATACTGACCTTCATATGTCTCAAATAGAGTTGATAGATTTAGCCATTAAACATATAGAATATCCAGCTAATTTGAATTTCAAAGGAACACTATATTTTGTACATTTTAAATACTATATGGGCAATACCTATGAGGAAACACTGTTTGATTGATATTCAAATTTATATGGATGTCCTATATTTCCTGACATGCTTACCTCCAGAGTCTTTGAAACAAATCAACAAACTATTTATCACTTAGGTCTACCTGAAATCTAAGTACCTCATAAATGTTTGTATTGATCTTTATTTTTGACCAAGATATTAATTCAGATAAAGAAGGATACATTAGTATGCGTGCCTTTTCTTTGTTCCAGAAAGAAATCCAGAATTTATATCAGCCATACCTAAAGAATATCAATGACTAAATTGAGATCATTTATTATGGAAACCCCTAATAGAGACAGATATTTTGCTACCTGTTTAATATGACATTTTATCTATATCAGTATAAGAATAATTTGCCTTTTGAATATGCAGATAAACGAATGAATTATCACTCCAGGAAGCCATCTAGAAACTAAATGTATAAATCTTTTGGGGAGATCATATCAATCAAAAGTTTCTCTCTTAATGTTACAGTTACCACATTCTCAGAAAGAAAGGAACTTAATGCCTGGTTTCCAGAAATAATGTATAGATGTAAGAATATTCATGTTAACTCAAGAATCAGACAGCTTTTCACATTTTCACAATTTTCAGTGTGAGAACTAATCAATACAGAGGATAGATTAACAATATCTCCAGTGTAACTCTGAAAATGTGTAGATCTGAAGTTTCCTAGTTCAGCTTTATTAAATGAAATGAGTCTTGATGCTTTAGAGAGATAGTGGAAACTGTATTCTTTTTCACATATTCATCAAGTTAATATTGGTTTGTCTCTTGAAATGATATACAAAAGACTTCACATATATTTTGAGTAGAGGTCCAGGGAGAGGGATCATCACTTTATGTCTATAAAATATTTCTTAGGGAAGTGTAGGAGAATGGTAGACAAATCATGGTCAGAACTATTTTGTAGGGAATGAAAAATTAGCAATCAATTAAAGTTAAGGTGCATGAAAATATTAGAAGACTTGAACCAGGATATTTTGTTAAGGATAATACTGGGAAACAAAGATCACTGATGCTCCCCACATACCTTCCAGCATTGCAGGTATTGTCCATTCCCAAATGGTAGCTGTTTTCATTCTAAAGTCACAACATTCATTTGTCTCATTTGACAACTAAATCCTTGCCTTTTCCAATAATTTTCTATTTGCTTTTAGACCTTAACTGGAAGTGATGGTTGTAAGTTTTTGGAAGTTAAAATATTATAAACCTTAAACGCATTTTAAGTGGAGAAAGGAGACTTTGCAAACAGCATATTTATTTATTTTTTAATTGAGTTTATTGGTACATTCTAGGTATACAATACAGTTACATTCATCATTGGGATTCTGTACCTTTACATAATAGGTCTTGATTCTCATTTTTTTCCCCTTATCCCTGCCCACTCTTCACCCCCTCCTCCCCTCCCCATTTACAAACACTTTATTTACATTTTGTCAGTTTCTCAAATTTTTTTCCTCTCCCTTTTTACCTTTCCCCCACCCTTCCCACTTTCCCTACACCTTTAGCCCTTTACTTCCTATTTCACATTATTAATTATCTCATTAGGATCCTGTGTACTATTATAGTTTTCGCACCAAAGAAACTATTCGGTATTTCAGTTAAAGAAATCTCTGTAGGAACATTAAAAATAGGGAACCCTAAAATAAAACTAAAAAGGAAAGTAAAAGAGAAAAGGTAATGAGGTAACATTAAAATAATCCTTAATTCTGGAGATGAAAATGGTTCCCGAACATATTTAAATTGCTTCTTGCTCTTACAGTCTTATCTTTTTTCTTTATTTTCATTATTTAGAGAATACTATATTAGTTTCTGTAATCAAACCCACATAGATATGACCTTACATATTTAGCACAATGCATTACCCCTGTACACATGGAAAAAAAAATAAATAAAAATAAATTAACATTTCTAGACCAATATGGCTGTCCATTTCTGTACAATGCCAACTCAACACGGTATATTGGGATGACTTTTTTCAAAGTTGGCAGCACCGTTAAAGTTTCCCAATTCAATTTCTTACAATGCCAACTCAACACGGTATATTGGGATGACTTTTTTCAAAGTTGGCAGCACCGTTAAAGTTTCCCAAAATTCAATTTATATATATATTTATATATATTTATATTTATATAAAAAGACTAATAATAGTATGTTATACATCGATGGCAGAAACAGGTTTTCCAGGTTCTGCAGTCATCTGAACAAAATTATAGACATTCAGCACATTCCATTAAAAACAAAACAAAACAAAAAAAAAACAAAGAAAAGAATAATATCCAGAAAACAGCAAAGTTGTGTTGCTGTTGTGGTACCTGGGACCATTTTTATTTTATTAGCATCTTAATCATCATCTGGAAAGAGAACATTCTAGAGTAATATCAGTAAATGTAGGTCTGATAAAGCACAGTCCCTACTATGTATCATAAAGCAGGTACAAGATATTTTAAATTCATAGATGTATGATAGAGTGCCGTCCTACATCTATAATACTAGAATCAGTTTTGGTTTGAAATTTACTTTGTCTGCAAATAAGATTCGCAATCTTATTTGTAAACAGCATATTTAAACAAAAGTTTTCCTGTATGACCTAAAAATCATGTCAATCTAAAAGTGAAAGTAAAGGACAAAAACAGAACCAAATTTGAAACCTCTAGCAGCCCTTTTGAAAAGACTGCCACCAGAAAGATGAAAAACAGGAAGCGGATTTTGAGTTGCCCTTAAAGGGAAAAAAAGATACATTATATTCTGATTAATGGGATCAAGGATTTTGAATTTTCCAAGTTGGCTTGAGTAACTTAACAGTACTTTTTTTTATGATCATAACCTAGACATAGAGGAAATGATTTATGTAGACTTCTGAATCGAATGAAAAAGAAAATCTTCCTTTCTTAGACAAGAAGAGGTCAAGGAAGGTTGTAGATTTAGCTCAGTGGTGCTGTCGCGCGCTTGTCAAGCGCAAGGTCTCAAGTTGGATACCCAGTACAAAAAAAAAAAAAAAAAAAAAAAAGTTAAGGAATTCAAGTCAGGTATCTTTTTCAGTTGCCTTTGCATTAAAAGAAGCATGAAAGTTTCTACAAAAATTTTGAGTACCAGCCTGTTGCTAGTTGGGTTAGAGAATGAAAAGCCCACCATTGTTAGAAAATGGTGCTGATTTTTGAAGCTATAACTAATTAGTTTCAAGCATTACAATGATGTTACTAGAGTTGGGCTTACCAAACTGCAACAGCCACCATGAAATCTAAAAAAATCAGATTTGTTGCTATAGTCTTTAAGAACTGGGTCTAAGTTTTGATGATATATTTCTGTTAGGTGTAAGCAAGGACCAAAAGCCACCCAGTGTCTCCTGGATTTCTTTGCACTTTTGAGAACAAAAAAGTTAGCAACAAAACAATGATAAAATGTCCCAATGGAATTCAAATAATTTAAACTGCAACATGCCACCCTGGAAATTCCCTTACCACATATGTTAAAATCAAATGAAAATTTGATGCTACCATGATAAAGTAGCATCAAATACTTCAGACTGAGGTAGAATCTTCCATCAACAACTTTCAGCAGGATTTGCAATCTTATAAAATTATTGAATGGTACTGTTTCACCAGAAACAGAGTCCTTTACTTGCTCCCAGTTAACAATGATGGATGTGCTTCTGTGTCTGGTACAATGGCAAATCCAAGCATCAACAAAAGACACCTGAGAATTCTGGACTCATTATGTAGTTTACCTTCATACATTCTAATCAAAGAATAGGCTTTTATTATGGGGATATATATGAATGACACAGATGGATGTGTTAGAAACTACGCTTTCTTTTTAAAGTTGTGGTCCCAGGGAGAAATGATTTAATTGGCTAGAAAATCTGTAGTTTTCCAAGTGGCAGAACATATAGCTATGAATACATCTGTAGTCTAAAAGTCAATAAAAGCATAACAACTTTTGTATCAAGAAGAAAAAATTTAGAGCTATGAAAATGGTCTTGACTTCTGCTTACTGAGGAGAGTAGTTATATACATTTTCCATTGTACAGAACTGACTTGAGGCTGAAAATCCAAAGCATTACCGACATAATTAGGTTTCAATTTAGAGAGTCTACCAGTGCATGAGAAACAGATATTCAGAGAACTCTGGAGAATAAAAGGCTCTTCTGATTCAGAACATTGCTTTGTACACTGGAATGTTTCCAATAAAAGAATAAAAGAAGTGCTATTTTTTAAAGCAACGATGATACTAATGGACTGCTCTCTCTTCAACCAAATCAACTTCTGATTTCAGTCCACTTGAAGCTTTAGCTATCACTTATTATTCTTTTAAAAAATTCATTAAGTGTATTGGTACAATTTAGGTATACAAAATGATGACATTCATCACTGGGAATTTGGGTGTTTACTTGATATATCTTGGTTCTTATTTTTTCAACATTCCTCTGTCCTCCATTTAACCCCTCTACTCCTCCCTATTTACAAAGACTTTCTTTCTGTTTGTATCTTTTCTCATATTTTCCCTTTCCCCCATGTCTCCCACTTCCCGTTTCCCTTCCCCTTTGTACCCCTTTTCTTCCTATTTCACATTATCTATTATATATTTCGATCCTCACTCACAATTTCAGTCAATGAAACAGAAAGCTGCCCACTGCTGATGTTATCGTCTTAAGTTTGAAGGTCCTTGACTCAATAACCACTACCAGCTACTTTAGGGCTAGGACTCTGCACTCTGTGCCTCTTGTTTGACTTTGGCTTGGTACTGAAACCAGTTAATTTCTCTGAGGGCTTTATATTATTCTGTGGCATCTGATTTCAATACATGGGTATGGACTCTGCTGGGAGGAGGGCTGATTATTAGACTTACTGAGATTTTTATTGGAGGTAAGTTTCTCACTCTCCTGTGCGTCACTGTGTTTCCTCAATTCATTGCCTTAGTTGTTTGACACTGAGGTTTTTCTTGGGAAAAAGGAAAGGAAGAAATAGAAGTGTGAGCTCAACAGGACAGGTTTATTTCAGAAGAAATGAGAGGAACCACCTGACAGAGACTAGACCAGCAGCTCTTGTACATGCTTTGGGGTATTTAATAGGGTCGTGGGGTAAGGAGTGGCATTCACTGAAGGGAAGTTGTAGCTACCTGCCAAGAATAAGGCTTGAGAGACCACAAGCTATAATGACTGTCCAAGGACAAGGCTTGAGAAAGCAGGGAGTAGTGATTTCTATCAATATCAGGGCTGAAGATGTTATGAGTCCCCAGGGCAGCTGGGGTAGGAGGAGTGGTTTAGAGGGATCTCTGATGAGGATAATGCTGGTCAGATTCTTTTATTTTTTTTTAAAGATGTTTCTGTAAAAGCCAGAACTTATTTACCAAAGCAGGTGTCCATTAAGGAATCAAAGAACTTTTATTACCATCTATAAACTGATCCATAACTTAGAAGACTTTGAACCATAAAATGATCTCCCTTTTGCTTTTTTTTCAAAATCTATGGAGGTTACCGGCAAAAGTTAAACAGTTTTTTGAGTATTTTCCCCCACAGATCAGAAATTCAGAAATTCTCTTTGTATGGTCAATATAGAGTCACAGATCTGCAACTGTTTTCTGAAAGCAAGGATGGACTAGAACTAACAGAAGTTAATATAGGGTCATCTTCATTCTCACCTCCAGATTGGTAAGGAAATTTCTACCAATTAAAAGATAGGGAGCCACAAACACTTTTTAGGCAGAAGTCATTATATGTATTTCCTAAGAATTTCCTTACGAATATTTACCCAATTTAGCAGCGTACAATATGTAGCAGCATTTATTCCTTCGTGTCCTCTGATTTGCTATGATGTTCACTATTCATTCCCACTGATTTTCCTGAAGAGAAACTCCTACTTCCTTCCCTAGAAAAATGTCCTTGACGCACCTTATCATGTCCCCAAAATTCTCAGCAATTGTGAAGGCTTAGACTTTACCCTGTGTACAACTTCACAAGTCAGTTTGCCACCGTTGAATGAAAATGGAAAGAAGGTGAACAACTGTTGGGCCTTAAGCAAAGGACTTTATCACTCACCAGCATAGCTGTATTTATGTCAGTCCCTCATTCACTATTCCCTTCCAGTCACGCGAGGCTGAACAATTTAGGTTAATCGGGTTAACGGAAGATTCATCTACCTCTTGTTATCTGTAGTGTGTGCCCAGGTAAACATGAAGATCTCACCTACTCTGAATTTCAACAACCTGGAGTGACACTGGGCCCTCACAAACCAATTGAGTTCGTAAGACAAGAGCCTTCTGTAACTTCTCATGTGTCATGCACTGCATTATGTAATTTTCATATTTAATTCTTTGCTGAAACACTAAAATTTAGCTGTTAGTACTCTACTGTAATACTTGACACACTAAAGCAGCGAGAGTATAAAATTTACCAAATACTGTCTGACTCCAAAATATATGTATCAGTGCTTTTCTATACATATCAATATTATGAAAAAAAGGTATATGAATGATTTCAGTAAACACATATAAATTTCGCTTGATAGAAATACTATTGTTTGTGAAGGAAATAACAGTTTAAACATATTTTAGTTAGTCATTCAGTATCTTTTAAATGCTAGACATGATTTTCGTTCCAATGAAAATCAACATTTATTTTTATTTTAACATGGTGAAAACAAATGATAAAACCTAAGTAAAAAGAAGGTGATTTTTTGAAAATTTTCTAGGTTATCAAATAGATTGTGATGACATAGAAGTCATTAATGCACACGAATCTGCAACTCCCGTCTCTACTTTTCAAAGCATATTATCTTTGCAAAGATTCTGATTTCTAAGTATGTAGTTTTATAATTTGAAAAAAGAAAAAACGAAAACATATGCCAAACATACCATCTACCTTTATCATATAGTTTCAGAGAAATGTCAACAGATATATCAATAATGTCTGTGACATTATGTTAATAAATCACAGAAAAACATATGCAAATAAATAGAAGAGCAGCTATTATGGATTAAGTGTTCTATTAAAAAGAGAATTATTTTGTAGTAAATTTTTCAACTGTTGTCCCTCAGCTATCAATAAGGTAGATTGTTCTAAAAGCGATTCATAATAATAACGACCTGAAAATGCCTGAAAGATATACTCAAAACTCAGTGAAGATGATCATATGACTGCATATGCATGATCTGAGATTGCCCTCATGCTGTCACTAAATCAATTGCAATGTCCACATCTCTAATTCAGAAAAAATAATATTCTGAATTCATTTGAAAAGTAATTGATTAATTTCAATGGATTGTTTTGTCTTGGAAAACAAATTTAATCTTAATTAAAAAATTGCACCTGTATATACTCATATTTCACATATATAAACATACAAAACTGTCTGCTACTGTATGTCTATAGTATGCACTTTATAACATTTACTGCACACATATTAACTATTATAATACTTTTTAAGCAGTCTGATTGATTATTGATTCTGGACATATTATCTCAGTTAAATTACCTTTTTCTTGTTTTTTTGTAATAATAATTCATTGGATAACATTGTATATCTCTGTGTCTGAGTTTATTCAAAAGCTACAAATAACTTGAAGATAGACATAAAAATGCTTATCTTAAACACAAATGGTACATAATGATTTTTTCACTTAATTTGCTACAAAGTAAATTTTTTCTTTTCTTACAAAATGTGATGGCATTATCTTTAGAAATTAATTTAATTTCCTCCAAATTAAGGCACAGTGGTATCTATTTTTGCCTCTGTGTAATAATTAAGGCTAAAAACTATAATATAATAGTTCTTTAAGTTCTTGGTGATACATATTTGTTCATATTTCTTTCTTTTGTTTTTTTAATATCTTCTAAAAAGAGCAGCATATGATCACACTGAATTAATTCATTGCATTTTAAGAAATACCTGAAAATTGATACCATCTGATAATTTAGGGAATAAATAGATGATGTGAAAGATTCAAAGCAATTTAAAGACATCCAAAATAATCAAATTTATATAGAAACTTCTATTTCTAACTAAAAATGGAGAAAGTAACTTAGATGGAAAGTACAAAAATGTTATTTAAATATATAACTGGAAAACCCAGAAACACAAATGAGATTCACAATAGAACTTAATTTTCAAATTTCATTCAAATTTTAATACTTTATACATCTTTTTAATGTAAAATATCACTTTGAAAGGATCTGAGAATCATGTTTTTTCCCAAACTGTAGTTCAAATGTAGTACAATGACATTTGTCAAAATTTTTAAAATTTATTTTTATTTGACAGATAAAATTTGTATAAATTTGTGATGTTCAAGAGATTTAACGTATGTATGTACTCACTGTTATTAGAGTATTAATTATTCCTGAAGATTTCATGTTTTATATGTGAAATAGTTGATGCTGCTAGATATTTAAAATTATCTAATTTAGATATTTTTTCTTTAGAATTCAAATTTTAGTAAGAATGAAAGATAAAATAAATTATCAAAAGACATATTTCATAATATTTTGTTTATTCATATATACTTTGTGTGCTTATAATTAGTAAAAATGGGTCACATGATTTATTGAATAATTTCTGCTGAAAAATAGTAAAGCATTATTCTAGCATTTCGCAATATAATCATGAGTCTTGATACCATCCAACTACTTCAATTTTAATAGTGTCTTTATAAACATTTATAAGTAACATTATCATGGACAAATTCTTATAGCTTACTTTTTTTCAGACAATATAGAAATTCAAGGTAAGTTGCATTATCTTGCATTTCAGTATGCTAACTCCAAAAAACCCACATTTTTTCTATTTCTGAGATGTTTTAATTTAATTTTATTATTATAAATTACATTGCATAATAATTACATTTACTTAGGAATTGGTCCATACCCATATTACATCGTGATGAGTTTTATCCCTCTTATCTTCCCTCTCCCTTCTTTCCCATACCCTCTTCCCATATACCTAGAGTTTACCTCCTCCCTCTTTTCTACCATCTCTCCATTTTACTTTTTAAATCATCAATTTTTGGGTGTCTCATGTGAGAGTAACCAATATGTATGCCAATTCAGCTTACTCACTGCTATATCATCTAAATTTGATTTGCAATGAAATAAAGTGTATTTTAATATTAATATACATTTATAGAGTCCAACAGTACAAAGTCACAATATGCATTTTGAGATATATTTTTATTTATCTGTTATATGAAGAAAAAAACTTCTTTATGAAAACTTCATTAGCCACATTGATAGATTATTATTCAACAACAATAAATATATAATTATCATACATCTTAGGAATCCTCTTTGATGATGCTAAATTACTAGCATGCAACTAAGCATAGTTTCATAGGTCACCTTAAATATTGTATCTCCTTAACTTTTAGGAAATATTCTATAATATGAGAAAAATTTTGATTATAGAGAACAGTAACTTTGAGAATAATTTTAGGTATGTGTCTGACTAAGACATGTGACACTTATGATATATATGTCAATATTCTTTTATCATATCACAGCTACCTATAATTGTCTTGGCCAGTTTCACACATCTGCTGTGGCAAATGTCGGTCTAGAGAGATAATGCAGTCAATATTCAGAACTTTCCATACATTCTAGTAGGTGGAACATTCATTACTAGGAGTAATTAGACAAACAGTAGTGTGAAGTTGCCTTTCTCTCTGTCCCACTGAAGCTTTTGTATTCTCTAGTATGGGCACATTATGTCTTCCTGAGCTTGTGATGTGTGTTTATAATGAAAATCTCTATTTGTAGATCTGTAATAACCTTTGATCAGGTCTGTCTAGTAGAACCATGTAGTTTCATAAATCCTGGTTTTCAAATACAGTAGAAATTATAAATATGGGCTTGCTTTCTGACTTTAGGAGTGTGTGCTGATTTTATCACAGACTCTAGCTAGTCCACAAAATATTGTCACCTGCAACTGCTTTAAAGCACCTTCAGATTTGCCATACAGCCTTTATTCCAGAGAAGGTTTACCATAGTTAGGCTGGATACAGAGCTCTCATTTGCTATGGAGCAATTTTTATGCATCCAAATAGTATATTGAATGAATCAAAGTATTCCTCTCAAGTGCGTTTTACACTGACTTAAAATCTGTATATTTAGCAGAGAAGTCCATGAGCATAAAATAAGTGAAAGAAAATGCACTGTAGTCTTGTCAAGCTGGAGATGCTGCACACAGCTAAATGATACAGCAAAAATTGTGCTAAAGGCTAGAGACAAGTGATCTGATACACACAGACATCTTAATGCTATCACTATTTTAATACACTATTTTATGTTACTACAATGCATTGAGAAATTTTTATCCACACACATTTTTATTCATACCAATTCTGGAAGCAAAAATGTATTCAATCTAAAAAGTTCAACAATTTGTTTTTGTATCATGTTTTATTTTAGTTATTGAGTTTTACCATAGTGTAATATTTTGACTCACAGTAAAATATTGAAAGGCTCTTTACTAGAATTGTACACAAAAGCTTTTCATATTCCCTTTGAGTATTTTTGTATCTAAAAAAGATCCTTCATTCCTATTCCAAGTATTTTTATTTCTTATTATGTTTAATAGACACATATATTTGTTTTGGAGCTGAAATTCACACAATGTAAAAATTAACCATTTTAAAATATATAAGTAATAATAATTTATTCCATTAAGTTTTATTAAATTCGTACACTCTATATTTTTTGCACTCCTGAAGAATACCCTACATTAATTTAGCAATCACATCCTATTTTTTCTTTTCTTTGACTGAGAAAACAATTTTTTTTATTTCTATGAATTTATCTATTCTGTATATTTCATATAAGTAGAAACACAGATGACTTATTTCCTGGCTTACTTTGTTTACTGCATTGTTTCATTTATGTTTTAGCCTCTATCAACACTGCATTCTTTTTCTTGGAACTCTTTTCTTGAAATTTTTTGAAGATTATGAATAGTGTTGTTATGGACGTGGACATTTACCAACAAGTGTTTCTTTGAATATTTGCTTTCCAAGTCTTTCCTATGCATATCTAAAAGTAGCATTTGTGGACCACATAATAATTCTTTGCTTCAATTTTGAGGAATCCCAAACTTCTCCCTATAGCAGCAACACCATTTTACTTTGCACAAATATATGGACATTCCAATTCCTTCCCACACTCATGCACATTTATTTTCATGTTTTGTTTATAACATGTAACTATCACCTCATTTTATTTTAAACCAAGTATTTATTTTTAAACAATAACACAGTGCTGTTAAATAGGTTCACGGTTCTGTAGAATAAATAATCATGCTTGAAATCCCCAATTCAAAAACAAAGATACTTCCACAGAGGAGCCATAAAAAATGCAAAAAAATTTTTCTTAATAAGTAATAATGCCATTTACTACTAAATATGATTTGTAATATTTGTACATTTGTGTTTCATATTTATTTTGTATACTACCACAAAATAGCACTAAACCCTTGAATCATTATAACTATTTTCAAAGTGAATATGTATATATGTAGGGGAGTGATATTTTTGTACTAAAAAGGAATATGCATTTAAGACTTAAATGCCCCAATTCCCTTTATTGCTATTGTGCCACTACAGTGAAATGTTTACCATGCTTGTTTTGGCATCAAATAACCAGCAGCAGAAAACACAGCTGTCCTATTAAACTACGTATAGCTCCCATCACCAATTCCCCAAAGCTTTTCTAAAACTTCTTTACAACCAAATGCTTATTTTTATCATAGTTCTCAATGCTACAAAAATAGAGTCTGTTGTGTATTTTTTTTCACTTAAGACTGCATTGAATTTTCACTTAAGACAATATTGAATTGCTTGTATCAATATTTATAGATTAAGACAATAAAATAAATTGAAGCAGTGTTCTAATTATTTTCAATTAGAAAACCCTCAAGGCATATTTAATATGACTTCAGTCTTCTAATGAAATATCTTCAAATTTTCGTTAGCTAATAACCAAGAGAAGGCAGTGATGTTTTAGTCCTTGAAATATTTTCTTAAATTGATTTAAAATATAATTACATATTTTAACATTTATATTCTAGTTTGTTTCTATACAATATCAACAAAAGTTCCAAGTTAAAGTCAAGACCGAAATCTATACTCACTGCTTCCAAAACTATGACTCTGGAAAATTTAGTTAACCTTCTTGGAGTTCAAATACTTCATCTATAATATGATTATCTATTCTGTGAGATTGTAGGTCTTGAACACATCAATTCATATAAACTACTTGGAACTGTCCCTAGACTACAGTAACCTTTGAGAAGTGTTGTTAATCATTTTAAAACATAAAGTGGTGAGAAGCGAGGAGAAGAGCTGTATTTTTATTAAGAATGTTGGTAGTTAGTATAGGGTTTTCTTAAGGAATACTAACCAGACACTATCTTGTTTCTTATCTGCTTTCTCCTGGTAATCTGTTATTGGCATCTCTGATTTCTTTCTCTTTCTTTCTTTCTTCTTTCTTTCTTTCTTTCTTTCTTTCTTTCTTTCTTTCTTTCTTTCTTTCTTTCTTTCTTTCTTTCTTTCCTTCTTTCTTTCTTTCTTCTTCTTCTTCCTTCCTTCTTTCCTTCTTTTCTTCCTTTCTTCCTTCTTTCTTTTATTTTTGTTTTATTTTGTTTGTTTGTTTGTTTTTGTTCCAGGGATTAAACTCAGGACCTTGCACTTGCTAGGCAGATGGCAGGACCACTAAACTAAATCTGCAGCCTTACTGCTAGTTTCTCACTCTCTGGTCCAGGGTGTTCTCTACATCATAGGCAGAGTTATCAAAAATCATAGCTTTTCTCTTGGAAAATGCTTCCAATACTTTCTGACAAACATATAATCCAAGTAAATATTTTATTACCTTTCTCTAAATGCTAAATTATCTGTCAGAAGGAGTATGATGTAATCTATGCTAATCTTTTGTTTCAAGTGACAGCCATACAAATTGTACTTTTCAGCACCAAACACAGTTCCCACCTGATTTCAGGTCTTTATATTTGGTACATCTACTTAATTCCCTTGAGAATTTCAAATACCTTACTTTTTTCTTCTTGCTATGTATGTCAGAATCTCAAAATCACATCCTCAAAGAAATCTGCAGAGTTAACTTTTTAAAACCTTCATACCAACTCCAACAGACTCTACTTGCTCTTTTCTGCTTATGTATAATATTTGAGATTCTGTTTGGTGATTTGTTAATGTTTCTTCCCCTAGATTGTGAGAGCAATGACAATACTTCATTTATCATATTATTATTAATAACTAAAATAGTGGACATTATATGGCACACTTTGATAAGTATTTTAAGAATAAGTTCCTTATGAATTTAAAAAAATCTCATAAACTCTGAAGATTTCTAGATAAAACTGATTTTATCAAAAATAATGTCTTTAAATGGTAGCTTTTTATTTATAAAAAATTGGAGTTTCTAAACAGTTCAGAAAAAAGAAATGAAAACAGATCTAATCATAACACACTTTGTCTTACTCATAAAAATGAAAATTAAAACTTACACTATGCTATTTCTTTTCTATTGGCTTGGCAAAAATGAATGAGTAACAACATATATTTTCTGAACTATAAGCAAATAAATGTGTCACTTATAGGAATGAAGTATGATTTCAACTTTATGAAAAGAAATCTACCCATGGATAGCAAAAGCACGCTTGAACACTTTGCAATTGAGAGGTTGTCATCTAAAGAAGCCACTCTAAACATACAATGACAAAAGGTCCAAATGCACGTCAATTGTGAGGGATCCATAATAGCAGGAACCAAATGCATATCACTACAGAACGTTTTGTGGGCTATCCCTCTTCCTTATACTAGCGCACAATCAGGGCTATGGAGAAAAATGTAAATCAAGATCTGTTGTGTAAAGGTACAAGAACACAACGATGAATGTAACTGTACTGTATACTTAAAAAGTACTAATAAACTCAATAAGATAAAAAATAAAATAAGGAGGGATATTTGTGCATACTGTGATGGAAATATTATCAGGATACTTGATCAAGTGGTCAAAAATATGAAGAACATTTCATTGCGTACTATAAAAAAAGTGGACTCTATAAAACTTCCAGTATATAGATGAATATGAAGAGATCTATGATGAAAGAAAAGAGGAGGATAGGGTAAAAAATACCACGATAGGTACTGAACTTCTCTAATTATTATTTAATTTTATATTAACTTTGAATCCTTATTAATATTCTACTTAGCGATAAGACTTAAATGTAAGGGAAAACAAGTACAAATGAAAGCAAAATGTTTCCCTAGTTCTAAGTGCATTTTATGATATAACCATATAGAAGAACTATTTCAGCTCACTTGAAAGCATTATTACTTAATTTTATACAACTAATTAAATAGATTTTAGGCAATAATGATATTAAAAATAATATTGAACTATTTAAAATAAGTATATGCCCTTGGTATTCTTGATATTCTTATTCAGATATTAACAATGTATTTGTGGTTGATAAAGTTTTTGTCATTAAAAATGAAGACTGTTGATGTGAAAGAAGAAAGATGCATATACATATGTAAATGTTATAATGTTGTAAATGGATGCATTTTAAAGGAAGAATATTTAAAATAAAAATGTAATATGTTATAAATATCAGATGTGCCCATGAAGATTTCAAACCAATTTTTCATTAATTCATTATCTTCAGAAAAGAAATAAAGTCATTCAACATAGCATTTATTTTGGGGTGTGAAGCATTTAATTTAAATTTTTGATGGTAATTTTTAAACAGAAATAAATACATTTTATTTATTTTTCTCAAGAAAATTTTAGAATTTGGCAAAATTATAGAATTTCAAGATTTTGATAGATCAAGGAGCTGTTTGTAACAATTACAGAATCACGTATCTGACTAATGCACTGTGAAGAGCTTCATTAACCTAATATTTAAAATTTTAAACCCAAGAACTGTAATCAAAATATTAAATGTGTCATAATTAAATAAGCTAGACACAGCAAAACAAATATTGCAATATCTCGCTCATGTATGAAATCTAAAAATGTTGAACATAATGGTAAGTAAATCATACATACAAGCTTATGTATTCCATTGTTTGTCTTATATGGAAATCCAAAGTTTAATAAAGAGCTAAATAAAAGACAGATAATAGGAAATAGGGAGACATCTTTCTGAAGGAGAAGGAAGATCAAGAGATTGAGGGTGGGGAAAGGGGGTGAAAGGAATTCAGATGTGTTCACTACCCCTACGAATTGTATACAAGCAGTGGAAACATTATGTACTGTTGACCTGTACCCAAAAAATTAAATAAAAGAAAGAATCAATAGATGAGTGAAGGGAAGGAGAAAAAGGAAGGGATAAAAAAGAATTAACGTGGATACATATACCAACTCCCCACAGGAAATGTCAACATTATGTACTGCACCATGTATTAATAAATAAGTAAATGAATGAAATGAAATGAAAACTGAGGCTAAGGCAGCAGAATCGCGAGTTTGAGCCCAGCATAGGCAAACTGGTGACAGCGAGGTCCTTTCTGAAAAGCAAATAATAAGGATAATAATAGCTGTTTCAAATGGTGTGAAAAAAGAGCTGGAGGTAGAAAAGGAAAAGGAGAAGGAAGAGTGGGAAGAGGAGGAGATAAAGGAGGAGAAAAGGAAAGGGAGAGAAGAGGAGGAGGAAGAAAAAGATTGGGAACATGAAAATAATAAAAATAAAAAATTTTAAAGGAAGAAAATTAGGAGAAGCATATGTCAAAGAGAGAAAGAGGAGAAGGAGAGGAACACAGTGGCATACAAACTAAAATATCTGCAGGAACTGAATCCAGATTTTCAGGAACTAGAATTGAACATCTGAAATGAGAAATAAGTTAGTTAATGTATTATAAGAGTGCTAGCGCCTCTTAAACCCCTTGATCCTTTTGGTCACACATTCTGGTTTGAAAAAATACATCTGCTAGAGGAGGAAACAAACACCACAGAAATTGGTTTCAGGTGACAACCTGTGCTATTTCTGCAATACATGTTTCCAATATTTTATAAAACTTAAGCGAAGGATTCAGGATACGTCAGAAAAATTCAAGGCAGGTACCATGTTAACATGCACAAACATAACAGTGTACTGAAAAACGACTGAGAAAGGGAAGCAAAAACATATATCCATAGTAACTTGTCGCATATGTATTGGCTAGATTATTTAATGTGTGTGGTATAATGGGCTTTTGTTACAGTTTAATTGGACATTCAGATTTGATTGAGAACATTGCTAGTGTTTGAGTTGATTAAAACACACATTCTTTTGCTATACTCAGCAGAAAGAAAATAAAGAAAGTCATCCAGTTTCAGTGCTGTAATTGTCTGCATTTTCACTCTCTTGAAAGCCAGTCAAAACACTGGAACTGCCAATTCACTTTTTTCAAAACAGATTGTTTTCTAATCATAAAACAGCCATTTATTCCATTCATGGTGGATCATGAGTTGTGTTGATTACGATCTCACATTTTCTTTTGTGAACAAACCTATAACTTGAATTTCCAATGTTTTCCTAAAGATTCAATGTTTTCCTAAAGAAACGTATTTCTAGGTAGTTATGCAGTGTACCAAAATAATAGCAAAGTGCCCACTCCACTTTCAAGTTTTGCCCCTTATCCTGTGTAACCCTCTATAAAGAAAATTTAGAATCCTATTCTGAAAACTTACATTATTTGAGATAAAAGTTGAAGGTTGAGCAGTGGTATAAAATTAGGGGGCATGAGACTGAATATCCTGAAAACATAAGTTTTGCATAATTTTTGTGTTTCCTTGGCTTATTTGATACGAATGACTTATAGATACTAAATATGACAGTCTACCATGAATTTTTCTGAAAAGGAAATTTAAAAAGCAAACTGCCAAGAATTGACTTACTTATTTGCTGACATATCTGCCAGAGAATACTGCTTAATGTGTCTTCAGTGCAATCCCTTGAAATTTAAGCTAATATTTATCTAACAGAGGTGATATGCAATACAAAATAGAACATGTAACAATGGCAGCACAAAGTGTTCATCATGAAGAATATACCAAGAATACCAAAGTGTGGGTTCTGGTTAAGGGGACTCTAGCTCACATTAAACCTACCCACAAAATACCATGTATATTTTAAATAACTTGGACAAAATAATGGAAACTGAGTTAGAATATATCAATAATAGAAGGATAATAAAATACTGAGTACTAATTAAAATCATGAAATGAAGTTAATAAAATAGAAAGACTCAAATTAGAAATATCATCAATAGCAACAAAATGTTTAGTGATTCATTTAATAAAACCACTGTATTTATTTGTTGCCAGACCCATCAAAACTCAAATCAAAAGGATAATAGTTCATTCTAACTTGGCAAGAAAAAATTTTATATCCTGGCAGCGTAAATGATTTTAAAGGTGTGAAACAGTGAAGGAAATATAAACTCCAATGGCTAGTTTGAAGAACACATTTGTACCATCTATTAATTAAGGACTGTGTGTGTCACAAGACAATGATTTCATCCTGGAGTATGTGCTTGAGATGAATTTCAAATCACATTTTCCTGTCTTCTCCCCTTTCTATATTAGCCAGTTTTCTCACTGCTGGGATAATATATCCACATGCAGCAACTTAAGAGACATTTATTTCAGCTGATGGTAACACAGATTCTGTTCATGGCTGGCTGGCCTGCAGGGAGAAATCCCATGGTAGAAAGACAGGGAGCAAAGATGCTCACCTCATGGCTAACAGAAAGCAGAGGAGGAAAGGGTTCCAGAGTAGAAAGAGCTCTAATCACAAGTTGATGCACTATAAACTGCAGACACCCTCAGAAATATGCTGTACTAATCTGCTAGACATCTGTGAACCCTGTCAAGTTTTCAGTTATAATTAACAGCCACCCTCTCTCAGTTTCCTTAGAGAATGATTTAAATTACCACTGAAAGAAAGCAATCTTAGAACTCACCAAAGATACACTCACACAGTATTTGATATACTTTATGCTTATATTTCTATGCATACATTTCTTAAGCTAATTTAATATTAGGATATATTAAAAATAACACATCTTATTCTAAAATGTTTTATTTTATTTTAAAATGTTCACTTTTCTGACAATTACATGTAATAATAATGTCAATAAGCAATCTCAAAGAAGGTGAGACTACTGAAAGATAAATTAAAAATGAGACATTTTAAATGTCTCTATGCCTGATAGTAAAATATGTAAAATTGTACAAATAATAAAATACTGCAGTATCATGGCACTAAAAACAAATATAGTCTATTTTGTTTGCTATTTTTTTGGATGATAAATTGTTTTGAATCTATGTCGCAAGGTAGATTACAATCTCTCTAAGAGCAAAAAGTGAAACAAAGGTAAGCCTGCTATTAACATTTATTTGAACTGCAGCTCATAAAACCTAGAGTAATAAACATTTTCTAATTTTTATATTTTAGGATTTAGCATAATATCAACTGCCCAATAGAAGTCATTATTCAATATTAACATTTTAATGATTTTCAGTATCGGGCTTAGTGAGGCCTATAAAGCCATTTGTAATTTTTATGAATAGTTCCTCACACTTTACAGCAATTCTTGTATCACTCGTGTCTGATCAGGAAACAGAAATGATTTTGATGGGGCATTAGAGAAGCACAATTTCAACAAAAAAAAATGAGGAATGATATATCATAGAGATAGTACCTACTAAAACCAGATATGGCTACTAAGACACTAGAAACTGATTTTGATATGATGTACCCACTGAAACAAGAGTCATTGTTTAAATAGATTCACAAGTCAGAGGGACAAGGAGAAAAATGAGAACCAAGACCTGTCCTGTAAAGGAACAAGATCCCAGTAATGAATGTAGCTGTACTGTACAACTAAAATGTACCAATAAACTCAATGAGAAAAAAAATGTCAGATACAGAAGCGAGCCTGCAGAGCTGTAATTCCGACCTCTGAGGAGGGTGTACTGCAGGGACACTGAATGCTAGATGCTGATATTTTTGAAACCAGAAAAGGGAATCTTCAGAGTCGGAACTCAGATATCTGTGGAGAGAACACTAAGCAGCCGCTTCCACTGATGTCGAAACTATGCCAAATAAAAGTTATTACTGCTGTTAGATTAAAAAGCTTTAGCTTAAATAATATGAACAAGGAAATAAACAGATAGACATTTCTTGTCTTCATAAGCGAGTTATTCAAGCTGCTTCCACAACCTCCAATGATATGGAGCCATTTGGCAAAGGGGAAACAAGATGTACTACATCCCAGCCTGAGAACCACGTTACTAAACATTGAAAGGTAGGTTTGAAACTGGCAACAAAGTGATTTTCAAATCTTATTTTTCTAAAATATGAGAAAATGGCCAGGCATGGTGCCACACGCCTGTAATCCCAGCACTCGGGAGGCTGAGGCAGGAGAATCGTTGTGAGTCCAAGACCAGCCTGGGCTACACCGTATGTTCCAGGTCAGTCTCAACTATATAGTGAGACCCTGTCTCCAAAAAACAAAACAAAACAAAACAAAACAAAACAAAACAAAACAAAAAAAAAAGGAGAAAATGAAAAAATGGAAGGGGAGGGAGGAGGAGGTGAAGGAAGGGCAGGGGAATGGGGAAAAAATGAGAACCAAGATCTGTCGTGTACAGGTACAAGATCCCAATGATGAATGTAACTGTGCTGTATACCTAATATGTACCAAAAAACTCAAAGATAAAGAAAACATTAAACTTTTTAAATTTGTGTTTATTTATTTATTTTTGGTAGCTGGGATTGAACTCGGGTCCTTGTGCTTGGGAGGCAGGTGGCGGAACCACTGAGCCACATCCCCAGCACATAAATTTTTTAAATAATACCTAAAAATTTTACATGTATATGAGATACCAGGTAATGTTTTGAGGCATGGTACACACTGTTTAATGTTTAGGTTAAATTAAACACATACATCTGCTCAAATACTTATTTTATCATTTTGGGGGGCTTATCAGTGTATTATCATTATCTGTAGTAACCATACTGTCCAACAGCACATGAGAGTATTCGATCCTGTTCAACTGTAACGTGCTACACATTGGTGACTCTTTTCCCAGAACCTCTCTCTCCTCCACTCTCTCTTGCCTCCAGGAAATCGTATTCGATTTTCAACAAATTTTTATTTTACATACATGTGTGAGATCATGTGGTATTAACAATGATTTCCATTTCTATACACGCTGTTGCAATTGACAGAATTTCATTTGTTTTAGGACTCAATGGTATTCCATTTGTGTATCTACCATATTTTTCTTTATCTAGTCATCAGTTGATGGACACTTAAATCATTTCAATTTCTTGCATATCGTGAATCATCCTACAAAAAACATAGGAGTGTACATGAGATTTATGGGACATGGCATTTCAATTTTTAGTTTTTTGAGGAGCCTCTTTACCATTTTCCAATGAATGTACTAATTTACCTTTGATCAGATAGTGTACAGGGTTCTTTACTTCTGCATCCTCATTGACAATTGCTATCTTTGACATCATTTATTCAAGTATGATGATAGCTTTATCCCATGTATCTATTTCTGCTTCTGTTCCCTGTGGCTTTAAGGCACTGTTCAAAACAAATAAAAAAGATTCTTGCTTGTTGCTCTGTCATGAAATCTTTCCCTTTTTCCCTCCTCTTTTGCCGAACACTCATAATTGTAGGTGTTAAACTGAATCATTAATAAAATTCAAATTGATTTTTTAGAAACTGGTGACACATGGGCACCCAAATTACCCATACCATTTATGATACTTTTCTAAACTCACAATTTTTTGAAATATTATTTGGACTCAGACACATGTTAACCTCTGGACTCTATTCTGTTCTCCTGGTCTATACGTAATTTTATACTGATATCATATTGTTTGATTATGAAGTCTTTACAATTTGTTTTGAGTCAGTGTAATGGCTTTGTTCTTTTTGCTCAAGAATGCTTTACTTTTGGGGGGTTTAAATTAAAACTTAGGCATTTTTATTATCCATATTTAGCAGTATTGATGTTTTTAATCATTGATCATAGAATTTTGTTCCATTTTTCACGTCTTTAATTTATTTTATCAATATTTTATAATTTATATTGTAGAGCTCTTTATCATTTTATTAGCTTATTCCTACAAATTTTATATATTTTGCCTGGTGAGGATGCTATGTTGATTTCTATTTCATATAATTTGCTATCAATGTATAAAAAGGTACAATGTTTCTGTGTTCTCTTTTAAATACATTACTTTCATTTTTGTTTGAAGTTGAGGCTATTTTTTTTATAAGATCATGTCATTTACCCTGAAAATTTGATTTCTCATTTTCTAACTTAGATAAATTGTATTTCTGCCTCTTCTCTGAGTGTTCTGGCTAAGATTCCAATGCTATGCTTATTAAATGTGGTAAAAGTAGGTAGTCTATTTTGTTCCGGATCTTAGAAACCTTTCAGTTTTTCCTAATTCAATGTAATGTTAGTTGTTGGTTTACTGTACGTCAGACTTTATTGAGTTATGTTGATTCTTTACTTAATTTGTTTAGATTTTTTTTTAATGAAAAGATTTTAAAACTTTCAGATACCCTTCTTTATATCTTTTGGGGTCATGTGCTTTTGTCTTTCACTCTGTTGTGTGACATTTATTGATTTGCAAATACTAAGCCACAGCTAAGGAATGGATCCCATTTGACCATGTCGACTAAACTTTTGAACATGTTGTTATATTGTTTGTTTTTATATTGTTGAGGACTGGTGGACTATGTTTATTAAGAATATGGGAGACTGAGGGCTTGCGCCAAGGCCAGGCTCAATTTGCTGGAGAGGCTCCAGGAGCTCTGAGCAGGTGGACTTCGCAGAGGATTGCTCAAGGCCTCCAGCTCGTGCTGGGCGGGAGGGAGACACCGCAAGATGTGAAAGGAGACCTCACAGCTCCCAATGGACGCATCCCCTCTGTGGTGGTGTTGGACTGGGCTCAAGAGAGACTGGCCACAGCCTGACAGAACCTCGAGGAGGCAGGAAAGGCTGCAGATGAGAGCAAGAGAGATGAAGGTGATAGAAAACAGGGACTTGAAAGATGAGAAGACAGAGATCCAGGAGTTGCAGCTCAAAGCACAGCAGTGCCTGGCGAGGAGACCAACCACGGATACAGGAGGCTGCTCCTGAGCTGGTCCTCCTGGAGGGTGAGTCGGAATGGCAGAGGAGGCCTCTGAGTTAAAATGCTGTGGCCTAGAAGAACAACTCGAGAATATGGCTCACATCCTGAAATTGCTACAGGCTACCTCTGAAAAATATTTTGAAAAGGAGGATAAGTAGGAAGAAGAAACTAAACTTCTGTCTGACAAACAGAAAGAGACTGAACCTGCTCTGAATTTGCAGAGAGAATGGTTGCAAAACTTTAAAAAGACCACTGATGGCCTGGAAGAAAAACTTGTCCAGGCCAAAGAAGAGAACTTGGGTATACATCGGACACTGGTCCAGGTGCTAAACGAGTTTAACTGTATACAACCAAAAACAGAAGAGTCTTGTTCCAACAGAAGCTCCAGTGCTCTGTGTCAATCTTTGCCTTGTGAGAGATTTCTTTTGTTATTGTATCTTTGTTTTGCTGGAAATGTCAAGCCGATTATGAATACATGACCAAATATTTTATGTGAGAGAAACTTTTGAGCACCAGTTTAATCTACCCCCCCCCCTTTATGAATGGCACCAGCTTTTTCAGCTCTATTTTTGTCCTTAATTTACATGTACTCCTAAAATAAGGAGGGTATTTTATATTGAGCATGCTCTCTTGAGAATGAAGCCTGTTTTCTGGATGAACAGTCAACCCTACACTTTCCAGAACATAGACTCCAATATCGTAATAGGTTTAAATACAAAAGAATATAAACTTTCTAGGTCAGTCTTGGCCTAACAACAGAAGGCTAGGAACCATCACAGTAAATTGGGTGGTGATATTCCATCCTGTACAAAAAATTTAAAAAGGGCTATTGTTAGAAGGCATAAACCACAGCGAGGTTAACCTAGTCATCCTGACCCTCCCCCCTACTCCACTGCAGAGCAAGCATCCACCAGCTGTCAGCAGAGACTGCCTGGGAATGGTCACAACATTTACTCCAGCATTTTCTGGACACATCCTAAATGCTATGCTATTCCACATATTTCATTCTAAAGTGGTTGTCTGCTGAGTGATTCTCTTAATTTAGCAATGAGCCATGTTCTGTTCTTCTGATATAAAGTGGTAACTGGGCAGTAATATGGTGGTTAGTCCTAGCCAGCTGGACCATATTCAGACCACTGCTGACCATCAGTAAAATGAGCAAAAGAACTGTTTTCTAGGAGAAAGACTTGGAAGCAAAGTAGAGATCAAAAAGTAATTGGTGGTGGGCTTGATGGGTCATTCCTGTAATCCCAGCACCAGGGAAACTGAGGCAGAAGGAGACCAGTATGTGCTACATAGTGAGAACATCTCTAAAAAAAAAAAAAAAAA
>NW_022900918.1:21871656-21876172 GCF_012274545.1 Fukomys damarensis | reverse complement strand
AAAAACTCTAAAAAAAAAAAAAAAAAAGTGATTGGTATTGCTTCATGTCCACACTTGAGGAAATGGGAAATTGAAGATTGTCTCCTTTAGGACTTGAATTCCTTCTCTGTGTCCAAGTTAGTAAAAGGTCAAGAAATTTCAGTTGAAACTGGACATGGAGAATTTTGTCAGAAAGAGTTCCATGTGTTGGTTTTTCTGTAGTTTCACTTTTTCAGTCAACAGCTCAAAAACTGAAACATTTTATATTTTCCAGTGGTGTGGGGGCCAACTCAAGTTTACCATTCTGACTAAATACCACCCTGCTTCTAGTTTATCTGAATCTCCTGCCTCAAGTGCTACTTATTAAGTATCACACTTTTCAGGAGATGCACTATCAAATTGTGCAACTGAATGAAACCTGTTCTTCTTGAGATCCTTGCAACCGTATCACATGTAGTAGTATCACTCTTTCTGCATTTTGGTCAAATAATTTTTTACAGAATCTAAACAAAAAAAACAAAACAAAAATTTTAAAACCAATATGGATGTAGAGCTGTTTTTGGTATTATCTGCTTCTGGCATCAGGGTAATGCTAGCATTAAACAACTAAACTTCAGAACTCTGATGCTTTAAAAGGATGTAGTAAATTACCTAAAAAAGGTAACAACTAAGATAATTTCAAGTAACTACAGAATATACTCAGGATACATTCAGTATTGCCCCCAAATCTTTTAGTATTTATGCAATACACATTCCTTGGAGTTGACACAAATATTTTTAAGAACTCTGTGCGAATTGTAGAACAAAAGTCCCATGGTTATGAGTAATATATTCTCTGAAGCTGAGTGTTCTGCTCTCTGGATACAGCCTTTGCAATGATGAAAGATAATTCTCATTTTTCTTTCTCAATCCAATTAAGTAACATAATAATATATAAAAATGATTACTCTCAACATTATTTTAGTATATTTAAATCATATTATTTGCCATACCACAGATATTATATGCAGAAGTCAGAGATAAATATTTGCATCCATGACACCTTGATTTAATAAGTTATATCAGGTCTATAGATTTCGTGGCACGATGTTTGACAGTTTGGCATTGATTTATATATTTGTACTGGACCTTGGGTAATTTAAGACCAAACATATGGAAACCACTGTGTTATCAAATTTAAATTTCTAAAATGCACTTGGTACATCTTGTCAACCTAGCTGAAAAGAAAACATTTTGAGGTTCAAATTTAGTTCAATCAAGCATGTCAAAATAAAAGGCATTTTTGGACTTAAATTTTACTCCTTATTGTGATTTTAATATATGTGATATCCTCTGCATATTCTCTATGAAATGTAAAACAATTGTATAGTTAAGGACCATATTCATCCTAAGCATTTCCACCACAGAATGTTACCACGCATTAGTAATTAAATGATTTTAGTAGTGCACAGATGACAAATTAATGTAGCATCTGCCCATCTTTATGGAAGTCATCAAATGACAGCTTAATTATTGGCTAGTTTCACTATTCATTAAGGATAATTTCTGAAAGATTTTTCAATCAAATCTATCATGAGGAAGATATGCATAATATCATATATGAGCTTTATATTCCTCATAGCTGATTTCAGTGTTTCAAATATCTAATTGTTGATATCTAGTTAGAGATACATTATCTTTTTAAGACTGTCCTTTTAAGCAATAATTTTATGAAAGTTAATTGCTGATATTGAAAAAATTAACCTATCTAGAGAGAGATATCCATAAATATTTTATCAAATTTACTCAGTGATATCTCTTTCCAAGAAATAAGCAAAATTACACTGCTGACATATTAATTTGTGAAATGTCAAAGAAGGATATAAATGAAATATAAAGCAGAAAAGAATAAAGGCAAAGGATTTGAAAAATACAAAATAAGGTGCAAGATAATAGGTGTTAAATATAATCCAGGCATAAATATAATTAAAGGCATTTTTATAATAACCATTATTAAATATTATTATTATTGTGTAAGAAACATTCCATACAGTGTGTTAACACTTTTATATATCATTCTACACAGACGTGAATGTGTGAGGTAACGGATCTATAGAATGGTAAAACACTGAGATTTCTGAATCTTTATTAGATTTATTCTCAGTCTTGACTTGATTGTACCTTGCTAAAATGTCCAGGATATTTGATAGGTATCTGAAGAATGAAAGACCCTTTTCATCACAAAGGCTCCGGTCACGAATGTAGAGGACCAATATGTTGTTATGAGAAATGCAAGACAGGTGAAGTGGGTGTTTACACAGAAGACAGGAGAAAGCTAAGTAATCGTGCAGGTAGACAGTGCTATACCACTGCTTCTTTTCATTCTATCAGAAGGCAAACCTTTTGATTCTTTCTGCTGTGTATCTTCAAATATCACATTTAGGAAATGGATTGCCACATATCATGTATACTGATTCACACCCGTGAGGATACCCCATTTAGCAGAGTGAAGAAATTAAGGAACAATACCTATGTTTACAGTAATTGCTTTCATCCTCTTTGAACTGTCTAATTTTTCATAAAATAGACAGGTGAAGACACAGGATGTACTAGTGAGAGAAAGCACAAGGACCTGAGTTCAATCTCTGGTACCAAAAAAAAAAACATTACAAATAGAATATTTCTTTTTAATTAGGGGGTTTAGTATATTCCACACTTTGAAATACTTCCTCAGTTAATTTTTGAATACAGAAAAAGACTGTTAACTGAAAATGCTTTCCAAAGTAGAGAAACTTTTATTTTTTGTACAAGGGATCAAACTCAGGACCTTGAGCTTGTGAGGCAGGTGCTGCCCCAACAGAGCTACATTCCTGGCCCAAAAACTTTGTAACAGGTGAAGGCTGTGGAAAGATCTGCTTCTTAGGCTGACATCAACTCAATTGTAAGATACTAGCTAAATCTATAATAAAATAAGATGTTATAAGGCCTTTATGGCAGGAAGTAAGCAGATAATCACAAAACAGAACTCAAAGGAATTAAAGCAAAATCATGCACCCCTATGCAGAAAATGGCGATCAGCTTTTTTAAAGTTCCTGAAATACTGTTGGACTCTGAGTACAAACACTGAGTGATCATGATACTGGATATAGCATCTCCTCAGGTACTAGTTTCAGTCATCTAAAATCAAAAGATTGGATGCCCTGAGCAGCAATGCACCACAAGATAAAAGTGGTGTACATAAAAAAATAATTGTATACAGAGACAGGGGCACAAACAAAACACATGATTAACTTTTCCAAATGACCATGTCATCACCGGATGTTTCCAAAGCATTTCTCCCTTGTTCCCATCAACGGCCGTTTGGAGAGATCATTTGCAATCAACTTAGAATGAAGGAACATGGCTAAATGTGTCTCATGCTTTGGTCAGCTTAGGATATAGATGCAGGTAGAAAATGCACTGCTTCACTACAGCTGCATATAAAGATACCCGTAAAAGTCAGCAGCCCGTGTTAGTCCTCTGAAGGATAAGATCTTTGGGAGGTGCAGGTGCTCACCTTTCTCATTTGGAAATAACATCCAGAATTAGACTATCTTCGGGAGTGCAGGATGACAACTGACAAACAGTTGATTTTTCTAGGCAGTTAGTAGGAGAATGATTAAAAATCAGGAAAAATAATATTCTGAGAAGACAGGAATGTATGGGCCTATGGATACTTTGTACATAAATTCATGCCAGCATTAGTGTTTGTTTATAGAAAAAATGGAGACATCATGCTCTCTCTTTGATTCTAATTTAAGCTTAAGGATACATATCTAGTTTCCATGGATCATAGCTGAAAAACTTTTAAAGGGCATCTATTTTCCACCTTTAACCAGATATTCAAAATTACCTTTTAGTTTTAAATCTTAAGATAACAAATATATATTTATACACCATTTGGCACAATATGATGGCAAGGCAGCACATAGAATTGGATAAATATTTGAGAATCATTACCTCTGTCATAAGTTTAATGCTCAGAAAATTTGAACAATTCTTGCAACTAAGCAATAACAACAGTATGGGAAAATAATTTGACTAGAGAACAGCGTAAGGATGTGAAAAAAATATTTATCCAAACAAGATATATAGGTTAACAACAAGAAATGAAGAGATGCTCCACATCACTAATAATTAAAGAAATGTAAATCAAAACCACAGTGTAACAGGACTATGTAAGACTCATTGAAATAGCCACCAAAAAGGAAGAAGAGGAAGAGGAGAAAGCGAACGTGTAAGAGAAGGAAAAAGAAATTACAAAAAGACATATTGGCAAGGATATGGGATAATTTGAACTCTTTTTTATGTTATTATTTTTATTATTTATGTATTTCTGGTAGTGGGGATTGAACTCAGGTTTTTGCTCCTGCGAGGCAGGCAGAAGCACCACTGAACTAAATCCCACTTAGACAAATCCCTGGCCCTGGAACTCTTTTAAACTTGTGTACCTACTATGAAAATTGCATATGGCTTCCTTAATATGAATCAGATTCCAAATTTGAGCATATATATATAT
>NW_022900918.1:21849621-21871645 GCF_012274545.1 Fukomys damarensis | reverse complement strand
TATCCAGATGAATAGTGGAATTTCTTACATAGATACTTAAATGTCTATGTTCACAGCAACTATTAATCATTGGCAAGGAGTAGAAGCGACATAAATAACCATCAATGGATTAATCGATGAGAAAATGTCTTAAAAACAAGGAAATTCCAATGTATCGTACAACATGGATGAAACATGATGTTAATGATTAAAAAGTAACCAGAAAGTAAATACTGTATGACTTCACTTACATGAAAACTAGAGTTCCAAAATGTTCAATAACTCTTAATAGCACACTGATTAAATACAATCTTCTTGATTTTCATATTTCTTGCATTTGTCAAAATATTTTAAATTGGCATGTTTTAAATTAAATTACATAGTATTTTCATGTTTTAATGGCGTGGTTTTTTGGTTACATGAGATGTTAAGTAATCATTTGGTATATGGGGTATCCATGCATTACGTGACATCCATGTGTCTTCCTTTTCTTCCATTTAATGTCAACAGGCAATGATGGAGGTGAAAATCCCTACACAAATATTCAGAATATCTTTTTGTGGAGGTAGTAGCCATTTCAGAATCTGTTCTCTCTCATTCTTTGTCCTAGTGAGCTTGGAGGGCTGATTCCTTGCTCTGGATATCCTGGAAAAGAAAACGGTTGGATGGAATGCAGTGTGATATAATAGTGTTCTGTATCCCCATCTCCACTACATGGCACTTTGCCCAGGGATGGATTTCAATAAATGTATATTGAATGCCTACAACTTTTAAAAATCGAATGGATGAGACCCTCCAAAGTCCACCTAAAAGATCCGACGTCATTTAAGTGTATTTATTGATTTTAGGATTCTTCAGGCCCACATTGATTATGTTTAGATTCAGAATGGCTAGAGTTTAACATCCAATAACTTTCTCTATATCCAGTAAGACATTTCCTAACTTCCATTCTATTTCCTGACTTTCAGTGGAAAGAATAAACTCACAGATAAGTTTATTACATTCTCTTTAACATAATTTAAACATTAACGCAATGAATAATACCAGAAAAACGCCTAAAGTAATTAAGCTTCCAATTTTTCCTTTATCACCAAAAATAATTTATTCAAAGTATCCAATTATTTTAATAATCATTACATTTAATGTATTCTCTGTATGGTACACAATTTCAAAGTCCTAGTTAAATATATTTTATAAATGGTAAAATCTTATCCTTTATTTACTTATGATTGCAAAAACTATTACAGGGAAAATATTTCCATAACACTATGTTGAGTACAGGAAGCAATTAGCTTTAGGAAAATCATATATTTATAAACTCTACATTGTTATAAACTGATAACTGGAGAAAAAATATTGCCCCCTCAAAGCAAATGTGGTATGTGTACTTGTTAGTTAAATTCTTAATTGCAAATCACACATGAGACTTTTTAGAGCAGTGTCTATGCTTTATTGTTTATTTTACAAAAATCTGTAAAGATAATATGAAGATAATGTTACCTTATTTATATTCTGTGTTCAATAAACTATCAAATAAAACACATTATGACAGATATGAAATGTAAATGGCCTTAAGGTCACAGTGAATTTTCTTCTGACAGTTGATGAAGAAACCACTAATCTAGGTCAGGAACATTTTGCCCTTGTCTCAAATTAGAATGCATATGCTAACCATTGAAATAAGTTTGTCCTAACAGTTAATAACGTGTCTTTTAAAGACACTTTATAGAATTTTCCATCTCTATAACCCAGGTTATTAAAGTTGTAAGTAAACAAAGGTTTTATCCAGCACTGTCTGCTGCTATATACCATCCTGGAAATTAGGATCAGTTAAGGCTTCCTTGTGACAGTTCCTGAATGCCATCCTGTGATATCAGAGGCGCTATGGGAAAGGAAGCTCTATCCGGTGCTGCAGAGCTCCAATTGATTCTGGTAGATGGAGATAACAGCGTATCTCCTTACACTGTCTTTGACTGTCATTGCTACTCTCTTATCTACTTTAATTTCCTATTTTTATATTTGTGTGTCACTCTGATTTTACCTCCCAGAGAAAAAGGTTTAAAATATAATAAGGTTAAATTCATTGTCTAGGTGAGAGTATATTGGCTACTGTGATGCAAATTTGAACAATTTCAATATTTCCAGTGTGTTGCCAGTCTGATTGTATATTTGTATCATTCATAGTAATGGAGAATATATTTTATTCATAGGAATGTAGGTAAATACAGATTTATCTTAGTGTAAAAGTTACGTTGAATGCTTAGGCTATGATTTGGAAAACATTTAAAATATTGCATCTTTTGACATTGCTGAAATTAATATATCATTTTATTTAATAAGTATACTTTTAAAAAGCTAGACTGAGAAGGAAAGGGAAAGGGGAACAAGGGAAAAGAAAAAAGTATGAGAAAATGTAAAAATGGAATTAAAGTGTTTGAAGGTGGGGAAGGGAGGAGGGGTGAAGGGAGGTTGATGACAAGGGGAAAAATGAGAACCAAGACCTGGCATGCAGAGGTACAAGATCCCAGTAATGAATGTAACTGCACTGTCTACCTAGAATGTACCAATAAATTCAATTGAATTTTTTTTAAAAGATAGACTGAAATGTAAAACATAGTGATTGACTATCTTAATACATTTATTTTCTCAATCTTTCTTTCTCTATTCCTTAATCTCTTTCTCCTTCCCCCTACTCTATCTCTCTTAATGAATTCTTCACTGAAATATTAATATTCCCAACACAAAACATATACTTGGGCTAATCTAAGAAAATAAATATTCCATAATTATGATTTTAGGTTGGATTATTGGCCTGACATATAAAACATAAAATATCATATATTTCAAATATTAGGAATAGTAAGTATTAAATCTTACTTACAAATGTATCATAAATGAGTGCCACTACTCAGTATTAGAGGTACAATATATGTCTTGAGAATAATAACAGCAGACTATGTGAAAAAATATGAACAAAAATTCATATCAAATGAAATTAAAATTGATACAAATAATTTAAATATGTCTTAATTTATAATAGTTAAAAGTAGAGAATAAATTCAACAATGCAAAGTGCCCTTTTAACTAATCAGCTTAGCAAACATAATAACATTAAACAGAAATAATTTTTATAATCCAGATGTTTTATAAACTAGATGTTTTTTTAAATCTAATAATACACAAATATTTGCACAGTCCTTATAAATCTATTGTATAAGCTTTTTACAACTGAAAACTGAAAATAACATTGCACTAGAAATTATATTTAGTCTTACTCTTATTTATACATTAAAAGTTTTCCAGTTTTTTCAATATTGCAATATTGTTTTTAATTTTGAAGGACAGGAAATATCCTAAATGCCTATCAAGAATTTGACTAAATATGTTATTTAATTTAAGATGCTACTGTAAATTGCATAGTTATTTTAAATACTGAAAATTGAACTCCAATAAAAATATTTTTCAATTATGCCAGTAAGATATAATAAATTAAAGTCACAATTCAGAAATGTAAAAAAACCCAAAAATTGTGCTAAAATTGCAAAAATATAATATATAATGAAAAGCCACAATGAAATATGAAATATAAGAAGAACACCACAAAGATAATACTGTATTTTAAAATGTTTTAATCAAGGAAAAGTTACATATTACACTGCATGCACTATATTGTTCTCATGTACACTTATGCGATGTTTTGAAGTAAAAAAAGATTTAAGTGGGATATGCCTTGTGAAACTCATTTTACTGTTAGGCAGTTGGACTAATGATGGAAATTTTATTTTCCTAAGTTATATTTATAGTTAAATTTGTTATTTGATTTACTTTGAAGTAAAAGAATGTGAAAGATTCTGAAGGAAAATGACAGTTTCGCCTGAATTCCAAATTCCTATTCTGATGCTTTCATAGAAAAGCACTCACAATTACTTCAGTAATGATTATATCATGTAATATGCAATATGCAAGTATGAATCATTTAGTAGCATTTTTGTAATTCAATATATTTTGCTTTATTTTTCATAATTCCTTACTATATTTTGCATGTGTGTCCTATTGTATCATTATCAACTACTCTCGAATCTCTTTTAGCAACAGATTTAAAATACTTTAGCAAACAGTTCAGTTAATATACCAGGTTCCTTCATGTGTTTATTATTATATTAAAATCTCTGCTTACAGAATTCTAAGGGTGATACAGAGCAATGACATTGCTTATATTTCAGACATCCTTTTAGGAATTCCTTTCGACATTTTCTTGCATTGATTTTTGTATTTTCTTTTCTTCTTGTCTTTCTCTTTCTTGGCTTGCTCTCACATTTTGTTGAACCTAGCCATTAACTAACTACAGAGAAAAGCCAACTAGACCTATTAAACTCTTTATATGCACATATTTTACTTGTAGTTAATACCTTTAGTATGACTAGATTTACACATACTGTGTACCCCTTTCTTCAAATATTTTCCAATATTGTCAATATTCTAAGGTTGCTCTTGGAGGGAACAAAATAGTTGATTCCATTAACTTTATAGGTGATATTTTCTCCCCATTTCTAGAATATTTCAAAATTTTCTCCGTTTTTCTGAAATGGATAATGATTTGAAGATAAACATTCAGTGCATCAGACTATATATGTTACAAACGAGGGAGGATTTTGCCCCTGGAAAGAAAGCAAGTCTAGCAGCATGTTCAAAACTTACTCGGGAGTAAGTAGATGATTGTGTGTGTTTTTGTTTGTTTGTTTGTTTTTATTTGTTTTCTAACAGGGACCGAAACTCAGGACGTTGCGCTTGCGAGGTACCGGCGGGACCACTGAGCTAAATCTCCAGCCCAGTAGATGGTTTTTAATACTTAATATGTTTGGTCTTTTCATTTCTAGGATGGCATACCTATTAAAGTTATGAAGAAATTTCCTGTGAGGAAGTCAAATCTACAATTATCTGCTGCAATGGGACTGGAAATTGTACTTATTTCTCAGGTTTCAAGGTAAGGAAAATGTGGGCTCTTTAAAAAAATAATTTTGAATTGATATTAAATTTTAAATATGTGGAATAATATGTCATGTGCAAATATAATTTAACCATAAATAATTTTAACTGATGATTTGACTTTAAGTGTTATCTCTGTCATCGTTTGCAGAAGGATTTAGGTAGTCTGATTTACTATATTTCAGGGAGTATGACTTATCTCACTATGTATCCAATTAAGGTTAGTTTTTCAATTTCCTCTGTCACTAATCCATCTGCTCCCAAGTTTACACTGTTTATTTCTTCTTGCACTGATTTGCTTTTCTTTTTATTTATATAATTCCATTATACTTTCTTTGTATTTTAATAGTATTTCAAAGCTATCAAAGAAAATTCTATTTTAGTTCCTTGACGTTTAATGAAAGGCAGAGAATTTTTAAATTTAAATATATCAGTACAAAGAAAGATAAATGAAATGACAAATGCTGAATTATGAAACGAATCACTGAAAAAATCAACATGTTTGACTCAGTATATGTCAATTAAATATAGAATTAGAGTAAAATAAAAAATATTTAGTTGTTAATGATTCTCAAATAGCATTATTTGTAATTTGGGGTGCTTAGGGTTATCTTTTCTTACCTCATATTGATCTATTTATGTTCAAAATTATCATATTTTATTAGTAAAAACAGGGCAGACTAATCTTTTAGTTAAGCCAAAAAATATATGCTGAACTTGCAATGATCCTTTTTCCTCAAGAAATAAAATTAATATTTTCCATTAGTTTAGCTGACCATGTTTTGGGACAGTTAAATCAAATATATTTTAAAGCTAGCTAGGGCAAATTTATAAAAAAAGAGAAGAATAGATACCACTAATGCTCTTGTGTTTTTAAAATAAATACTTAATGCTGTTGTTTAGCTCAGAAACATCTTACTTTGTAGCATAGAAGAAAGATGTGACTGCATATGCTTTAATTATTGTTCAAAAATTGTCCTATTCAGAGGGTGGATATTTATTGTGAGCACTTAAGAACCACTCGATTTTTTCCATTATGCTGAATGTCCCAGAAGGCGAAACTCTAATGTCTATTTGAATATAGATTCTTTTGCCATTTCGTTTGATGGTGAATTACTTCCAAAGGAGGCCTAAATAGGAAACAAAAATATGATTTTTTCTCAGATTCTTTTCAAAAGGTACAGAATTAGGAAGGAATTGTCTCTGCCTCTCCCTAGGATTTCGTAGGTCCTTCCTGATAAACTCCAGATCACAAAGATTACACAATTTTGCTATTTAGTCACTTAAATTTCCAGTATTCATCAATTGAAGAGTAATAATGGCTTTTTACTGTTGTGCTGTAGGAATGATATACTATTCCTATTGGTTTCCTGGCCTTATCTACATCTCTGAAAATCATTTGACTCACTTCCAGTGTTCCATCTGAGCATCTGTTTTCTCTGGAATGCTCTGTCTCTCCCTCTCTCTGATAGAGCTGATCCTTTGAATGAAAGCATGTGTATACCACAGGTATCCTGTGAAGAATACACACATAGTTAAATTTATTTTTATCGATATACCATTAATCACTTGTAATGATGTTACAAGGCAATATTTACATTTTTCTAAATATTTTAAAGAAAGATTTGTTGCCAGGCCTTCTGAAAATGTGAGTATACTCTGGAGAATGAATATGCCTATGATTTGTAAAAGATAATGGATGCTGGTTCTGAACTGAGATTAATCTTGGTAAGCATAATGAAATTATATCCTCTGCTGTCATTCTGAGGAAAAGTTTCTATCGTTGCTGTGGCGAGTGAAGCCCCGGCCTGTCTAAATGCTCCTCCAGGCTTTTCTCACAGTCTTGTCCTATGCAAATGATGTCTTTAGCCTGAGTGTTAGAATTCTATACTTAGTTTTAAAAATAGCTAAATACCAAACACTGATATTCTGTCCTTTAGAGTTCAGATCATCAAACATGGCAGTAATTTTACTGAAGAAGTAGTAGGATACTGGAGAGGAACCATTAAAAAAAAATACTTTAAATATGATCAAGTAAGGCACCTTTTGGATGATTGATATATTCATCTGCTCAATTGTGGAATTGCTTTCCTAGGTGTGTGACCGACTTTAAAGTGAGTCAAATTCTGTACTTCACATGTGAAAAGTAAACATATGATGACTTATATTTTAATGAGCTTGCTTTTTAAATTTCTTTGCCATAGTTGTTGGTTTTTATTTTCAAAAAATGTAAGCTTAACCTTACATTATAAAAATCACTGAAATATTGTGTCAAGTGCAGTAAGGAAAAATGTAGAGAAGGCATCCTATTAAAACATAAACACTTGAAACTCTTTTAGAAAGTAGAAAGACAAAAACGTCATAAAATTCATAATATTTGGCTATAAATGTAAAAATTACAAAAATTATGAAACATTAAAAAAGTTCCTTTAAGAATTCATTGAAATTAAGCATACTCACTGTCATATATTTTATTTTATAATTTCAATATTGTACAAGAATTCCTAGGAAATATTTTATGCTATTCAATGGAGAAAAGAACACAAATGATATCTTTAAAGAATAAAAAACATATACTGCTTATATTATTTATTTATAGAGAAGAATATCAGAAGAAATGAAAAAGTTCAGCAAGTGTTTGAAACAAATTTGCCGCATAAATACATTCCTTCTATTTCCTCTTCCTGTATTTTCATAGCAGTGATTTTTAAATTTTTGTTGTTGTTGTTGTTGTTTGTTTGGTACCAGGGATCGAACTGAGAACCTTCAACTCGTGAGGCAGGCATGGCACCACTGAGCTAAATCCCTGGCCCTACTTTAAATATTTTTTTTAAATACCATTTCAAATAGGACCTTAAAATTGAAGTATCTATAATTAAACTGATACAAGGTGTTTAAATCTAAAAGAAGGCTTTCATTACAGTTTTTAATGAAAGAAAGAAAACCTAAATAAATGTGATAGAAAGACTACTGCAAAAATGTCAACCATCTCCAAATAATCTGTAATGATAGTGCTATTCAGCTTATAACTTGAACAGTATTATTTTTAACTTTTTTTTCCTTTTGAAGTAATGAAACTCCAAAACCTAATTTTCAAATCGATTAGAAAAGGGGAGACTATCAAGACCATCATTAAAAGCAACTTGAAAAGTCTTGTTAAAAAAAAAATAGTGCAGTTAGGAGGACAGGGATTTAGCTCAGTGGTTCTGCTGCCTGCCTCACAAGTGCAAGTTCCTGAGTTTGATCCCTGTACCAAATAATAATTATAATAATAGTGCAGTTAGTAAAAAATAAAGTATGCCACTTACGCAGGAAAAGAAAGGCAGTATGCTATGGATAATTCTACCATTCTAGGAATTGATTTTGTGTTGAGGAAAGAATAAATCTTATGTCATTGACTTCCAGTGAAGACATAAAATATTTTCTCCAGTTATACTAACAGTAGCTCGGTACTTAGCACACACTTTTCGAATGTGTTTGTTGATACAGAGATAAATGATTTGCAGGCAGGGTGAGTGAGAAAGCAGTTGAAACTTGAAGAAGGGACGCAAGCTCCTGTTACAGGAGCACACAGAAGAGACTCTGCTTTGCTGTACTTCCCAGGACTTTTATGGTTTTGTTTATTTGTTTGCTGTTTGTTTTCAACATTTGTGATTTCGGGTCAAAGTGAAAAAGGGGTAAAGGAAGAAAGACAGAGCAACAACAGAGAGACAGAGAGACAGAATTATCACAAAATTGACTCATACTGTTACGGGAACTAAGTAGTCCCCACAAGCTTGAAATCCAGGAAAGCCATTAATACCATTTAGTTTGAATGTAAAGACCTAAAACTAATAATGTAGAAACAATAATGTAGAAAAGAATGTAAATTGCAGTAGAGGAAAAGAAAAAATGAGAAGAATTGCCTGCATTTACCCAATCAGGCAGGTAAAATAATAATACCACAACAATAAGATAAAATTAATTTTGTCTCCTGTCACTGGGGACAGAATTACTTTACTGAATCTACTGACAAGTGCTAAACTTCTCAGGAAATACCCTCAGAAATAATGCAATTAACCATGACTATAGTTATCTAAACATGCTACAGAAACTTCGAAATATGTGTATAAACATGAATAATTATGCATAGACATATATCTAATTCTTTTGTTTGAAAGTGACCAGAAATAATGAAAGTCTAAAAATAAGAAGTGTACCTAGAACGTAAATCTCAATAGTCCAATATGATTCTCTAATAAGAGACACTAGAATCCATTGTATCAAAATATACAATTACCTCTTAAAGTGTAGTTGTGAAACTAATTAGCTCTTCTTCACAATTCATAAAATGGGACAGCTACCAGCACCAAAAGACATGAAATCTTCAAATGGATTTTGTAAGGTTTAAATAAGGATACAGAAAAAAAGGGAAAATATGATTGGTAAACTGTTTACTTTGGAAAACTAGAGTATAGAAGACTTCCTTATTACACACTGCTTAAATTTCTTCTTTTAGGAAAAAAATTGATCCGTTTGAGACTCTGTCTTCTTCCTTGATCTCTCAGTTTGATCATACAGCACTTGGCATGATTGTCTCCATTTTTATTTGGTAACTTATACTAAGGCTTATTTTAAAAGGTCAGCCCACATTACAGGCTTCCGGTACATTTTTTGTTTAACATTGGCTAAAACTGCTGATTCTACACTGAGGTTAGGAAGAAAAGGAAAGTCCAAATGAGGTACTAAAAAAAATAAAGAACAATTATTTAAAATTTTTGTACTAGAGATGCCTGCATTTAAATTCCAGTTTGCTACCCTATATATGATGCAGATCTGAGTTAGAAAAACAAACAAACAAACAAAAAACTAAAATTCAGAACTAAGACCGAAAGCAGAGTGCCAGGATGACCAATGTTGATGCAACCAACAAAGCGCATGGTGAATCCGAGCAACTGATTTCTTTTAGTAATCAAATGGAGTAAGGGTGAGGTTGGTGTAAGGGCAGAACAAAGTGAAAGGACTTAGAATAATACAGTTTCTATGAAAATTAATGTCGGCAAGGCTCATAAAAGATAGGACAAAGCATTCTTGAATTAGAAACAGAATAGATAAAATGTATAGTTGTAATTAGAACATTGTCCTAGTTAGATGGCTTGAGTTGTGGGAATATTTGGGTGCAAGTTACTCTGACCTTGACGTGTAATCTTTGGCCAGACATTTCTCAAAACAAGCCGATTGTGAGGTAAACTCTTTACAGCCTGCACTGCTTACAGCCTGCCTTGGACCTAATCAATATTATAGTCTCCTGCACTCTTGTCTTTCAAATTCAGTCATATTCGCAAACTGAAAGACTACTAAGCATTATCCTTCCAGTTGGCGAGGAAGACCAGTTTTAATGATTGATAATGGGAACATTCCTAAAGAAAGTTTTGTTGAATATTTTGTTAGAAGCATGAGACAGTATCATTTTCACTAAAATACTACTGTTGTCATTGAAAGTCTCTGAAGGTACTAATTTATACTACTTAAAGCAGACATTACATAAATCTATGAAATAATTTGTATTTGTGGTATATATGAAGAGTGTAAGAAAAATACAGAGCTGCCTTGTGTCACTTATAGATGCTTGTGTTTTATTTTCACTTAATTATGAAGAACAAAAACAACATTTCATGTGAAATGGATGGTCTTCACTTAATGAGTTTTTAGTCCTATATAATTAAATTTCATTTATATAAGCAGTTTGTATATAAACATTGCTCATTCTCAAACTCTAATAGCTAATTTTAATTCAATGTTTTTTGATAATATAATTTCTTTTAAAATGAATATTTTTAAAATGTAAGATTTAATTTATATCTTATCAGTAATTATAAAGCCACTAGCAGATAATCAGGACCTATCATCTAAGTACTGTCCTGCAATTTATACCTGGGCATTTTAGCAGAAAGTTAAAGGTAGCAGAAATTTGTTTAGCCACACTGTCCTAAATATATTACATTAAATACACAGGAAACTTCACTTCTCACTTGAAATAGAAACAAACAATAACTTATATATTACCATATTTTGTACTTGTTATGGCTTTTGTTTAGATGTCCCCATAAAGCTACATAGGGTCATAGATGAGGATTTTTCAGAAGTGGCTGGGTCTAGAGTGTGTGACACTGGGCTTGACTCATTGTGCAATGCTAGAATCAAGGGAACTAAGATAAAAGCTGTGAGAGGTACCTGTCCTAAATAGCCTCGATAAAACATAAGGGATAGAAAGATCTGTACTGCCTTGTTTGCTTTGCTGCCTTCTGCCCACCATGGACCGTTTCTCATCTGCAATGCCTGACTGCCATGCCTTTCTTCCCTGAAGTCAGTTAATTATGGGCTGAAACATCTATAAACTGTGAGACAAATATATCTTTCCTCCTTTAACTTTGGGTGTCCAGTATTTTATCTCAGCAACAAGACAGTAGTTTTAAAATTTGTTTCTACCTTCAATAGACAATGTTCCATTTGGCTCCTCATCCATGCAATTTCTTAATTTAAAATGTAAAATTAATTTTTAAAGGCAGTTTTCTTTTCTTTTACTTACACATCGTAGCTTTATGAACAAAAATTGAGAGAATTACACAGCAAAACATCCTGTACCCACCACTTAGATCCCACTGTTGTAGTCTTGTTCTGTTGCCTCCTCCTGCATCTCCCCAGCCATGGGTCCACCTCCCACTTGGGGATCTTTCTGAAAAACGTCCTTCAAAGTAGCCAGGTGTAGTAGTGCACACCTGTCAGTGCATCACTCTAGCAGGCTGAAGCAGGAGGGTTTCATCTTGGGCAATTTATTGAGACAGTCTTAAAATTTAAAAGTATAGGGTTCCATCCCCACTTCTACAGAAAAAAAATAGCAAAGTAAATTTCAGAGATGCTTGCACTTCTGATCTGAACACCTTTGTGTTCATGCCTTCTCTGCCACCATGTGACTGCTACTAATGTCAAGCAAGCTGTGTGTTATGTGTCCTCTATGGGTCCCCAATGCCTAACATAGCCCCCATCCCAAGGTTGGTCTGCTCCAAGCCTGGTGCAGTATTGATGATATATAAGAAATGGATTTAACTCTCAAACCTACTAGATGTGCAATGTGCCGAGTTCATGTCCCCCGAATCGAAGAATGAAGTATAAGCAATGATGGAGGTTAAGAGTAGAAATTTTTATTGAGAGGATAGCTCCTGAGAAAGACAGGAGGGGGCCAGAAAGTGGATTGTCTGGAAATCAGCTTTCTCGAATTAGTAATTAAGTAGAGTTGCTTTGAGCAGACATTGAAAAGCAAGCAACAATACTTATAATTTGTCTTTCACTCACAAGAATTCATTCCCTGCCAAGATGTGGTAGCTGAATTCTGTGCCCTTGCCATAAGCTCAATTAGCTACAGAAGGTAATGCACCAAAATACTAGCTTTTCTTCAATGGAGAGCTTGACCAAATATTTTTATAGTACTCTCATGTTTTGCTCTACCAGATGTAATTTTGCACCTTACCAGTATGGAGATGGTGAGATGGTAAATGGGATCTGGGAAGGTGATGTGATCACTTCTAGCAGTATTATCAATCAGATCAACCAAATATTACTTGGAGAGTGTATCTATTAACTCTATATCCTTAATATAATACAGAAGTATTTCTTCAATTATTTTATATCAGTTATCAAAGTCTATCCAACTTTCCTCATCTTAGTAACCCACTTTATTTCCATTTAAACAAGGTGCTATCAAAAATATCAGAGTGCTATAATGATCATAATGTGTACATCTATCTCCCTTATATCCTGTTTTTGTATTTAAAAATAAATATTATTTTAATTTTGAATAGAAATAGGCCAGCATTTAAATTTTATGATATGTGTACAAATGTGACCATAGATTACAGTGTTTAAAAATTATCTTACAATATTTTATTGCCTATTCATATTTATCAAAAGACCTTCTTTAGGTGGAGCCTCCTACAATTGCTTCACATCATACTACTTTGTAAAGTTTACCGAAGTCTATTTGCGTACCCAAGAGGATCGTCTGGCATTCCTCGTTTGCTATTTGAAAGCAAATATTTAATTTGAATTTTTCGACTGAATATCTTATAGATTACATTTACCAGAAAACTAACATGTTGGGGTAATTTTTGCTCTAAAACTGCTGTGCCATGCATCCACTAGCAGTCATTTCCTAAAGTCATATACCTGCATGAGAAACACCTGCAGTTACCTAAATTTGGGAAATAAAACACTTTTAAGCAGAAACTCTGGTGGTAAGCAAAAGCATTTCCAAACTGCTTTACTAATAACGAAAGAGAAAAACAGACATTAAAAATTTAACTTCCAGTATATTTTTGTTTGTTCATCCATATGGTAATTTTGGATTATTTAGTAAATATTATTGTAAAGCTAGAAATAATAAAAATAGCAATATATACATTATAGCTATGTTGCAAATATTTTAGGAAATATAAACATAAATGAAGCATTAAAATGTACATTATGAAAACTCATTTCAATCATATTTATATCATTTTATTTTACATGATGGTACTTTATAATTGTAAGTAGGAAAAAGCATAAATTATAAATTAACTGTTCTATAAAACCATTAACATGAGTTGAAATAGTTCAAATCCTGTGCACATTTTATAATGTAAATTCACTTGTTGAGTTTAGAAAAAATAAATTTCATGTATAAATTACAAGTTAATTTACTTTAAAACAAAGCTGAAATATATTATTTTTGTTATGTTTTGATTAAATACCTAATTATTTTTAAGATAATATAAGAATATCACTGAAAGTGTAGGGGAGAATAATCAGGGAAAAGGACAAAATAAGATCTCATTAAGCTTTATCAAAGAAAAATAAGAGGAAATCTTACGAAGGGCAAACTTTGCCTCTGCAGTTAAACTGTGACAATTAGAAAGACAAATGTAATGAAAGAGAGAAACCTACACCAGCTCCCCTTTATCTGATAAAATACAAAGGGACAAGGGCAGCCAGTTAAGGACTGTTATTTAATGTATAAAACACACAAATACACGCCTATACATGTACACTTCTCTATATATTCTCTCTTTAACCTCACTATACTACTGTACCAGATACATACATGTCCCCCTTACTTAATTTCTAACTCTAAACTGCCCTTCTATGAGACTCCACCACCCACACCTATCCACCAAAAAAAGGGTAAGAAGGAATCAAACCACCATAAAGAATATAGACAGAGGTGCACAGTCTTTTTTTTTCCCTCATTGAGTTTAATGGTACATTTTAGGTAGACAGTACAGTTACACTCATCATTGGGATCTTGTAACTTTGCATGACAGGTCTTGGTTCTCATTTTTTTTTTCTCCTTACCCCTGCCCTACCTTCACCCACTCCTCCCTTCCCTATTTACAAATACTTTAGTTACATTTTCTCATGTTATTTTTTTCTTTTCCTTTATCCCCTTTCCCCTACCCTTCCGACTTCCCCTACACCTTTAGCCCTTTTCCTCCTATTTCACATAGTCAATTATACCATTAGGATCTTATACCATTATAGTTTTTCACACCAGAGAAATTATTCAGTAGTCATACATGTGTGACTTATTTATTTCACTTGGCAGTATGACATCCTAAAATATATCCATTTTCCTATGACTGACTCTAACTTCTCATTCTTTGTGGCTGAGTCATATTCCATTTTATAGAAAAACCACATCTTCTTTATCCAGTCTCTAACTCATGGGCAAATGTGTTGTTTCCAAGTTTTAGCTGTTACAAACTGTGCCACTATAAACATAGGTGTGAATATATCACTGTGACATGACATTGATATAGGAAAAGACTTAAGAACAAATCCTCAGTAGCACAGGAACTAGCAGAAAGATTCAATAAATGGAATTTCTTCTTATTAAAAAACTTCTGCACTGCAAAAGAAACCATCAACAGAACTAAAAGACAAGCTACAATGTGGGATAAAAAAAATTACCAGCTGTTCCTCAAACAACGGACTATTATCTAGAATATATAAAGAACTCAAAACAATCAGCCCCCCCCAATATAAAGACCCAATTCAAAAATGGGCATCTGAAATGAACAGAAAGAATTTATCAGACAAAGAATTAAAAACAGCAAGTAAATAAATAAAAAAAATGTTCCACATCACTGGTCATTTGAGAGATGCAGATGAAAACAACACTGAGATTTCACCTCACCCCACAAAGAATGGCTGATATCAAGAAATCAAACAATAACAAATGTTGGCAGCGTTGTGGGGAGAAAGGAACCCTTCTCCATTGTTGGTGGGAGTGCAGACTGGTGCAACCACTGTGGAAATCAATATGGAGATACCTCAAAGAGCTGGGACTAGAAGTTCCATTTGACCCAGCCATCTCTCTGCTGGGTATCTTTCCAGTGTAAGTGTTAAAGATAGCCAAGGAGCCAGTGATATGGTGACAACTTCAAGGTGCCCACAGTGGGACAGGAGAAATCCCTCATCTTAAATAAAAAGGAGCTGAGGACAAATCTCAGTGATATTTGCTTCTCATGATCCCTGCTCTTCCAGATTAGCTGTCTACCTTAGCTTCTTTTTCGTCTCCTTTCCAAATAAACCATCTTTGTTTATTTTAAACTGCCTCTTCAGTTAATTGCTGGTGCTGGTAGGATCCAGTTGTTCCAGTAGAGCAGTAGCATGGCATAGTGTACACCCCCAAACATGACAGAAGGATTCAGTGAGTTCATAGGTCAAACAATAAAATATTACTATGCACCTGAACAATTTTATCATAAAGATTCTACACAGTTCTCCTTGTAAATACAATAAACTGGAGTAAACGCTACATGAGTCCAAGAAACAAAGATTGCATGTAAGAATATCAAGATTGGAAAAAAAATTAGCAATGTGTACTGCAGATAAACCTTCTTTCAGTAGGTAGATTGTCTTAATATTTTTCAGATTGTGATTTTGAAATATAAATTATAATTAATATATAAAATTAATTATTAATTGGATGGGTTTACAAAAATCTAAATTTACCGTATACAAAATAAATAAAAAACATAAAAAATTAATGCATTCTTCTGTGCAAATACAGAACCACAAAATGACCTTCTGCTCTGAGCCTGATTAAAAATCTAATAGCCAATGATGTGAATTCACATTTATAAGTTTTGGAATAAATTATTACATGGATCACTATCTCTCTTATAAATTCCGGAATGTTGCTGCACAAACTCACAGCGATATGATAAGACAAAAATTTTAGTGGAAATCTATCAGTATATATTTTACTAAAATAGTTACATGCCTTTTCCTATCCTTTGGGTTTAAATATATTTTATAATAGTATAAAGGTATATAATGTAGTTGTATAACCCAGCATTATGTTTTTAATAAATACCCTGAACTGCAAATCAATTCGATAGTACATTTTTGGGGCCAGTCAGTATAATTATATAACCTCGATGCTCAACGTTTGTCTCATGGGCTTGTAAGAACCTGCAATGGGGCATCACTTGGGAGCCATTAGAGATTGAGAATACCAACCCCACATCAGACCTAAGTAAGCCATATTCACATTTTAACAAGGTCCCCTGCGATTCATGAGCATAATAAAGTTAGCCAAGCACAGGTACAGACTTTGTAAGAAAATCTTGAGCCTGAAGTTGTGTGTTACTCCTTTGGGGGAAAAAAAATATGGTTTTCCACTGTCTTGGCCTGGAGGAGGATAGATTACAATAAAAAAAAAATGGTCACAGACATTTTAAGTGTTTCTGTATTTTGCCCAGTAGGATCATCCATGTAAATCCCAAATTTTCTTTTGAGAGAGTGGTTTAAGATTCTAATTATTATTTTATTCATATTCATATTACTATTACTATTCCCATTCCATTACTATTATTTTCAGGATTTGGGTGATGAAAGATGTGATAAAGTAGCTGATTGAGAAAATAAAGTTTATGTTTGATGAATTCCTTGTTCACACACAAAATATTGTGTTTTTCTCCATCCCTTAGAAGAGCATAAGATGCATCTACAAATGCAAGGGAAGCTCCAAGTCTTTTCTAATTATCGTACTGTAACCATGTAGATATTTTCACATTTGGAGACCATTGTAGGAACCTATTAAAGTATTAGTGAGTTTAAATTCGCCGTTACTTATAATCTAGGAATTTCATACATCAGATTGCACTTCAGTACATTTCTCCCTACTCATTCATGAAGACTATTAAACACTGTCTAAGTGCATAACATCTTTAAGAAATCTCTACATGACATACATATCACACATGTACACTGACAAATTCAATTAGTTGAACACTTATTTCTAACCTGTTTCATTTTTTACTATCTCTTTATTATTTCAGAGAAGTTTCCTTTTTTCTTGCTTTTATTTACATTTTTCCCCAGGTATTGTCCTTCTTGAGAGTCTGAGCAATTATTTTACACTTGATTTGATTTATTTTCCATGCTGGGTTTCAGCTCCATTGCACCATGTCTGCCTTGCAAGTGCAAAGTCCTGAGTTAAAAGGGGGTGGGTAAAAGGGGGCGATGATACACTAGTGAAAGCATGGAGGAACCTGTGTGCTAACTTTCCAAAATAAGTTTCACTCCAATCTTTTCTCCTCAGTGGATGTACTCTGAAGGAGTGGAGCAGTTCCAGTTTATGTGGATCTAGCTAGGAAGCGGGGCAGAGTTCCCTCTCCTTCATTCTATCCCTTTTTCCTACTGTGGAGGAGAATACATTGAATCAGTGTTCAATATTCCAGGATTTTATTAAGGGAAACATGTTTGAGGGAAAATGACAAGGGATGAGGATTGACTTGAGTAGCCACTCAGACACAGTGTAAATCTGATAAAGAGTAAAGAAGAAAAAGTTGGATCTAAGCACCTTAGAATTAAATTTAAGCATTTTCCTCAAAGGTTTCAAGATACCCTTAAGTCAAATTCAACATCAGAGGAGTCTGTGTACAAATTTGCATTGATATACCTGGTGTCTTTAGTTATCAGCTGGGAGCAATCCATGAGAAAACCCTGAGCATGAATGTGGGGAAAGAGTGCACAGTGCAGTGCCTTAGGTCCTTGATTAATGGCACTCCCAGAGGTGTGTGTCTGCAGTGGAAATCCATGGATGATACACGTGGAGTGTGATTTTTTAAAAGCCATTAATTCCCTCCCTGCTGAGTGGCTGCATTTGGTTTATGCTGTACAAATAAAAACACATTACATATAGAAAATCTTGTTCACTTACATGAAAAACATCAAAATTGAAACTATACAGTAAAAACTTTCAAAAGTAATTTTGCTGAGAGAAACAAGTATAAAATGATGTAATACGCATAGTTTTTCATGGCTCTTAGTGGTATTTAAATGATACTTTGACTTAATTACAAATTTTTAAAACTTACCAGTGAAGAGGTCTGGGAGACCACAATACACACGTTAAATTTGACACTATGTATGGTAAGTAACGGGTCAGTTTGTCTCCTGATAAGCTATTCTTTTTTTATTAATTTTATTGGTACATTTAAGGTATACAATATAATGACATTCATCATTGGAAATTTTCACCTTTACATGATCCATCTGGTTATTATTTTTCTCCATTCCCCTGCCTCCCGCCCTCCCTATCTACAAAGACTTTGTTTCCATTTTTTCTTTTTCTCACATTAATTCTATTCACATTTCTCTTTTCCCCTACCCCACCCACTTCCCCTTCCCCTTGCACCTCTTCTTCCTATTTCACATTATCTATTATACCCTTTAGTCCTTATTTACACTTTCAGTTTCTCATACTAGAGAAACTACTTGGTATATATACATATGTGCCTAATTATTTCACTTATGAGAAGCATCGCCTCAATATGCATCCTTATATGGATAAATGTCTCTAGCTTCTCGATCTTTATGGCTGACTTGTACTCCATTTTAGAAAAAAAAAGGCCACATTTTTTTATACAATCTCTTGTTGATGGGCAATTGGGCTTCTTCCAAGTTTTAGCTGTCATGAATCGTGCTGCTATGAATGTGGATGCACATAAATCACTGTGGTATGGTCCTTTTAATCCTGTGGGGAAGATATCCATCAAGGGAATAGCTGGGTCAAATGGGATCTCCAATCCTAGGTCTCTGAGGTATCTCCAGGTGCTCTTTGTCATGAAAGCGTCTTATTTCTCCATCAATTTTGAAAGATACTTTTGCAGGGTTTATCAATCTGGGTTGGAGATTGTTTTACTTCAGGGCTTGAAATACATCACCCCATGCTCTTTTTGCCTTGTGGGTTTGTGTTGAGAAATCTGCTGTGATTCTAATGGGCTAAACTTTGTATATGATTTGTTTCTTTTCTCTAACTGCTTGTAGAATTTTTTTCCTTCCATTCGGTTTCTGGGATCCTATAATATGACTATATGTATGTATTTTTCTTTTTTTTTAAGCACAGCTCTTTGTAGTCCCATATGCCTCACTTATCTGTATGCCAAGTTTTTCCTCCCTATTTTGGGAATTTTCTGCCAATATTTCTGTGAATAATTTTTTATGTTGTCTGTACTGTCTCTGGTTCTTCATTGATGCTGATCAGTCTTACGTTATTCTTTTTTGCATTGTGTAGCAGCTCCTGGATTGATTTTCTTGTGGTCCCTTAATATTTTTAAGAAACTTTTTCCTGATCACTAATTGCAATCCTATCTTCTATATCTCTTCTATATCTGAAATTCTGTCCTCACATTGGCTCCTTCTGCTGTGTAAACTTTCAATGGAGATTTTAAACTCCTGGACATCTGTTTGCATCTGTTTAATGGATTCCACTTGTTTCCTATGCTGTGATTCCAAGTTTCTCAGCTGCTCTATTTTTTTGTGTATGCCCATTCTGGATTTATTAATCATGTCTTGTACTATGGGCAAAATATCTGCTGTTATTTGAGAAATTATTTCTGATTTCATTTTGTCCTGGTCCTCTTTTGTTGCCAGTTCAGAGAGTACAGGTAGTAGAGTATTAGATTTTTCCATCTTGTTGCACCTTGGGGTTGCCTTAGGTGATCTGGAATTCTGTTTTTGGGACTTGTTTCTGTGTCTTCTTATTTCAACAGATGCAGCCAGCTGTGTCTTTGTTGAGGCCAGTGGTCTTCAATTTTCAGCAAGCCACCAAGCTGCCTTTACTCTCCTTCTCACCAGTAAACCATATCTGGGTTCAGAATGGTGGACTTCTAGATACCTGAGCTCACCTGTTGTCTGGGCAGGCTTCAAGCCTGAGCCTGTGCACAGTTGGGATGGTATCTAGGTGTGCCTCTGGCTGGGGCCCCTATGTAATTGTTGTCTAGAGGGTGTTTGGCTTGGGGCTTTGCACCCTAGTTTCTGTTGTCTGCTCAATCTCCTGGCTAGGGTCTCTGTGCATTTATCAATGGTATGGGCATGAGCCTATGGCTGTTTGTGTACCTGTGTAGCTCTTTTCCAAGTGGACCCTTGGCTGTGGCTGGTAGCATGGCGGGCCTCTGTCTTAAACTTGTGGCTCCTTTTTTAGCTGGGCCTTTGGCTTGGGTGGGTGTGCCTGTACCTCTGGGGTCAGAACAGAGACCTGGCTGGGATCTGCCTGTAGCTGTGACACTCTGGTCCACACAGCTCCTCCCCAGGATCTGTGCATACTTACCAGTAGTATGGTGCTAATGAGCTATTCTAAGACATACATAGCATTAAAAACAATGAAAACATAATAAATCAAAATGTGAAAGTGGTTATTTCTGAGTGCTAACATTTTGAGTAATTTTTATTTCATTATCTGTGATTTTCTGAAGTCACCAGGTTTATTGCTATGTGACTAAGATCCAAGTCAAGGCATGCTTTACACAATCATTGTTTTAATATTACTGTGATGTGAAGATTGTGCATTGATCTTAACACATCTTTCTTCCATATTAAACTGAATCTAAGTCACAACACAAAACAATATTATTTTCAATAATTGAGATTGACATGCTAGCATATATCAGTTTGTATACTATTTTCTTGTAGTTTTTTATCTATGAGAAATATCTGTCTACATATATCTTGGCTCCACTGTAACTTCAGATTTATTTTCATATTAATTTGAATATAACCAAATGACAGAGCAACACAGCATTTTTCTATGCCCATGAGTGTTTTACAAAGTAGTATGAAGGGATATTGCAATTATGAATTTTTCTAGTGACAAAGTTTATGTCTTATTCTTACATATTTTGGTTGTTTTCTATGTTACCTTTTATAATACAGTGATGAAGAATTAGACTAAACAATTTGAGAGAGAATTATAAGTGAGTGCCACGAAAATTTTTTTCTATTACTTTTTTTGGTAGTACTGGCAATTAAACCCAGACCCTGAAACATTATAGGTGAAGAATTAAATTTTATAATTTCACATTTTTCCATTCTTTTTTCTTTAATTATAAATTTTTTGCAGTTTGTATAATAGCACTATAGAAGCATAGTAGTTCCATGAGGGTCCCATTTCAGAAAAAAAAAATATACTACACAAAATAAAAGTATTCTTTGTCCCTTAAAAAATCTCTACTTATACAGAAATAGATTTATGAATACAAAGCAATAATATTCCTTAATACTAGAGTGTTAAGGAAATACAGAAAATATGATTATAAAAATACATAAATTCAAGAGTAGTGTATAATTTTAAAATCCAAACTCTCAAATACCTAATTAGAAAGCAAAATGAAACAAATGTAGATAAAATAATAAACATATCATGCTTTATAGACATTTTTCTTCTATATAATTATCTTGGATTCAGTACACGCATAAATATTTTTGCTAATTCTACAGGTATATCTACCATTTTTTTTGACCCAAGTCCTTATATCAACAATTATTCTTGTACATTTCCTGTAAGTCCATTATTATAAATGCTATTGAAGTATTTTGTCTCATTTTTAGTTAATATATCTTCCAGTACAATATTGAATTTATGTTTGTAACACACTTGAGCTCATAAGTACATCTTTGTTCAGATGACTGCAGAACCTGGAAAAGCTGTTGCTGCTATCGATATATAGCATACTATTATTAGTCATATATATATATA
>NW_022900918.1:21848134-21849461 GCF_012274545.1 Fukomys damarensis | reverse complement strand
GTGCTGCCAACTTTGGAAAAAGTCATCCCAATTTACTGTGTTGAGTTGGCATTGTACAGAAATGGAAAACCATACTGGTCTAGAAATGCTAATTTATTTTTATTTATTTTTTTCCATGTGTACAGGGGTAAAACATCGTACTAAATATGTAAGGTCATATCTATGTGGGTTTGATGACAGAAACTAATAAAGTATTCTCTAAATAATGAAAAAAAGATAAAATAAGACTACAAGAGCAAGAAGCAATTTAAATATGTTCAGGGACCATTTTCATCTCCAGAATTAAGGATTATTTTAATGTTACATCATTGCCTTTTCTTTTTACTTTCCTTTTTAGTTTTATTTTACGATTCCCTATTTTTAATGTTCCTACAGAGATTTCTTTAACTGAAATACCCAATAGTTTCTTTGGGGTGAAAAACTATAATTGTACACAGGATCCTAATGAGATAATTAATAATGTGAAGTAAAGGGCTAAAGGTGTAGGGAAAGTGGGAAGGGTGGGGGAGGTAATAAGGTAGAGGAAAACTATATGAGAAACTGAAACAATGGAAATAAAGTGTTTGTAAATGGGGAGGGGAGGAGGGGGTGAAGGGAGGGCAGGGACAAGGGGAAAAAATGAGAATCAGGACCTATTATGTAAAGGTACAGAATCCCAAAGATGAATGTAGTTGTATTGTATACCTAGATTGTACCAATAAACTCAATAAAAAGAAAAAAAATTATTTGGTTTTCAGTGTAGACCTATTGAGTGTCATTTGGTAAAGTTTTCTCCATGTGACATTGATTTGGGCTATTATTTAAGAAATACCTTAATTTTCAAACATATTATTGAATAATATTATACTTCTGGGAATACAGTCTATCTTTGTGAACAGAGATCTTCTGCTCATTTTATCATAAAATTTTACAAGTAGGCTCAATCTTACATTGCTGAAATTATTTCCAACCCATTGTAATGCATCAACCATTTATAGATAATTGAATTGGAGATTTATTTTACTATTTCTTCTTATATCTATGATTGTTTTATTTCATAATTTTTAAAAACATGTTTATTCTCCCTGCATAAGAATTGGTAGGGATATTTCACATTAACTGTTTCTTTTGAATACTTTAGAAAGTTATATTTCTTCAACATATATCTTATAGATTTACCTGGAATCTTAATCTTGGTTGTGAGTAAACTTTCTTAGGATGTTTTAAGGAAGTACACAATAAATTATTCAAGTTTCCATTTTTTATTATGCTAGCAATTACAGTTTGTAATATTTTTTGAATTTAATAAAATTTGCAAACACAGTAGCATAAATTTGTTCATAATATT
>NW_022900918.1:21833835-21847914 GCF_012274545.1 Fukomys damarensis | reverse complement strand
TTTATATATATATTAATTATATATAATCATAACCTACATTTAATAAATAAATATACATATATTCTAGTAAATATATGTATATATTCCAAATATATTTATATGTATTTCAAGTAAATATGCATATATATTTCAAGTATATATTTACTTAACTGTGATAACAATTTTTAGATTCTTTTTAGACATGATGAAACTTTTAGTATTTCTCAACTTTATTAGATTTTGAGAAAAACAATGTTGTTGATATGCTCAATTTAAATTTTAATGTATTATTTATTAGTGTTGGTATAACCAGTTGTCTTCTAACTTTTTGAATAAATGTACTTTTCATTGTGGTACTGTGGATCAAATTGACGATACTCTGCCAGTTATCCAAATCCCTGACCCCCTTCATTATGTTTTATTTTAAGATAAGATCTCCAAATTGACCAGGTGGGAATTAAAACTTCTGCCTCAGGCTTCTAAACATCTGGGATTGTAATTGTTCATCGTCATGCTCTGATAAATGTGCTGTTATTTTTCAAGCTTTTTAAGGAAGATATTTAGGATTTTTACGGCTACTTTGAGGGGATTTTAAAAAATATGTCTTTCACTATTTTAAGGGAATGAATGTATAACTAAATTTTTAGTAATAAATTACAAATTTTGTTGATTTGTATGATGTCATATATAGTGTTTGTTCATACTTAATTCAAAATATTTGTAAAATTTTATCGTCACTACTGATTGACATAAATTATTTAGAATTGCTCTGATTATTTTAAAATATATACAAGTATTTAAAAGATTATAGAACATTACAAACACCTAAAAAATGATGAAATTTTCAAGTTACCAGTTAATGTTCACCAAGGTTTTATGATAGGATATAAAATATTACCCAATAAATTTTCAAGATTTATCATGTAAAGTATGCCCTACATCCATGCAATAATTAAATGAAAATGTCACTAAAGAAAAAGTTTCTGAGATAGCTCCATGTTTAGAAATTGAAATTATGAATAATAACCAAAAGCAATATCACATACAAAGAACTGTAGCCAAAGACATTGGAAATTGCAATGAAACCTACAAATATGTTTTTAAAATTAAAGGTTTTCTTGCAATGGTTATTATTTTTCACACTCTATATTTAGACATGCTTTTGTTTTTTTCAATTCTTCTACGTTTTGGGGAGGTTTTTATAATTGTAACACTTCGTAGTTTTTCATTTTGAACATTATCCAACATCTCTTCAATTTCAGAGGGATGGTTTTTATTTATTCCTTCCTCCTAGGTTTAAATCACACATCGATTATATGTTTAACTACATCTTAAATATTTTCTTAATTGTTTTCTGTACTTTCTTTTTTCTCTTTTGTGATTGTGCTTGGAACTTTCCATTTTTTTTATTTTTTTTCCTCGCTGAGTTTATTGGTACATTTTTAGGTATACAGTACAGTTACATTCATCATTGGGATCTTGTACCTTTACATGACAGGTCTTGGTTCTCATTTTTTTCCCCTTGTTCCTGCCCTTCCTCACCCCTCCTCCCTCCCCCTTTATGAACACTTCATTTCCATTTCTTAATTTTCTCATACTTTTTTTCTTTTCCTTTATTAGCTTTCCCCTCCCCTTCCCACTTTCCCTGCACCTTTAGCCCCTTTCTTCCTGTATCACATTGTCCATTAAATCACTAGGGTCTTATGTACTTCTATATTTTATTCACACCGGACAACCTATTCGGTATTTACACGTGTGACTTATTTATTTCACTTAGGAGTTTATGCTCAATATGTTCCTTCCTATGAATGAGTGTAATTTCTCATTCTTTATGGCTGAGTAAAATTCCATTTTATAGAAAAGCAACAGTAAGATTGCACCTCAGCCCACAAAGAATGGCTGCTATCAAGAAATCAAAAAAATAACAAATGTTGGCAGCGTTGTGGGGAGAAAAGAACACTTCTCCATTGTTGCGGGGAGTGCAGACTGGTGCAACCACTATGGAAATCAATATGGAGATACCTCAAAGAGTTGGGAATAGAGGTTCCATTTGACCCAGCCATATCTCTGCTGGGTCTCTTTCCAAAAGAATTAAAAGAATCATATCACAGAGATATATGCACACATGTTTATAGTGGCACAGTTTGTAATAGATAAAACTTGGAAACAGTCCATTTGCCCATCAGTTGGAAACTGGATAAAAAAGATGTGGAATATTCCATTATAAATATATATTTTACCAAGGGACTCTTCAACTGTAGGTCTTCTTTAATTAAAAACATTTGATTAAATATTAATTTAATAATACATATTTAAAATTATGTCATTTGTGTTTATTTCTACTTTATAGCTTTAAGTGCTGTACTGCCAGTATTCTACTGGGTCACTGGAAATCATTATAAGGAATTGTTGAAATGTATATTTTCTATAAAATTTGAAAGGTAGTAAAATCTCCAAAAATGGCAGCCAAGGATGTAATTGTATGTCACATTACACTGCCTTTATATATAATAAGAAATATATGGCATGACACAAATTTGTTTGCTGACTCTCTTGATCACTTGCTGTAATTTACAGACACACACAATACACCTTCATAGCTATTAGGAATCCATTATTAACTATGACACTCTGCTCATTGCAAACTTGAATTTACACTGGGTAAGAACCAACAGATATTAAAATGAAACCCTATTTCTATTATCTCTTTCTTTTCACATTTTTTAATTAGAACTCTGACACTGAAAGTTTAGCACGCAGTGAAAATACACAGAATGTAACATGCTCAGATAATACTATAGAAGACAGCCAAATACAAAGGTTGAACCATGAAATATGCACAATTTTCTCTTTGGTAAAATAATAAAATTATCTACTTTTCTAGAAAAGAAAAAAGTATTTCTCTTAGCCAAGGTAAAACATAATCACTGGGCCTAATTTTATACTTATTTCATAAATCAATGAAAATTCAGTAGTCATGTTTTTGAAAGGCAGACAATAGGCAAAAGCAACACTCCTTTAAACATTCTTTTATAGTTAAATGACAACCATTTTTAAACACATTTTCTGAAAGTTTGCCAATTCTTCAACTTCATATTTTTCTAAATCCTCCATAAGATCAGCACTTTCTAGTTCACTCAAAGAGACTACTTTATAAGTTCAATTGGTTGGTCTCTATAGGAAATCACCAAATATTACTTTGTTTCCCAATCTTAGAGCATCAACAATTGGGGATTTCACTAATTAAAAAAATATTTAGTACATTTAAGATATATATTATGAAAGCATTGATCAAAGAGGATTTATAGTCATACATGATATATATTGCTTCCTTTTTCCCATTCTCTTTCCTTCAAACCTTCTTATCTTTCTTGTTTACAAAGTTTTGTTTCTATTTTTTCCTTGGCCCTTCTTTTCTTTTTTCCTCCCCCTCTCTCATTCCTCTTTTCATTTGAAAAAAGAAAAAACAACTGAGAGAAACAACAAGACAAAAACATATTTGTCTTTGCAAGTGGAAATATTAGATTAAAGATAATCTAATTTATTATATAAAACAATTCTATATACTCTAAAAGGTTACATTTCAGCTGACCTGTACAATAAGCAACACATACACACACAGCCGATGCAACAAAAAAACAAATGTTAAGGCCCAGATGTCAGATATTGAGATCTTGTTGATTGCTGTAATGATGTACTTTTTTAAGAGAGGTGTGATGGCACAAGCCTGTAATCCCAGCACTGGGAAGCCTGAGGAAAGGGAATCGCAATGAATTTAAGGCCAGCCTGGTCTACAAAATGGTTTGAAGTCTGTCCTGAACTACAGGGCAAGACCCTATCTAAAAAAAAAAAAAAAAAAAGCAAAAAACCCTAAATGAATAAATAAATATTAAAGATATAATTTTCTACTTTTAATATAATTTGAAACATTCTGGACATAAATTCATAATAGAAAGGGATAGTATATTATTTTCATATGGAGAGCATATCTTCCACATAGAACATAATTCCGATTTCTCTAACAATAACATTAATTTTATTATCTTATTCAAGCAAGATTAAAATAATGGAATTTTTGAAAATGTGTTACTTATAATTTAAAAGGCTTATACAAATTCACAATATTATCGACTTGTGTTGGACTAGTCCTTATTATTTCTTTTTGTATTTAACCTATTTTTCTAATTTTAATCACTATATTACATATTATTTGTTAACATTTTAGAACAAAAATTTCTTTATAATAAAATATCTATCATATAAATATACTGTTAAATCATACAATAACTTGATATACTATTATTCAATTATAGAATTATACTTTTATTAGTTTATTATTTTTTCTTATTTTAAGATTATAAATAAAAGCATTCATGTATTTTGATTCAAGGAATTAGCATTTTCACTGAAAATTTGTACTATTTAAAAACAAACACTAGGTAACCTTTATGCTTATTAAGCCATGTTCTTAGCTTGGAATACTACTATAAAACCAGACAATATAACATAGGCCAAAGACTTCAGATATAAGTTAATTATGCATTAATCAGTCTGTAATATGAATGATTTACTTAAACATTATCATTTTAATAACATGAGGAATGATTCGCAGTTTGCATTTAATCTACAGTGCATTGAACACTCTTAATAAAATATTTCCAAAATTTAAAATTAATGAAACACTTAATTATGATCACCCACATGTTTCTCAAAAATGATATCTCTATCTTTTACAAAAGGAATCTAAACCCCAACTTATAATTATAAATATAAAAGTCACATATGCAGTCCCATATATGATAATCTGATGTGGAATAAAATGTTTCTTCTTTATTAGTAGTCATTCTATTGATGGAATGCTACCTTTCATTTTAATAATGAATTGCAAAGTTAGGACACTGTCATACTGATACAGGTTTTACTATACTAAATTATGAAGTGATAGATATTTTTGAGTTCAGAGTTTTATTTGGATTGTGTAACTGCCAAGCAAGGAGAGAACATATAATTGGAGAATGTTAACTTTATTTGTAATAAAGCAACCAAGTTTGAAATACATTAATTAATGTTAATAATCATAGTCATCACTATAATTTTCACTAAATATTGATATATATCTTTTGAAACCAGTACAAATAAAAGCCAGCATAAAAATTAATGATATCCTCCTGGTAATGCAGTATGTTATTTGGAAACATAGATTATTTTTTAATCCACATTTAATTCTTTAACAATGAAAGCATTTGTACTTTCATATGGAATTTCAGATTTCAAAAGAGAAACTGTTATGGTTTGTGTCTGTACGTCCCTCCAAAGCCCCATGTAGTTACTGGTGGGGTTTTTCAGAAGTGGCTGGACCTAAAATATGTGATCTTGGGATTAAGAGTGTGCAGTTCCTAAATAAGTTCACCGATTGTTTTGGCACTGGCCCTAAACTGGTAGCCAAGAGAGACTACAAAAGGAGCAGAAAGAAGCTGCTATTGTCACGTGTTTGTTTTCACAGCATCTGCCTTCCACGAATTGTTTCTCTCCTGTGTCTCTCTGATGCCTTTCTGCCATGCCAGCAGAATATGAACTGAAATCTCTACAAACTGTGAGATAGATAAATCTTTCCTCCCTTAACTTGGGTATCAGGGGTTTTGTTTTGGTGATGAGAAAGGTAACTAGGCTAGGAAGAGACTATGATTCCTATATTAATAACACTGAATATGATTTCATTATTATTGAGAGACTTACATACTTTGAATTTTTTCATTTCATTATTTTGAATTTTTCCGTAGAAAATATTGGAAATTTTAGCCTGTTTTAACAACATAATGCATTATAATATGTACCAATATATTTTACTGAAAATAATGATATTCTTACAATCCTATTTGCAAATATTCTAAACTGACCTTCAAATTTCTTATCTCTGTAACTTAGTTTATTTAAAGTATGTTTAAATTCTTGAGAATTGATTTTATGTTTCAAGGGCAGATTTAAGAGCATCTACATTACAAACTTAATTTGACTAATATAAATATGTCAAGGAAATAATAGAATTATGTCAAAGGAAATCTACATGACAGTGGATTTGAATTCAGTGAATGTATGCTCAAGGTTCACTAGATTCTTTACTTGTGCTTTTAAGAACCATTTAGTTGCATTTAAGTTTGCTCTCTTGATCTCTTAGTTGAAGGAAAAATGGCTAAATGGAAGATTAATATACTACTCTCAAATGTCAGAAATTACTTATTTAACTAATCAAATCAATTTTAAAGAGAAAACACTAAGGTTCTCTGAATGTAAATCCATAAAAATGTACTTCAGAATGCCATCAGATTAGCAGTCAGATTCAAATATCTTAAATGCAAAAGAACACATTTTCTATTCATGGTTTACAATAGGTAGAAAAATGTAAAAATTATAAAAATGTATTTCCCCTTGGGTAAAGAAGTGCTTACAGTTATTAATTTAAAAAAATGGGAGCAAAACACAAAGTACATTGTCATATCAAACTTCAGTGAAATAAAGATATTGTTGTCATAAGAATGTTAGTGATACAGGTAGTGACGTGACTCATAAAAAGGAAGGAGTAGTTTAGTTCATCAGTGTCAGATTTATATCTTTTCTTCTCAGACATTTTTTGCACCAATATCATAGAAAAACTTACAAGTGAGATTTGTTTGTTTGCCCGATACAGCCTTGCTATACTCTAAATATTAAATATCTTTCAGGGACATATACTGAGAGCTTGTACAAATGGAGCAGTTAAAGTATTGGCCCTTGCTTATTTTTCCTTTATTACCAGTGTATTACTTCCCAAAGAGTCACGCAGAGGTTAATTGTGGAGAGGCCACTGGATCATGAGGAAACTAACTTCAACAATTGGCATGGTTTAATACATCATTGATGAGTGCATTGGCTGAATGACTTGTAAAGAGGTGTGGCCTAACAGAAGGAAAGTTTCCAAGGGCATGCACACCTTGGGTGGATGTAGCATGTTAAGTACAATCTCCCCAATCTTTTCCTTCTCGCTAAGCTATCCTGCTTCTACCAGTTGGACAGCTGTAGTCTGCCATGTCCTTCTGCTGTGATCTATCCGTGCTGGCAACAGCCCATCCTAGATTGGAACCTCTGAAACCAGGAGCCAAGATAAACTTTTCTACATTCAGCATATTGGTGTCAGATATTTTGACTCAATAACAAAACCTGACAATGTGTGTGGGGAAAAGTTTCATCTATATATTGATCCATTTTCTGTTGCTATAAGATACCTGAGCCAAGTTATAAAAACAAAGTTATATGCCTCCCAGCTCTGGAGGTGGTCAGAAATGATATCAACATCAGCTGGTATCAAGGGAGATATACAACAATTTTCGGAGTATGTTCTGGAGGAACAAAATGTATCAACAGAAAGGAAGCCAAAGGAGACCTGGGGTCCCACAGTCTCTTTTGAGGTTGTGCATCCAGTTGACCTAAGAACCTACCTCTGACACCAAGACTTGCCTGCTAATGATTTCATTCCATTTTCCAATATTGACACCTTGAGACTTGCTTTCAGCACAAAAACTGTTGAAGAAAAATCTAAGACCACAACAACCCATAAAACACTTTCTTTCTGTTAAATTCATATCTTATGTGACATTTAGAGACCCAAAACCTTGAATTCTTTTATTAAAATATAAAGAGATAACATCTTCCTGTTAAGAGTATTCTATAGGTGTGGATTTTCTCTGATAAATATTCAGTCTGTCTACCCAGAAATCCAGTTAGTATGTTGACAAGAATATTAGATGGATCACTAGTCTTCACGTCTTTGTTCCTGGAAGATACACTGGTAATAAAGGAGAAATAAGCAATGGCCCATAATTTAACTGCTTCATTTTTACTAGTTATGTATGATGTTTTTGCTTTTTTAAATACATTTTTCTAAAGCAATGCTACTATATATGATTAACTAAAGGATATAGAACTACCACTTATGTATTATTTATTTGTTTGTTTGTTTATTTATTTATTATTTATTTATGTGTACCAGGTTTCTAATTTGGGTCCTTCTGCTTGTGAGGCAGGCAGTGGAACCATTGAGCTAAATCCCTGTTTACTTAACCTTTTAAACATACTTACCTTCTAGATTTAAAACAAGAAGTTAAACCTACACAGTCTGCTACAGTATTATTATAATACCAATTTGTGAATTCTAGTATTCTATATTTTTATTTATGAGAACTACACTTTTATTTCAATATTGTAAACTTCTTTAGTTTCATTATTACACTGAAATTTTGTTCATTTTAGCCCTCTGCATATTTATTTTTTGCAGTAATGACTCTGTCCACTCTTGTCACTAATTGATCCACCCTTCTTCTGATAGTTTTTTTCTTCTCTAGCCTTCCTGAAATAGGTAAGTGGAAATTCTTTCTGTTTTTCTGTAGGTACTGAACAAATAAATGAGTTTATAAACGTGTCATAAATATACATATTAATATTTAAACTTACGTATTATTGTGTCTCTGAAACAGATATGTATGGTGTTGGGAATCAGTAAACAGAAAATAAAATTTATCTTCTAGTATTTAAAACAGAAGTTACTGGTAATAATGGAGAAATAAGTAACAGTCATTTTCACTTTTTTTGGTTGTGGGGAGGGTTGTATCCAGGGCTTTGACAGATTTACACAGCTACCAGCCTTCTTTCTTCTTTGTTTTGTTGGTTTTAAGAAAGATTCTGAGTACATTGTTAAACTGTCCAGGTTGGGCTGAAACTCCCAATCTTCCTGCTAAAGCATGGTACGACTTATATGTTCACCATATGTGGCTAAGATACATTTATTATTATTTTTGATGTAGCCCTTTGAAAATATGAGCTGAAATCAGAAGTAAAGAAAATGTTGTTTTGGTATTTACTATACATCTTTTTTCAATTTTAGGCTCTTCAGATCCTAAAGATTTTATAAAGTAGGATTAAATAGGTACAATATTGTAGCACTGGAAGATACATTTCTACTAATATAATTCGAGAGATATTCGGAAATTTGTTTTCTTTTTTGCCCCCCCTTCTCCTCCTTTCTCCTTCTCCACGTTTCATTATAGGTGTCTCTTTCAATTATATTTTTTCTTCCACATCAATCTTTAATTGAAAGTGATATTCTGCTAGTTTTCATCGAGACTTACATCATTTCTCTCTCCTGCCAGCACGAACTTTCTCTTTCTTTCCACACAACACCTTCTATTTTTCTAGGTAGCCATTATTTCAATCCATAATTACCATTCTGGATTATATCATCCTATTATGAATCATTTGACTACAGCCATTAGCATAAAACATTCTAGCAAATGTTTGTTTGATTATGATATTCTTTAAAATCAAGAATTATTATTATTTGGGGGGATGGAGAAACAGGTTCTCACTATGTAGTTGAGACTGCCCTGGAACTCACTATGTAGCCCAGGCTGGTCTCAAACTCACAGGGATCCTCCTGTCTCAGCTTCCCGAGTGCTGGGATTACAGATGTGCGCCACCACACCTGGCAAGAATTCTTTTGTACATTATTGAGTAAAGGAAAAGTTTCATAGCATTAAGGAAAAAAATTTCTCGTGTACTACTTTCAGAGACCTGAATAATTCCCGACGGATGTATATTTGTAGAACATACACAACAGAAAATAATGTCTAGTGTGAAACCAAGCTGAAGACTATTAGTATGACATTTTTCATAATTTTTATAAAGACAAATTCAATTATCTCTAATTTATGGTTGTTTTTCCCCCTGGTTAGGGTTACACTATGTCCTTCTTACCCCCACAGAAGCCAGAAAATATTTCCCAAAATATGACTCATGTCATATTTAAAATAACATTTTATTTCCTTCTTGGAAAAGACGAATTGGATGAATTACCCCAACTATATTTTCTCACCCTTGCTTTACTGCATTGCATACACAAAATCATACAGCTAAGTGAAGTCACTTCTACAGAGTTTGAAAGCTAGTACTCTTAAAATAAATGATCAGATTTCCTTTGAATTATGCCTTCTGCCCCCTTTAACTTCTTCATTGGAAATTTAAAATTTATTCCACCATTTCTGCATAATAATGACACATGTATCATATAAATAAAGAAATAGAGTCAAAAAGAAGTTATTTGCCTTGCTCAGGGACACAAAGTAAATCAATGTAGAATTAGTTATAGATGGATTCCACAGTCACAAATAACCACTCTCCTACAAGAATTTAAAGCTAATGTAAATTAAATGTTAGTCAGTTTAAATAATAGAAAAAAAAGTTTTAAAATTCAATGTGTTTTAAAACAGCTGAGCCAAGAATAGCCTATCATCACAAAATGCATTCTATCTTTACTTTTAAGGAAACGTCTGTGGCCTTCTTTCTAGTAGGAGTATTATGTTACTGTTATAAAACAGTTTATCCATTTTACATACACATCAGACTTAATTTTACACTACTTCCAATAATCCATGTCAATTTTTAAAACTATATGTTGTAATTTTAAATAGTTTTGCTTCCTCTTTGATGTGGTCCAATTTTTACTTTTATATTTGGTTGCTTTAAGTGAATGTTTTTGTATGAACTTATTCATCCTAGCACTAAATTTGTACACAGACAAGTAAGAATCAAAATTAGCTATCCCCTATTAAGATTATTTTTCAAAGTATATACTATAAAATAGACATGTTAAAAGAAGCATTTTCTTTTTCCCTATCAATATTTTGTGGTAAAAATCTGACTGTACACTCTTTGGGGGTGAAGTGGTATAGTCCTTTTTGCAATGCACTTTATTTATTTCATTGAAATAAAACATTTGATTAAATAGCTGGTCATTATTTATGCTAAACATTGTAAGACAGGAAAATTTTTGTTGTTTTGTTTAAAGAGAGACCCTGGTATCTTGCAAGTGATTTGTTAGCACAAAGCTCTACAGATGATAAGAGGAAATATTTCCAAGGAACTAACATGAGACATGATGCACCGTAGCAAGTGTTTCCCCCTTTGCTAATCCTCATGATTAACATAGTCTTCTCACAATGCTTATGTCTGCCTGCATTACATCAAAAGGCAGATTATGGCAGAGACAACTAATAATGGGCAGATGATTGACATTAAACTTTCTAGGAATATTAAATACCTAGAAAAGAAGGCAAGAACAAGACACTAACCGAAGTTGGAGATTATCATGAACAATACGGGAAGAGGAGAATGAAGCTGTGAATTTATCTCATCTCTTAAATAACCTTATTTCCAGGCTACTTTCTTCTTTATTCCTTCCTAATATATCTGACATAGACCTTTGTAATATATTGTGGGCCATATCTCTGTCAAGGTGACAATTAAAGAAGATTTTAAATTTGTTTTTCTTTTAGCTCATCCATGTTTATAGCAGCACAGTTTAGCTAAAACTTGGAAACAACCCAATTGCTCTTCCATTGGAAACTGGATAAAGAAGATGTGTTGTTGTTGTTTTGTTTTGTTTTTTAATGAAGTACTACTCAGCCATAAAGAATGAGAAAGTAGAGATATTTATAACTAAGGGGATGCACATTGAAGACATACTCTTAATTGAAATTAACAGGACATCCATGTAAATATCTCACAGTAGTTTCTCTGGTGTCATAAACTAAAAGTGTAAATAAGGATCTTTCAGTTTATTTTTGTTTTCTTTCTTTCTTTTTTTTGTGAAAGATTCTTATTATGTAATTCAGGCTGGTCTTGAACCCAGTGTGTAGCCCAGGATGTCCTCAAAATTGCACAAATACTCCTGCCTCAGCCTCCTCTGAGTTCTGGGATTAGAAGGGTGTGCCACCATGCCTGGCTGTCATTTCTTTCTTGCTATTAAATTTTGTACTATGAAATCTAGTGTGCTTAATAATTAATCTCACAGTGAGTTTGTTAAATGTGAAAAGTACAATATTATCTGATATTTCATATGACTGGGGTAAGAGGTAAATATGAAGTTGCTTATTAAAGCAGAATAAAAACTTAATTATTATTTTACTACTCAGCTCCTCCAGAAAGCTACCAATAATTCAAAGAGGAAGGAATTACCAAAGCAGATCAACACCTTTGTGTAAGGCCTCAAGTTTTAATCACAAACATTGACGTATGGTCTGATTATATTTGAGTCACTATGGCTTGTAAGGACTCCACAGTTTAAGGATTTTTCTTCCCAAAAAGTGGTAATGTAATATTATGTAAATGTAGTATATGTAAATAGGGATTCATGGTATAGAAAATAAGACATATCCCACAGACTATTTGCTAAAACATGCAATGGGGAATAGTATTCCATATTTGAAGTTTGTTTGAATATAAGCAAAATGTTAATGAATATAAATTCCATTTAACAGCCCAAAGAATTATCTAGAAAAAAGGGTCATATTAACATATTGCTTTAAATCACTTATTTTTAACCATCCTGTAGTAATACCTATTTAGAATCTGTAGCATCACACTAGGCTCTTTTGTAGTCACAGGTTCTTATGATTAGTATATAAACCAGGAAACACACATTCCCCTTACTATGGAAATTACCCATGTATCGGTAAATTTTATATGTGCTTCTCTCTAGTGCCAATTAACATTTCCTGTGATCTCAACCAGCTATGCAATTCATTTTTCTTTAAACATGAGACAATCCAAACATATATCCAACATACATCCAAAATCGGTATAAATATATTTTCAGCATTATGAATTTGCACAATGCCATTATCACTCTATCAGAGATGCTAAATAATAGCCTTCCCTTTCTCCAGCTAAGAAAGTGACAGTTTTCTCTGTAGATAATCAAGAAAAATTACACCTTAACTGTTTTTTTTTTCCTTTAATTGCATAAAAAAACTGAAATAGAAGATAAGGGGTAAATCTCAATTGAAAAAAAAAAAAGTCTATCTGTGAACAAATCATTCCACTTAGAAATACTATGAATACACAACACAGACCAATCATAGAAATAAAAAGGAAATGTTTTGTGTATGTGGCATTAGGTGCTACAATGGGAGGTTTCACTAGCTCTTTCACACCTTGATTCCAGAAAAATATTATATATTTATGGAGAATATAAGCACAGTATAGATTTTTAGGGCAGTGCCTTAGCTTATGTATATTAGTCCTCACTCAGGGCCATCAATTAATCATCAAGGGACCATCTTCCCAATGTCTTTGACCAGCTGCATTTGGGTGAAAAGTATCACAAGCCCCGTCTATGCATCCTAGGAACATCGGTCCAGTGCCCTTCATTGCGATACGTATTCTTTGAATAGCAGCAGATTCGTATAGGATACTAAGTAGGTAAATACCATAGTCAATTTGACTACTTAATCTACATTCATTACAAACGATAAGAGAGTCAGATAACTCCGTGGTTGAGTAATAAATAAAATTTTAGCTGGACTTTAACTTATGGGAATGTTGGACACCGTGGCAAACTGGAGAAAATAGTTATATTCAATAATGTTTTGGAATTCAGGGCCTGAAACCAGGTAATCAATCATTTTCTCAGTCCTTGAGGCTTTAGTACATGATTTATTATCAGTGAGAAAGAAAATAATTCCTAATTGCTCTAAAATTTCAAAGGTTACCATGATCATAAACTATTGAACATTTCACATTCATTTTGAGAGATGTTCACTTAATTATTATTTATTCTTTAATATTATATCTTCAGAAAGTTTTTGATAAGTATTAAGATAATTGTGCCTTCTAGGTAATTACAGTTTTTTTAAAAAAATCACTACTGGTGCAATTTTGATAAACTCAGTGCAATATTTCAAATGACTGTTGTGATGGAATATTACTGAACTGTTGAGTCAACATAGGATTTTTCTATTTATCTTTAAGGTCTTTCGTTTCAATTGACATAACTATTTTATTATCTAAAATCAAAGAGGATTGTGTTAAATATGTGGTTTTTGAATTGTTATATAATGTTAACTAAGATGATATAAACATTTTCTCCATGTAAGTGTTGTTACACAAAAGCTCCATTTTCTTTTTGCAAAATTAATGGTGGTACATGCCTGTAATCCCAGCACTTGGGAGGCTGAGGCAGGAGGATTGCTGTGAGGTGGAGACCAGCCTGGACTACATAGTGATCCAGGTCAG
>NW_022900918.1:21790543-21833810 GCF_012274545.1 Fukomys damarensis | reverse complement strand
AAAAAAAAAAAAAAAAAAAAAAAAAAAAAAAAACAAAAAAAACAAAGATAATGGTGCCAAATCTAGCAAAACAGCCATTACAGAAAAAACATAAGTATCTGTGATACAACCTATGAACCATTAAACGACTAATTTTTAGCAAATCTAGTTGATGCAAAATAGATGAAAAATTTAAAGAAATGACACAGTATTTGCATTTTCAGAATTTCAAATGGTACAAAACTCTCCATTTTATATCGTTTATTTTATTTTAAATTACTATAATTTCTTTCCTATGCCTCACTTCATTTAGTATAGTATCTAAACAATACTATACATATTCTTTTTTTTCTTTTTAATTGAGTTTATTGGTACATTTTAGGGATACAGTGCAGTTACATTCATTGTTGGGATCTTGTACCTTTACACGACAGGTCTTGGTTCTCATTTTTTCCCCTGTCCCTGCTCTATCTTCACCCCCTCCTCCCCTCCCCATCTACAAACACTTTATTTCCATCTTTTCATTTTCTCACATTTTTTTCTTTTCCCTTATTACCCTTCCCCTGTCTATTCAACCTTCCCTACACCTTTAGCCCTTTTCTTCCTATTTCATAATGTCAGGTATCTCATTAGGATCTTATGTACTATTACAGTTTATTCACACCAGAGAAACTATTAGTATTTACACATGTGTGACTTATTTATTTCACTTAGGAGTATATCCTCAATATACGTTTTCCTGTGAATGGATCTAATTTCTCATTCTTCATGGCTGATTAATATTCCATTTCATAGAAAGACCACATCATTTTTATTCAGTTTCCAACTGATGGACAAATGGGCTGTTTCCAAGTTGTAGCTGTTACAAACTGTGCCGCTATAAACATGGGTGTGCATACATCACTGTGGTATGATTCTTTCAGTTCTTTTGGAAAGATACCCAGCAGAGGGATGGCTGGGTCAAGAGGAACCTCTAGTCCCAGCTCTTTGAGGTATCTCCATATTGATTTCCATAGTGGTTGCACCATTCTGCATTCCCACCAACAATAGAGAAGGGTTCCTTTCTCCCACAACCCTGCCAACATTTGTTATTGTTTGATTTCTTTTTTTTTCTTTTTTCTTTTTTTTGGGGGGGGGTACCGGGGATCGAACTCAGGTCCTTGTGCTTGCAAGACAGGCGGCCGAACCACTGAGCTAAATCTCTGACCCAGTTGTTTGATTTCTTGATAGCAGCTATTCTTTGTGGGGTGAGGTGAAATCTCAGTGTCGTTTTCATCTGAATCTCACGAATGACCAATGATGTGGAACATTTTTTCATATACTTGCTTGCTGCTTTTATGTCTTTGTCTGAGAAGTGTCTGTTCTTTTCAGATGTCCATTTTTGAATTGGGTCTTTGTATTTGGGCGGTGCTGATTGTTTTGAGTTCTTTATATATTCTAGATAATAGTCCTTTGTCTGAGGAGCAGCTGGTAAAAATTATTTCCCACAATGTAGGTTGTCTCTTAGTTCTGTTGATGGTTTCTTTTGCAGTGCAGAAGCTTTTTAATGAAATGAGATCCCAGTTGTTGATTCTTTCTGCTAGTTCCCATGCTACTGAGCATTTGTTCATAAAATCTTTTCCTATGCCAATGTCTTCCAGAGTTCTGCTTAACTTATCTTCCAGTAAGTTTAATGTTTCTGTTTTAACATTTAGATCTTTCATTCAAGTGGATTTTAATTTAGGGCGTGGTGAAAGATAAGGGTCCAATTTTAATCTTTGGCAGGTTGAAATCCAGTTTTTCCAGCACCATTTATTGAGGAGGCTATCTTTCCTCCACTGAGGATGGTCAGCTCCTTTGTCAACAATGAGATAGCTGAGTACATCTGGGTTTGTTTTTGTGTCTTCCGATCTGTTCCACTGATCCTCAGGTCTGTTTCTTTGCCAGTACCATGCTGTTTTTATCACAGTGGCTTAGTAGTATAATTTCAAATTGGGAATTGTTAAAACTGCTGCCATGTTTCTGTTGCCTAGGATGGCTTTTGCTATTCTAGGTGTCTTATGGTTCCAAATGAATTTTTGGATTCTTTTTTCTAGTTCTGTGAAATATAGTGTTGGAATTTCAATTGGCATTGCATTGAATCTGTATAGCAGTTTTGGTAGTATGGCCATTTTCACTATGTTGATTCTTCCTACCCAAAATCAATTTAACAAAAGAAGCAAAAGACCTCTACACTATACATATTCTTAAAAAATGTTAAAAAATCCTGGTGTAATAAAATATGAAGTTGCAATTAAGTTGAAAACAATATACATTATATTTCAGGTAAAGTTTTTTGGTGAACTTTCTCTGTTCACAGTTTATGTTTAGTTATATGAGGAATCAAGAGCCTCATTAAAGGTACAAATATCAATAATGTAGGTTTTTTGAAATAACAATCTCTGTCACAAATATTTAACTATATTTCTACAAAGTGAATGGTGCAGAAGACAATCCAGAAAGAAAAGATAGCTGCAATAAAGCAGACTTTTATTTATAGAAATAAATTGTAGCCAAGATTTAGCTTATGTGTTCTAGCTTGCAAAACCCTGACATAGATTATGCAACATATTATTTTGCTTTACAGCCAATAGTTTACTTAGGTCTTTTTGCAATTCTTTTAAAAGTATGCAATAGTAAGGATATCTCCATTTAACATTCCTGCAGACATATTTTAAGAATCCATTATTACATTAATGATTTGTTCAATATACCTGGACATTTGTCAATAACAAAAATTTAAAAATCTGTATTAGAATTGTAAATAAAAAATAAAGAGCTATTAGGTTAAAAATAAAACATATTTTCCTATCAAATTTTAATTAATTCATAAGTAACAAACTAGAAAGTGATCAATATTTCTCTTTGGTTTAAAGATGACTAAACAAATTCAGTTCTATTATATTTGCAATATGCAATGCAACATATAAATTTATTAGAAGCTCTACCTTCCATAAGAAAAATGGTGAACAAATTGATATTTCTTTTTAGATACTTCAGATAATTAAATACCGTACATAAGATCTTATTTATAAAAAATGAGCCTAATTTATATATGCATAATATTCCATTAAAATCTACATTTTTTTCAGCTTTAATTGAGTTTATTGGTACATTTTAGGGATACAGTACAGTTACATTCATTGTTGGGATCTTGTACCTCTACATGACAACTCTTGATTCTCATTTTTTTCACCCTTACACTCTTCACAGGGAATACAAGAATATTTCCCAGGACAGTTCACACACTAATAATATTGAAAACATATCGAGTATCAAGTCTAAAAATAATGGTGTGAAACTAAAAGTCTAGAGCATGAAAAGTTTGGAAAATTCACAAATTCATGAAAAATCAAATGACATGTGCCTTAACAATCAGTGGGTCAAAAATAAATTTAAATGAGAAATTAAAAAGTCTGACGCAAACATAAATACCAAATCAAGGGCAATGCAACCTAATCATAACTATGAGGTAAGTTTATAGAAATACATCTCCACATCAGTAAAGAAGAAAACCTTAAAATTAACAACCTAGAATTTTACCATGCAGTACTAGATTGAAGGAAACAAACTAAGACCAAATAAAATAGAAAACATAATATTTTGAGTAATTACCAAATGTGAAACAATTGAAACAATAAAAACAATGGAACAAATTGAACTTTTTAAAAAGATAAACAGAATATGTAGCTAGAAAAATTAACAACAAATTTTTAGCACGAAAAATTAAGGAAAAATGAAGTAATAAAATTAGAATACAGTGAGACATTAAAATTAATCCATAAAAATATTATATATCATAATAGACTACTGTGAATGATTATACCACAAAAGAAAGATGACTAAACAGATACATTTTCAAGTATCAATAACCTACCAATACTGAATCTTCACAAAATAGAAAACATGAACACAGCAATAAGGAGGAAGGACTTTGAATATAATGGAACCCATCCAGAAGGGTATGGTGGCTCACACCTGTAATCCCAGCACTTGGGAGGCTGAAGCAGGAGAATCACTGCAAAAACAAGACCAGACTGGACGAGGCAGTGAGTTCAAATCTAGTTTGAACTAAATAGAGAAACCCTGTCCGATACAAACAATCAAACACACAAACATAACCATCAAAGAAAGAATTAGTGGGAAGCCTCAGGATTGAGTCCAGTCTGAGCAATCTAGTGCCTTAGTAAAGGCCTTTCTCAAAAAGAAAAAAAAAAAGGGGAGGGTCATAAAAAGTATTAGATACTGCTCAATTCAAAGGCCCTTGGTTGAATTCACACTAACACAAGTAAAGTCTGTTCATCCCTATTTCTATCAAATACTTAAATACAAATATCATTTCCTTATCATGAAACTTCAAAAAAAGGTAAGGAGAGGAAATAGTACCCAAACGAATTTATCAGGACAGCATATACTTATATCAAAAGCAAATGAGCATACTACAAAAAGGAAATTATAGACCAGTGCTCCTCACGAAATCTTGAATAACTACTAGCTAATGAAATTCAGCAGTGCATTAAGGTATCATTTATCACGAAGAAGTGAAACTTATATCAGAGATTAAAGGATAGTTTACACACAAAAATTTTAAAAATGTAATATATAGTATTAACAGAGTGGATAAAACCCATGATTGTAACAATTACACACAAAGTCATTCATCAACAATAATAAGAACAAACCTTCTTGATTAACAAAATTCTCAACAAGTTGTAGGGTAGAAATAAAACTCAGCATCAGTTCTTGGAGATGTGTGTCTATCTTACTCATTTTGAAGTATATGTTTGGAAAAATCTGTATGTATTAAGGAAATTGAGTTTATTTAGAAAATATTTACTAATATTTATCTCCAGGACTTGAGAATTCTACCACGTTTTTTATAGAAAAGAAGAAATGCAAACTACAAGTGTCATAATAAAAATAAAACAAGAAACTTGGACATATATCATAGTATGCAATTATAAATTACAGGTGTTAGAAGATAATATGCACCATATGAAAAGAGAAAACCCCTGAACATACATTTACAACACTAGAGGACTTAATATATTTCAAATTGAAGAAAATACATATGTGACATGATTTAAAAGATAGACTTTTTCACGGTAATAACTAAACAGAGTAAGATTAATGGATAATTTAACTTTAGAGAAATGCTCGCAATACAATGTATAACAACAAAAGGATAAACTTTCTTACAGTAAGATAGGTAGGAATTTAAAATTGCAAGTCACATAAGAGCAAATTCAAATGACCAGCAGGCATATGAAAAGTTGCTTCAATTCACTGCTAGTCAGGGAAACTCAAATTAAAGTAAGAATGAGATAGCACATTGTGTGTATCATACTGACAAAATTAAAATGAGTGATAACATCTATTGTCAGCAAGAATGCAGGCACTTCTATTGCTGGAAGATATGTGAATTGTTAAAACAAAATCTTAGAAAGCCATCTGGCAACTACTACAAAAATTAAAAATACATTTACACTTTGTCCCAGCAGCTCCATTTCTGGGAATCTGTATTTCTGAGTTAAAAAAAAAAAAAAATTTGTGCTTGAGAAAATAAGTTTAGAGATATCTGTCACATATATTATTACAGCAGAAAAAAAAGCACACGGAAATACTCAGGGGTGAATACATTTATAAAATCATTGCATACAATGAATTGGGCCATTAGCAATTTATTAAAGAAATCAACACTTTCTTTGATTGTTAAGTTCAGAAGTGTCCATGATAACTGTGAAATAACTTATAAGACAAGTACTGATAAACATCCCCATAAATAAGTTTAGATGACCACAGAGTGTGAACAACAATACCACCACCAACACCAAAAAACACTGCCAGAGATCACATCATAATAAGGTGCAGAATTGAAGAGAAAAAAAAAAAATCTGCTGACTGTTCATTTTAAAATTTAAACACTGAAATAGATAAAATGTAACAAAAAACTGCTTTAGAGGTGATATGGCATATGAATTGAACTGATTTTGATAGACTCAGGGTCTGCTAATGCTAGCAGTAAACACATCAGATAACAGTTTTTTTTTCATTAAGTTTATTGGTACTTTTTAGGTATACAGTACAGTTACATTTATCATTGGGATCTCGTACCTTCGCATGAGAGAACAGTATTTGTAATATGGTTATTACCATTAGAGTATTGTTTCTTTTCGTTTTTAAGAGGATACCACTTTTATCACATTTACTGTTCTCACATAATCTATTTTTTCATCCATTTTGGAATTACACTTTCAAGGAGTATGATTTTTTTTTTGTTTGCTAGTTTGTTTTTTGAGTCAGGGTCTTCCTATACAGACTAGCCTTGAACTCACTATGTAGTCCAAGCTGTTCTCTAAATCACGGTGGGCCTCCTGCTTCAGCCTCCTAAGTGCTGGTATTACTGGAATGCACGAGCATATCCAGTCCATCAAGAAGCATAATTTCATAGGATTATGGATACATGGATTATGGAGCATAGGATGCATAAATGAAGTTGGGTATTGTATTTTATATGTGAAATTACAGATGAGGAAAATTTTGTCTTCCAATTTTGTCTAAATAAAACAGTCTGATATTGGACTGTTTGATGCAGTATGGACACTTGTTTTATTATTTTAGAAAGAAGTTGGATATAATGTTGTATGAAGAATTTAAGAATTGAAAGGAGGAATTGTTCCAAGGTAATATGAGGAATTTAAATGGAGAGTATTGTGCTGTGAGTAGGAATATTTGAATATTGAATAAAATTTAAAATATTTGGAAAAGGATTATGGTAATTGTCATTACAAATAGATTAGAACTCAAAACTAGCAAAAGCAAAATTTATATACATGAAATTGTTTAGGTTATTATGATAGAAAAGGAAACAAGATTAAAAAGCTTGATTAGAAAGTCATTTTGTATTAAAATATATGCAAATCAATACTATATTTTATTCATTCTCACTGTGGTTTTTAAGAACTTTTAAAAAAGTGACTTTCTCTGGCGATGTAGTTAAGCAGGAAGTTATACAGACACTAGCAGTCATCCATACAGACTATTGTGAACAAAGTGAGAAATACAGGAAAAGGGAACTTTTCTTCTTTTTCCTTCATTTTTCAATCATTATCTATAGAAAAATACAAGCTTATGGTTTCAATCTATGGCCCTAAGTGTGCCATAGATTGAACTTCCACAGTGTGCTGATCTAGTCCAGGATACAGGAAAAAGTCCAGACCATAGGTGAGAGTTTGAAAAAAACCTCAAGGCCTCAAGTTAAACTGAAACATTCCAACTAGAGAGTACACAGGAACACTTTTCCCTATGAAATTGGTCAAAGCAACCCTGTTTTTTTTTTGTAATAAAACGTCAGAGAAAGGTACTATATTGGACTAATGGTCAACTTGTAACATCCAGCTGAGCTGAATCAGCGTGGTCTGGGCATGGAGGATCCACCTGAAGATTGTTCCCAATAGCCATAAAAAGAGAACTGGAGGGGAAGATCTTGGCCTACTGATTTTCTAGGAGAAGCTTGTGGAGATGGCTTTGCTGGTGTGAACTAGGCTTTTCTCATCAGAGGAGGAATTCAGGACCTCGCTGTCACTGGGAATGGCTGCTTCTTTCATGAGGGAAGCTTTGATCTTTACCATGAACGTCGCTTCCTGGCTCCAATGTGGATCCCTCAGGATCTCTGAGCATAGATTTTCTGGCTTCCACCACTGGCCTCTGGGCCTTCCAGGTGCAGATCCTCAATACGGACGAGCATGGGACTTTGCTGTGAGCTCTAGGCCCCTGGCTGGACTTGAGGAGGACATCGCCTTGGCGTCTAAGCCTTTAGCTGGGCTTCTCTGGGAAACTGTTGCGATCTAGCCCTCAGCAGAATATTTGGGCTTCTAGTGTGTGGTTCATCTCTTGTACTCCTTGCGTTTGATTCTTTATGTAATTATTATCAAAAGATAACCTTATAAGTTATGTGTCCTGTATTTAATGTATTCTGACACCCGATCCTGCTGACTACAACAGGTACAGCTATGCATTCAAATTTTACTCATTCTATAAATGGAGCCTGAGCCTTAATTCACAGAAACTACCATCTTGGTTTTCACTCAACTTTATGCTTGAAGGTGTATTATCTCTCACACTCTGAAACTCTGCCACTTTCCAGTAAGCTCTGCCCATGCTCTGTACAACTGCCTACATGTTCTGTCTCATTTCTTTCCTGAAAGACACAAGAATTGAGGATCTGGCTTCCTAGTGACAATAAGAAAAGGTAACAGTCTAACATTCACCACAGACATGTCTCCTATCTAAATGTAGAGCATTAATCTCATCCCAGGAAGAAACACCATTCCAATTACTGGCCACATCTCATTGCCACTTACTTTGCATCTGCAACTGCTAATCTATTTCTGTATCTGTGGATTTTTCATCTCTGACTGTTTTATGTAAACAAAGTCATAAAATGTGTATCCTTCTGAGTGTGGCTTCTTTTACTTAACATCATTTGTTCAATATTCATTCACACAACTATGATTTATGTTAATATTTCTTAATTTTTAGAGGAAAATGATTCATTTTTAACTTAAAATAAATATTTGGAAGACAATAAAAACTATGACATTATCTTGCATATAACAACTTACATTGTACTTCAAATGTATTACATTTAGTAAAGGTGATAAGCTGGATGCAAAGAGAAATTAATTTCCTGATTTGCAAAAAACAAATTTAAAAATTATTAATATCTAATGTATTAAAATTCCTCAGAGTGCAGACTGTTATGCAAGCACTGAGACACATGTTCTTTCCCACCTAACGAAATTTCCATCCACACATCACAGCAATGTCTTCCTTTATGTCCACTACAGGACTCTAGTTAACTAGTTATCTAGTTAACTAGTTATCTAGTTATCTAGTTATCTAGTTAGTGAAGATGGGGTTCTTCTCTCTAAGCCTCATATTACATCACTTCAGGGGCGAGGCAGTGTTTGGGAAAATGGCATTCAGCAACTGTTAATAGTATCTCAACTTCCATGATTTCTATAATTTTTCCTCTGTTTACATATTGATCCTTCACACTCTACCTATTGTCTTGAAAATGAGGGGTTGTCTTTTGAACTCAGTAACTCTCAGTAACAACATTAACTTCTTCTCAAGGAGTAAAAATTAAACTTCTGATATTCTGATATTCCTACAGTAAATATATTGCAGCTGCTATCCCACTGACTCTCTCCTTTCTATTTCCCATAACATACACGATTCTGAAAACAGTTAGACCTTAGTTTCTCTTGCTTTGTATGGATTCTGATTTCAGCTCCTCTTAGCTTGATCTTTATTCTATCCTCTTTCACTAATATGCTGAACATCTATTTGTCCTTTGCAATTAAAATTTCATCAAAATAACATAATCTTCCATGCCATTTTTATGTTTTACTTTGTCAACAGCTACATTTTCCTGTTTGCTCCTTCAAATAACTTTATAGATTACTATTAGGATACATGTTCTTTAATTCTATACCTTTATTTATCATTCAACCTTCCTTGTGTCTATCAAATAAAATTTTCATGTCAATAAAATCTAGAGGAGTTATAAGACACCTGTACCTGATTTGTAAGTGAGATAGATGTATTGATCTTTTTCTACTAAAATATGTACAACTTAATTTTGGGGTAAATATATTCACTATTTTGCTCGGGCAGATCTAATCATTCTACTTCTCTACTTCATAATTTTTTTTTTTTTTTTTTTTTTTTTTGGTACCGGGTATCAACCTTGGGTCCCTGCTCATGCAAGGCAGGCGGTGGAAACACTGAGCTAAATCCCCAGCCCTCTACTTCATACTTAATTTCTCCTCAACTGCCCATTGAAGTAAGTTTGTACTAGTCCGTTTTTATTCTCATTCTAGGCACTCATATTGTTCAATCTTCTTAATTTCCGTGATTTTTTCAGAATATTTAAGCTGGCAAGTTGCCAATTTAATGATTCTATATTTTATCCCAAAGAACTACTAATGTTAATGTTTTTTAAATCTGCCCATTTTATCATCTTTATGATTTCTATATTGATTGAATCCATCAGCTTTTAATTTGATTATTGAGAAAACATACTAATCTGCCTAGTAATAGGCTATTTAAATACTCTTGCAAAGTTGTTTAGTTGCATAGGAAAAATTTATTTATTCTCCTATTATAGAACTGTAATAGATACATGATATCTAATAACATTTTGTCGAATATAAATATGCAAACTCACATTAGGAAAAATTAAAATATAAATTTTAGAGTGACCAATTTTTCTTATTTCTTTCATGTCACAAAAATTTGAGCATGGTATATTTGCTGCTTAAAAAAGTATTTCTTTAACACAGACAATGTAAATATATGTTAAAATATTTTTGGAAACCATTAAGTCATTCATAACACAATATCTTTTATCTTAACACAAGAACTGTATTACAGGTGTATCACATGTAGAATTTGATGCCTACTTTGTGTCCTGTTTTCCTAGTAGTCTAATCTGAATCAACTATTTAGTGATCCTTACATAAAATGTAATTATTTGTAACCAGGATCCCTGGGCATTATTGTTGTCATAACTTTCTATTTTAATGTAACACAAGCAGATATTAATAAAGAAAATATAAAATCCTTTCTATGAGAGGATAATTTTTCGTAACAAAAATTATTTCATGTATATCATTTGAATGAATGATATGCTTCCGTATTTCATGAGAGATTTTGTCTTGCATGTCCTAGATGTACAATAGTATAAATACTAATGGATAGCAAACACAACAAATGTTCTTCCACCTAATAGTACAGAAATATCAGTTGAACATAATATTTTCTTGTATTACTATGTTGGCATGCTGTATTATTATGTGTGCTATCAGTAGCTCAAGTTATATGTTTCTTGTGAGAAATTGGATATTAGGAAAATTGTTAAATCATAACCATTATGACTTATAAACTGTGCTCTAATCTTCAAGTATAAAAATAAATGTAGCTACACTAGAATTGCATTGACACGAGTGATAGACATTATGTTTAAAACTCTGATTAAAAACACCTCTTGTTCATGTATTTGGAAAAGAAAGTAAAGAGTCAGAAAGAAGAAAAATACAGGGGTGAGTTATTAGTACTAACATCAAGTTTATATACATGATAAAGAAGAATGAACCTATTATATGATGTCATATAAGGTATATTTTTATTTCTACGTGATAGAATTCAAAAGGTAATATTCTTCATGAAATATTTTTGCACAAAAATGTTAATGTGAATTGACAAAGAGGAGCACATTCTATTTTTGTAAAAATGCCCACTCCGTTGTAAAAAAAAATCTCAGAAGTTCACCCTGCTTTGACAACCTTCAAAAACTCCATATTCTGAGAGGTGTTCCAGCAATGAGGGAGCTTTTCAGCATGGGGCTGTAATCTGGGCTCACACTGCTGATAGCTCTGCTTGCAATGAAAAGCTACGGCTGGGAAAAAGGATATAGTAGTGGTCCTGTAGCTTAAACCCCACTGGCAAATAGTGGTCTGTTTTGTGAGAATGCACTGGGAGAAAAGGTTGCAGGTAGAAGGCAGGAAATGTCTTAACCTTCATACAGCTAAATTTTGCAGTGAGAACATAGAAAGCTATAGTATGTTGCTTTCCTTTTGTTACCTCTCTGGATAAAAAATGGTAAAGATCTACATGGAATTCATAGATGGTCAGTATTACTACTTGATTTCTTATGCTTGTTCAGAGATCCACCCACAAACCATGCAGGGTGCTTTGTTGATGATTAATGGCTCATGTTCTTATTAAGAAAACTGAGGGAAGAAATTGAAAGGAATGTGGAATGATTCATCATCACATTATCAGCCAGCTGTCTATCACTGATGTTCAGGGGCACTATTTTTGTCTCTTGACATTTGAAACTTTCAAAAGACAGCTTAAAATGTGTTCCTGAGTAGTTAAAAACATCTAAAAATGATCATTACGATTATCATGTGTTACCAGCTGTTCATTCTCCATGACCACTTTAATGAGCAACACTATTTATAAAATACATATTATGGGCCGAGTTCCAACCTAGAAAACCATTAGAGATTAAAACAAAATACAGTACAATGTTTCTGATTTAAAGAACTAAAGGCTTACAGTAAGGACCACTTGGACCATCAGAAAATAGAAGATAATACTTGGCTAAATATTAGAATACTGAGAAGTTGTCAAATAAATACATTTAAAAATAGGAAAGAAAAAGAGCAGCACAAGCTGCAATGAATAGTAAGTTGAAACACAAAGTGATAGAGAAATTTGAGCATGAACTGGAGAAATGGACATAATTTAGATGGGATCACATCATATTGGCATTTTAAATTGGAAAAACACGACAAACAAGCAGGCTAAAATAAACTCAGGTAATAATTAATTACTTATCTGGCAAAAACATGTGTAGAGCCAAAGAGACAATCCACTGAGGAAGCACATGCCTTATATGTTGGCAACAGACTGGAAAATTTGATTTATTATAATAAATATATCATGGGTCAGAAAGTAAAATAGAACATAAAACATTACAGATGGGAATTACACAGCCTGGAAAACAAAGGGAAAACTTGGGAAAGAATGAGACAAGCTGTACGTGTTAGAGGATGAAAATCTGTTCTGGTTCCTTAGAAAATTCTTGTTAATTTCTGGCAGTAGGTACAGCTGCAGTGGTAAAATGATATATGAACTGTAGCTCACACAGAACACTGTTCAGGCAAGACTGGAACTTTGGGTTTTGTGAGCATTTTATTAAACGATTAAGCAATGAAAGGTAAGTACTAATAGCAAGTGAAAATTAAAAAAAATATATATATTTAATGTCATTGTAATGTAGTTCAAATTTACTTTGAATACATGGGAAAAGAAAAAAATATGAGAAAACAAAAAAATGGAAACAGTCTTTGTAAACAGAGAAGGGTGGAGGGGATAAAAGGAGGGCAGGGGTATCGGGAGAAAATGAGAGCTAAGATCTGTCATGTAAAGGTAGAAGATCTGAATCATGAATGTAACTGTACTGTATACTTAAAAAGTATCAATAAACTCAATGAGAAAATAAATTCTTGAATTTTTATGCAAGGATTGACTTTTGTTGTTGAAGATGAATAATTCTATACTTTGCTTTTCTATTGTTTTCTTCTACTCTGCATAGTCTCAATAGGTGTGAATATTTAATATGCAATGTGGTATCATTCCTTGCTTGCAACTAAGGATACTGTTAGGACAAGAGGAGGACTGAGAAATTTTCAGGAAAAGGAGCAAATAATTAGGAAAACTAAATGACATCAAAGAGGTACCAAGGCATGTTTAAAGTGATCTTATAAAGGTTAAAGTCATAAAGATGAGATTGTCAAAAAAAGTACAAAGAAGGTAGAGAAAAAGGATGGGTATTAAGATTTGCAACTGTTACTTATTCGTGCCTTTTGTACATCTGCCCAATGCAGAAGGTCACTACAATATAGGCAACTATAATCACATAACTCATTTCACCTTGTATGTAAGCCATTTACTAAAATATTCATTGCTTAAGCATGTCAAAATCAGTAGTATCGTATTTCCTGCAGCCAAAATTTATTCTAGAAAACAATTGGAGCATAATTTGGTGAGATTCTCTGAGTTTCTGTGGTGCTAATGATTATTCACTGTCTTAAATAACTTTTTTGAAGAGAAGGGCTAGGAATATTGTGAATTTAGTTTTGTTATTCTCCCTGCCCCCAAATACTATATTTGTATCTGTTTCCAAAGGTTGTGACACTGATATTTTAGCAAGTTTTCCAAAATATTGATGATAATGGGAAGCAGAAGAAAAATGTTGTGCAAATGATATAAAGCTCACTTCAACTACCCAGTCTGTGATGATTTCCAGACATTCAAATTATAGCTGGTGAAAAAAATATAGCAATGTCCATGTCGAAAAACGTTTGCAGAAAAATAGACTAATGTAGATGATAGGTAAATTAGCATTGACTTTTCACAGACTTTCTCATTAATATTTAATAGCAAAAATCACTGAATAGGAGTGCAGAATTAGAAACCTCCTTTCAAGATAACTGCAGAAGGAAAACCCAAACCTGCCTCTCTTCATGGTCTTGCCGGCCAACACTAAGCTTCAAGGGCAGGTCAGTTGGGTAGACCACACGTGTGCTTGCTGGAAGAAAATGTTCAAAATTAAGCATATCAATACATGGTATGATGATATCTATTGTCATTTTTATCTTCTCCTCAGAAAGGACAGTATTTAATGCCTTAGGAAAATGAATGAAGTAAATGAAAAGGTATGTATCTCTGTATTATAAATAGCTACATATTTTTAAATAATCTATAGTTAATTTAAAGGTATTCGAGATGGTGATATAATTGTCTATTTTTTTAACAAAACAAGCAGTATTCACAATTTTTAAGAAAATTTACCTTGATTAATATATTTCTGCAAACAATAGTAATATTTTTAATCACAATGGCTGAGAAAATAATAATTGTACACTATCAATTATGAAGAAACTGCTGGAATTTATACTAAAAATTTATACTAAAAATACTACTACTGATAGGAAATGTAACAATAATATTTTAAATATTATAGTGTAAGTTGAAAATTTAACTACAACATCCACTTAGAATTTATATTTTCTATATACCAGAGATGATAAATAAAGCTTTTATTTTTTATTTTATAGAATTCAATTCATTCTACAATAAGTAAAAATATTTTCATTTGAGAGTAAACATCTCCCTCTTCTGGAATTTTTATTAAATTCAGGAATTCACAGATTTTATTGAAAAGTTAAACAGTTTCAGTTCACCATGCTTATATATGTGGAAACAATAGATTTCAAAATATTTTACTATACCTTTGAAATTCTATAAAAAATATATTTTATTCATTTAGTATTTTGACCATTACTTATAATTAATTATGCTCCTGTAAATACTAAAATACTTAGGTGATAATTAAAATACTTGTATCAACAATTAGGGTTATCTATAATAACTGATGAGTAATATATTTGTTTATGCTATTTTATATCTAGTACTGTGGTAGTATACTTTGTATATATTTTTATTTTGTTTACCCTTGCATTTTTTTTATTTTGGCTTTCCTTAAGTTGTGTTTATACAAAAAATTTTCTTTTTCTAAAGTATTCTTAACTAAGAGTTGAGTCACTATAAAGAGTACTGTTTTTGAAGTTAAATCAATACAAGTAAAGTACCAAAACTTTACTTTTTTATCTAAAATTTTAAAAGTTCCATAAGTAACATGTGTTGAGTCTGTGATATCTATATTGTTAATAATTCGTGGATGTTTTATTTTCCTTAACTCAAAAATTAAATGTGTTAAAATGACAATTGAAAATTAAATTTAAAAATTGCAAATCATGGTCTTACAAAACAAATTTATCATACACACATAAATTTTTCTAACAATATAGAATTATATGTAAATAAAGCCCAAATTTAGTTTAAAAATTCTATAAGTTGTTTTAGTAACAGATTGTTTTTCCCATCATAAATATCATATGATAACCTGAATTAAAATGATTCATTCTGTGAAAATATACACATATTCTTTACCTTTATAAACACTGGCATATAAACATGAAAATAAATTGGCCCAAAGTGATTCAGTTCCTCTAATATTAAAAACACACCTAAATACCTTTTCTATTCATTTAAATATAAAAGAAGAAAGGTCATATCTAATTGTGTTGTTAATTTTCTTGTATCAATAATTTGCTATCACCAAAAATTATCGTTTTATTCTGCAATAAAATACCTGGATAACAAAAGAAAATACAGCTATTTCTTCGTGTATTGCAATTGAGTATAATTTCGTGATCACAACTCAACTAGGATCTCTAAATGATATTCTAAATTTTCCTTCTAGAAAATTAAACTTCCCTATCATGGGGTTCTTTGAACAGTTACATAGATATTGGCAAAGTTTTATTGTGGATTTGTGTCACTGGTCTATAACAGATATGAATGAAATAACTGTAGAGACACATGGACCAAGAGGGTGACTGTTTTAGTAGAAACCGTTGTCTTTAAATCAGGAATTCTCAACTAATCCCTGAAGAGGTCACAACTCATGCCTATCAATCAGCTTGAACTTCCAAACAATACAATAAAACAAAATCCTTCAAGGAGTGTGTAGACGGGCTTCCTCTTGCTGTTCCATCACAGAATGAAGGTGTTGCCAATAAACAGAGATATAAACCATGAACAGACAATTTAGTCTGTTAGAGAAAAGACTGTGGGGAAACAGGACAACAAAACTAGAAGGAAACAAATGCCATCATGAAGCTGATCCAGGACAAGTCCTCCAGCGGCCCCTGCATTTTGGAGAAGCGTATTGGATAGGGGTCTAAATATAATATCATCTGTCAAGTTTGACCACATGTGCATGAGCGGACAGATTGCCTCAGGGGAGAATTCCTTATATTCTCCACACTTCAGCTGAAGAAAACCACAGTTTGAGCTGTGATTACTTACTGAGTCCCTTCTCCCTCTGTCAGCACAGCAGCTTGTCATAGGGTGCCCACTTGCTAGTGTCATCTCTGTGATTTTCAAGAGTTCGTGGTGATGAAATGCTTCAGGGATATTCTTTGTTTCAGTGCTTTGAAAGGGCTTTTATGAAGAGAAAGCCAAGCTTTTCTCTTCCAGAGGGACAGGAAGGACAGACAGTCAACGGTGCCTGAGGAGGGAAGCCCTGTGGCCCTCACTTGTAGTGAAAGTCCAACGGATACTGTCTGCTGAGGCTAAACCCAACCTTACCAAACCCAGATGGCCACAATTCTCACACTTAACTCTAGTTTGAAAATGAAATACTGAAAACATAAGAAATAAATGTGAAAGTATGGAAAGTGAATAGGGTAAGGGTCTACATAACCATGATACAACTTAAAAAATAAATCATTACTAAGTGATTTAAATCTAAATTTCCCTATTTCTTATTTTCTAATTAGTAGAATTTACTCTATACTAGTGTTTTTTTTTTCTCTCATTGAGTTTATTGGTACATTTTAGGCATAGAGTACAGTCACATTCATTATTGGGATCTTGTACCTTTACATGACAGGGCTTGGTTCTCATTTTTTGCCCTTATCCCTGTCCTCCCTTCACCCCTCCTCCCTTCCCTATTTACAAATACTTAATTTCCATTTTTTCATTTTCTCATATATTTTTCCCTTATTACCTTTCCCCTACCCTTCCCACTTCCCCTGCATCTTTAGCCCTTTTCTTCCTATTTCACATTGCCAATTATATCATTAGGATCTTATGTATCATTATAGTTTTTAAATTTCATTTTCTGTTATTTTACTACAGTATTGCATGTCTATTTTTAGGGATACCTAACTATAAAAATGGATCAGTGTAAAATATCTTTTGAAAAAAAATTCAGTTTTAAATATATAGTGCCAGTATTCTTTTACTTTATGTAATTTTTCATTTTATTCATACACAACTATGCACTCTCTTCCATTGCTATTTCTATTTCATCTTTTTATATTATTTATCCTTTCTACTGTAGATGATGTCTTTAAATTAGCTATTACCTGGTACTTATGAAAAACTAACTTAAATATGACTGTCATCTAAAAATTTTGTAAATCTCTATCATAATCATTAATATATGAAACATTTTTGTTAGTTCAAGAACAATGATGATCTTAAATTATTAACTGTTCTATTTTTTATACTCCAGTTTCACTTGAGATAATTTTCTCCACCTTGTTGACATTTCAATACTTTTCTTTTCAGTTAGTTCTATTCTATAAAGTTTTAATTAAATAAAACCATTCATAAAAACTTGGACTCAGTGGCACATGCCTGTAATCTTAGTTCACAGGTGGCTGAGGCGGAAGGATGGCAAGGAGCTCAAGGCCAGCTTGGACTGCATTTCAAGACCTTGTCACCAAACAAACAAAAAATAATATAAATTTAATAAAAAATGAATAAGAGAAAGTAAAAAAAATATGAATATAGCTTAATGAGATTTGAAATATCTGCTATACCCCAAATGACACTGTAAAAATTAAAATACTGTATGCATCTCAAAAGTCCCCTTAATTCCCATGTTTTATTCCTAATTTCTTTAGCCATTAAAATAACTATACATATCTTAGTTTAAATTTGTCCTTCTTCAAAAGTTATAAAAATGGAGCACATTATTTTGTGTTGTTTAATCCACAACACAAAAAAAGTATAAATTTAGTGTGCATTATATTCATTTCTGCTGTCTTTGCAAGCTAAGAGTAGAATAACAAAGTCCCAGGCTATCATTATTTTTAATTTTAGCACACAATAAATAGCAATATTAAAGTGGTTGTACAAATATACATTTGTAGTCTCAGAGTAATCTATGCTTTAGTTTTATTCCTATTGACAGAGAGAATGATTTCCTATAATAATATGCAAAGACTTTAAAAATTATTATTTTATTTCTTTAAATATATTATCCGTGTTTATTAAAATTGTAATATTTTACTCCTTCTTTCATTGATGTGCTAAATCACTGCCTTTCCTTAAAATAATTAAAAAAAAATCCTCACGCTGAAAAGACCACTAAAATGAACACTACATAATCTTCTCCTATGTATCAAAATACATTTGCTATCCCTATGTGCTCTTTCTCTCTCTGCCAATGTAAATTTGAGACACATATTACAACATTCTAAATGTTGCCCTGCCCCTACATTTTCATAACAATGACAGTTTTAAACAATTTAGAATTTCTTTTCAGTAAACATTGATTTTCAGTGTCCTATATTCTAAATAACAAGTTTTCTGTTGATGGATCATTCATTCAAGTATTGCAGGAAGTAGCTAGTAATAGTTATGCTATCTAAGGTTCATAAAAGTAACTAATTGGAACTTTTCTATATTAAGTATTCATAGCAGGATTATTTTAACACCATGAAAGAGCATATAAAATGTCCCTGCAAAATAGTTAAAAATGTGTAATTTCTTTTATAAATGAGTCTTAGAGTTTCTAACTAAATTTTTAAATTGTATGCTAATTCCAATAATACATGCAAGAAAATTCATATTTCTTCTATGTTTTTAATCAGTTTTTTCTTTGATTATTTTCCATTGGTATTTTTACATCCTTCCAAATGTTTAAAGTTAGTTAGTAGATGGTCATTATCATAATCTCTAATCTTATCTTTCTTATTTTTAGAATCTTTAGGGATTTTACACTTCCATTCCTATCTTGCCTCATTTCCATTAACCATTTTTCAATAATATGATCAACATTTTTAATTGTTTCTAGTAACAATTTTTTCTTCTATATTTTAAATTTTAATTTGTTAATTCAGTTATTTTATTAATTTGAAATCATACTTAACATCCACTTTCCTTCCTAAATTGGGAGAGAAATGCTTAGTGTTAATTTACATTACTTAACTTTTAAAATAAATTGTTAAAAAATATGTTCAGTCATATGATTATAGCTACATTCAATATGTAGTTAATGCCTTATTATTATTTTCATTGAAATCATGATTCGAAAACATTGTGTAGTAATTTTTGAAGTTATAACTTTGATAAATATGTTTTAAAATATAGAGTACATGCATATTTCCAGGTTTTTAAATGTACTTTCACTTAAACTGTAACGAGTAACATTCTTGACATTTTATTTGATTTTGTCTGTTATTTCCCCACTCATGTATTGAAAATTCTAGGAAAAGTCAAGTGTATCCTTCTATTTTTGTATTTTCCATATTCCTCTATGAAATGAACATTTTGTCAAAATTAATGGACCAAGATTTTTTATTTCAACTTGAGTAGAAAGTAACATTACTGTACGCACATTTAAAAAGCTCACTTCAATCCAATTGCTCCACTTCCAGAAGGTAGAAAATTGCAGGATGCTGAACATGCTAAACAACAAACAAAAATAAGTTTTATATGGAAAGAAAAACCTTCAGTACCAATTTTGCACACTAGTGGAGTACATTTTAAATTAAAATAAATATTAATTTATTTTTGAAATATAGGAAAAATAATTACATTCCAGAAATGTATTTCTAAGAAAGCATAACACAATAAAGATGTTCCAGAGGGCAAAAGGAGGATAAAAAGGAAGACAGAAGACTATCCATGGAATTGACTCACTATTATTTCTGAGAAAAAAAAATCCAAGCTAAAAAAAGCATGCCCAGTTGTATATATGTGGTTTTTATGTATGTTTCTTGAGTTAGATTCCAAATTGTCTTAAGAGAAATTGTCTTGCATTGATTATTACCTTCATTCTAAAATCAGGAACAAGACAAGGATGCCCACTACCATTGCTACTGTTTAATGTAGTTTCGGAAACATTAGCCACAGAAAGTAGACAAGAGAAAGAAATAAAAGGAATAAAAATAGGAAAGGAAGAAGGGAAACTGTCATTATTTGCTGATGGTGTGATACTCTACAGAGAAAACCCAAATAACTCTGCCAAAAGACTTTTAGACTTAATTGACAAACTCAGTAGAGTAGGTGGATATAAGGTAAACACTCAAAACTCAATAACATTCTTGTACACAAATAACAGACTCACTGAGAGAGAATTTAAGGAAAAATCCCTTTTACAATAGCGTCCAAAAAATGAGATATCTACAAATCAATCTAAGAAAGCAAAAGAACTCTACATAAAAATTACAACACTCTGAAAAAAGTGATCAAAGAGGAAATAAGAAAATGGAAAGACATCCCTTATTCCTGCGTAGGAAGAACCAATATAATGAAAAAAGCCATAGTACCAAAACACCTATACAGATTCAGTGTAATCCCTAGTGAAATTCTAACAGTGTATTTCATAGAACTAGAGAAAACTATCCAAAAATCCATTTGGAATCAGAAGAGACAATAGCAAAAGCTATTCTAGGCAACATAACATTGCACGGGATTATCTCAACTCCCATCTTGACTATACAACTTCATTGTGATAAAAACAGCATATTACTGACAAAAAAAAAACAGACCTGATGATTAGAAGATTCAGAAACAACTCCAGAAATACTCAGCTACCTTCTCTTTGAGAAAGGAAACATTCTTACTGGATAACCTCTTCAATAGTGTTGTAAAAAATGGATTTCATCTCTCCAAAAATTACAACTACACAACAATCTTTCACCATTCACTAACCTAAAATCCAAGTGGATTAAAAATCTAAATGTTAAAACAGAAAACTAAACTTTCTGGATGATAAGTCAGGTGGAACTCAGGAAGATATCGGCATAGGAAAAGACTTTTTGAACAAATCTTCAGTAGCATGGGAACTAGCACAAGGAATCAACAAATAGGATCTCATCTTATTAAAAAGCTCTGCACTGCAAGAGAAGCCACAAACAGAGGTAGAGACAAGCTACCATGGAAAAAATTTACCAGCTGCTCTTCAGACAAAGGTATCTATCTAGAATATATAAAGAACTCAAAAAATTTAGACCCCCCCAAATATAAAAACCCAATCCAAAAATGGGCACCTGAAATGAACAGATATTTCTCAGCAAAAGAAGTAAAAGCAGCAAAAAAATAAATAAAAAAAGTTCAACATCAATGTTCATTTAAGAGATGCAGATGAAAACAACACTGAGATTCTATCTCACCCCAAAAAGAATGGCTACTATCAAGAAACCAACTAATAAGAATGTTGGAAGGGTTATGGGAAGAAAAGAACCCTTCTCCGTTTTTGGTGTGAGTGCACATTGGTGCAAACACTGTGGAAATCAGTATGAAGATACCTCAAACAACTAGAGTTAGAAGTGCCATTTGACCCAGCTATTCCTCTGATAGGTATCTTCTCAAAAGAATTGAAAGGATCATAACACAATGTGCTCACCTATTATTAAAGCAGCATAGTTTGTAATAACTAAAAATTGAAAGCAGCCCAATCGACCATCAACTGGAGACTGGCTAACAAAGATGTGCTTTGTCTATAAAATGGAGCACTACTCATCCATAAAGAATGAGAAACTAGAGTCATTTATAGCTAAGTGGATGTGGAGGCCAGACTCCTCAGTGAAATAAATAAGACACATATGTGTGAACACTAAAAGTGTAAATAAGGATCAAAATGTATCATTGATATTGTGTAACAGGAAGAAAAGGGCTAAAGAAGCAGGGAAAGTGGGAAGGGATAGGGGAAAGGTAAGAAGCGAAAAGAAAAAAATACAAGAAAAGGAAAAACATGGAAACAAGTCTGTGTAAACAAGGAAGGATAGAGGTGGTGGAGGGAGAGCTGGGGAATGAGGATGAAAATGAGAACCAAGAAATGTATGTAGAGGTACAAGATACCAATGATGAATGTGACTGTGCTGTGTACCTAAAATGGACCAATAAACCTAATGATTATTACATCACATCATGTATATTCTTTAATATCATTGTGTTCTGAACTCATTTCTAGCTATAGGGGGCTCTTTCTAAATCATTTCAAATGTATTTTATTTTATCCATTATAATAAATAATGTAGAAAATAACATGTAAAGTGTTATACAATTTTATACAAGTTATATTTGTATAATTTGTATAATACAAATTTTATACAAATTATACAATTTTATATGATAAAATTTATTTCAAATCATCTTACAATTTTGAATAATTAATATGTGAAATAACCTGCAAAAACAAAATGGATTTGAAATATGTGCTATTTAAATGTTTTTAAATTCACTAAATTAATTAATTATTTCTATCACAATAGCATGGCTGGTCTGATTTAATCCTTAGGCCCTCTAGCGTTATCAATGAAAATCATTTAAATAGGACAGCACTTATTGGTAATGAGACCTACAAATTTTCTATCAATTATTTAAGCTTGGGATCTCGAACAAAAGCACACTAAATTCATAAAAGTTTTACTTTGTGTAAAAAAATAGAATTACATCAGCAGATGCAGTTTCCTATATAATGAAAAAATAATGACATCTTATAAAAGCTTTTGACTTTTTTACATTTGACTGAAATTTTATTATATTTTGAATATATCTCTTGAATATATCTCCAACCTTTGAAATTAGAAAGTTACAAAAACAGAGGTAATTGCTATAATCACTAATAAGCATAACAGGAAAAAGTGACTAATTTGCTGAGTATCTATTATTTGAAATAGATTTTTAAATATCTTTTTGAGATAACTGGAAAATTATTTTATAATATAAATTACCACACATACATGTGCATGATAGTCTTTATTATATTCATAACTCGAATTTTAAATTTAGTTTTAGCATAACAATTGATTTCAAGAACATTAAAAATAGAGGAAATTTAGCGGTTTATCCTATGAACTCGGTCTTTTTGTGTTTATAGGAAATTTTAAATGATAGCATTATATACCATCCTCCTTTCAAAGTAGATGTATTCAGTCAATTGCTAAGCATTTCAGCATAATTCTTGGTCGAAATTTTCCGTGGTCCAGTTTTGTCATATACCGCTAATATTGTTAAAAAAAAAGTCATTGCACACAAAAGCATTTTGCAGGGAATATTTCAGTCACTAATCCCAAAATAACAGTCACTAATCCACCAAATAAAATTTGATCAAGTTCTGTGCACATGTAGATGACAAAGTGAAGAAAAGGTATCTTTTATTTGAATAAGACAAAGTACAAATGAAGAGCAGAATAAAAGACTGATAGAAGGAAACATGAGACAAATTTTTGTAAATGGGAAAATATGTAGGATACTGAGGACAAGCAGAAGGAGGGAGAGAAGGGTATGTACAAACATTCAAGGTGTGTCACGGACATGTACCACAGGCCCACAATGCATAGAAACATGATATACTGTAAATACGAACCAAAAATATCATAACGATAACAACGGAGCTGGGAAAGGGGGATTTAGAGATGGTGGGAGGAAACTGGGTGGAGAAGAATGGGATAAAAAACCCAAATGTGTGACGTACACGTACCCACTCTCTATGATGAGTGTAAACTTCATGCACTGCAAACAGGTGCTAATAAAATATTAAAAAGTAAAAGTAATCTAAGTGTATTTGCTTTGCACTACCTAATCCTTTCATTTGGCATTAACATTGAACATTTTTTCATTTAAGAAGCCTAAAAGGGAAAAAAATGTACAATCCCTTGCAGATTTTTGAAACTATCATCATCTCACATTTAGTCTAACAAGAGTACAGCAATATTGTCTCAGTCAAAGTTTCCAGCAAAATATAACAAATATGAATAGATGAATAGTTTGCACATGTGTGTGAGAGGTGTGTGTGTGTGTGTGTGTGTGTGTGTGTATACCTATTGATTTAAAGAACTGGCCACAACTGGAGTCCTGACACATTTAAAATCTGTACTGTAGGAAGGGCAGTGTTGATGTCACAGATGACTTCTCTCTGAGGGACATCATTATTTTCTCAGAAGGACTTCATTCAACTATTTAAATGAGTCCAGCTCATATTAGGGATGCTAATCTGTTTTACTCAAAGTCCACATATTTTTACTTTAGGTTGTACACCTAATAACATTTTTAAAGCAACATTTTGACTTTTTAAATAAAGCACTAGGTATTGTGATCTACCTAAATTGACACACAAAATTAACTATTGTCATGTAAAGTTTGCCATTTTTATCAGCAACCAAAATGAAGCAGCTAGACTCCACACACCACTTAAACATTATTATCTGTATATATTTCATATAAAATATTTTACATAGACTTAGGGTTTTTCTTGTCATGCTCTGTAACCTTTATTAAATTGCCATCTACAAAATGATGAACAGGTGGTTATCATTCCAAAAGATACAAGTATTTTGTATTTCCTTCACTGCTATCTTGTTTTAATATGAAAACATGCTGGATGTATGGTGAAAATGCAAAACATAAAGTAAAATTAAGAACATACATTATTACTGATATAACTATAGACTCCAGTTTTATTTTCAGGTAAATAAAATCCTAAAATGAAAAATAGCTTTCCTCAATATATATTACACATTTTTTACTCATGCTTTAAATCTTAGGCTCTTGTATTATTTAAACACTATCTCTTACACTTATTTTAAAGAAAAAATATTCAATTATTTTGTATTATTGAAGAAAGAATATTTAATAAAGTCTAGCTTTTTATTATTTAAGTACATCAAATAATACTATTTTATTCACAGGTAAAATCAGTCAAGAATTAATCCATAATGAAAAAATGATTAAAAAATCAAATAGCATGCTATCAGCAAATAAAGCCATAATTCTCTGAATGAAAGATGCCTAAAATGGAATGAAACAATTTAAGAAACTGCCGAATCCAAGAAAAATATCAAAGAAATCATGGAAGAGCTAGGTAATAAGGAAAATAAAAGGGAAGGATGAAATTTCATACATAGTTTCACCTATCCTATTCTTTCCCCTGACATTTGTTAGTGGCAGTATGTGTTTTTTAAATAATCTTTCATTGACTTCACCTACTCTTTTCAATGTTTCCCTTTATTTTTCTTTAACATTTTTCCTGTTAACATTTTATCTATTGATCATATATTGCTTTTCTTTAGATACCGTACTCTTAAAATTAAGATCCCATACTCCTTTCTCAACCTTACCTAAGTTCAGTTAATTTATTTTTTCTACTGTTTTAGTCTGTTTGTGCTATTATAAGAAAATCTGTGAGACAAAAATGACACATTCTTTAGAAACAAATTGAAATTTCTTCCTCTCTTGGCATGGGGAGATCCATTCATTGGTGAAGGCCTGGCTTCTGCTTCAAAGAGGGTATCTTGAACACTGTCTCCTCCACTTACAATGTTTCATCAAAGCAGAAGTGGAAGGACAGAGGGCAGACTCCCAATCAAACCCTTTTATAAAGGCATATGGTTCTTCTGATTCCTCCCACGCTGGAAGAGGCCTCCTCCCATCACTCAGACCCCACCATATTGGCAATTCCTATGGTTTAAAGAAGTCACACTGACACCATGGCACCTATGGTAACTTTTGATCAAGCTCTTCAACCTCACTGCCTTTTATGCTATTGTATAGTATATATTTCAGACTACTTAAAAGAGTTCTACAGTGGAATAAAATAATTCCTTTTTTTTAATAGCCTGTCATCGCATTAACACATTGGATTTTAGAATGTGTGTTAAGAACATTCAGTTCTTTTGAAGTGGATGAAACTTAGTACAAATATCAATTTGTTGACTTTACAGTTTGTTCATATTATTGAACCACAAGTCTCTCACACAGTCATTGGCATGTAAGAGGAAAGAAAGAACTGTCATAATGTTATTAGATAGTGTATGCATAATTGCATAAGAGAAAAAATATTTGAGTTAGAATTTTCTTATGCTTTATACTATCTCCTGCCTTGGTGAAACCACTATTATTAAACAAAACAAAACAAAACAAAACAAAAAAACAGGCTTTTTTTTCCTCAGCTTGCTTTGTAAATTTCTAGAGATTGTTAGGATTCATTTCAACTCTAAACCTGATAATGTAATATTTTTCAAAACTTAATTTTGTTCATATTAATTTCTGAATTTTAAAACATTTTGTGCAAGTATTGAGCTTATTTATGGGTTCCCATGTGCTGGTCACTCTATCACTGAACTACAACCCCAGGTTTTTTCATTTTATTTAAGAAAGAGCTTCACCAAGTTGTCCACTCTGACCTCAAAATCTTGATCCTTCCATCTCAGCATTTTTAGGAGTTCAGATTACAAACCTGTGCCACCAAACCCATCTTGTAATGTCAATTTAAAAGTTAGGTTCACTATTACTTAAAACAGACAATAAGCTTATTGAATAATGGATCCAAAATCCTTGGAAAGAAGAGAGACTCTGTGCAATACCTCAAAAATAATACTTGTAGATTGAAAGTGTCCTTTGATATGTGGACATTTCTAATGACCATTTGAGATTCTTCACTATGTTATAATTTACAACACCCTATAAATCACTTATAATTCTATGGTTTTTATTGACACTAGCAAGGGTACACCGATATATTATAGTTCTGTTAGAGGTTTGTCATTTTATAGGCCATCGCGATGCTTGGCAGCAGCAGAATGAGAAAATACTTAACAAAATTTCAAGTTTTTTTATGTATAACATGATGATGATATATAGATATAGATAATAAATTACCTGTTAAACATCTGATTTTAAATTGTGCTTTATTAAAATAGGTAGCACTAGGAGACAATTTTGAGTATATTTTGAAATTCTGACCATAAAGTTGACATAGATTATTACTACATACCATTCACAACATTTTCAAAAATATAACTTTAAAAAATCTAAGCATTTATTTTTTAAAAAATTAAAACAACTTCAGTAGAAAGATTTTTCAAAGTAGATTAGATTGTCGCATTGTTGATTAAGAATAGATTTTAGCTGCAAATGTTGAGACTGAAATAATTTTAACGAACTTAAAACATTGTTTTGTCTTATCATTATGCTAACATATGAATAGATTTCTACAGTTTAGTGAGCTGGTAAAGAACACTTTTGTTGTTACAGATTCTCAAGAATCTTGTCTGACTTGGGTAAGTAAAGTAAATTAATGCATATATATGCATATACATGCCTCATAGGCATGTCCTTGTAATTTCTATGCCCATAGTTTCCTATTGTCAGAATACCTGCAATCAGAATATAATTAATGGAAATTTCACTTTCCATACCCTTAACTAAGTTTAATATATCTAGGACAGTGCAAGGTCATTTTCTATATTTATTTGTGATTATCAGATCTCATATTCTATAATATTTTGCAGCAAAGTAAAATGGCTTTATCTGGCAGAAGAAGAAAAATGATTTTTATATTTTAAAGTTGAAAATACACATTTTATGAGGGAAGAAGCAAGTGCTTTGAAGCTGTCTGAAGATAGCTTTAATTTGTAAGGCAAATAAGCATTTTATTTTATTTTTATAGTTTGTCATTTTTATACTTCAGTGATGAAACCTGATAAAACTTAGAATAGCCTCCTGCTTTTAGTTGATTTGTGTTTGCTCAAGGTCAGAAAAGACAGATCAGTTTTTTTTTTTTTTTCTTATGTTTTTGTTTTTGAAGTAACAAATTTTAAGAAAATGGACTTGTTAAGAAGCAGATGCTATACCTAATGAGAAAAAAATGGTGGGGAAAAAAGAAAAGCTTACCAGGAAAAAAGTGTTCCTGTTTATGAAGTACGACCGCTGCAATGCACATTCTATTTATAAGTCAACGTGGTTAAACAAAATCGGAATCCCATGGGACTCAGCTTCAATGCACAAGGTTTCCAAGGTGTTTCACAACACAGCTCTGTGGATTCAGTAGTGAAATGCTCATCTATGTTGAGAGGTACACTGTTAAGAATTAGAATTTGACAATGCTACCAATTTGATGAAGCAGTCATTGTACATTATTCATTTTCTTCAAAATAATAATGATTTTTGATGGTCATGGGTACAATCGTAGAATTTGAATAATCTCAACTATAAGTAATAAAAATTTTCAATGAATTCCCACTTTTGTGTATTTTCTGCACTATTTGTCATTAACTTAATTATACTTAAATTGTCTTCCAAGAATCTCTGAGGAAAAAAATAAATTACACGTTTCCACTGAAGACTCGAGACAAGAAAGATTTGTTTTATCTGCTCTGCTTCGCTTCTTTTACCTATAATTCAGTGGAGATATTCTCTCAATGTACAGAGCAATGTATGTAATTAGAGAAGTTGAATGGCCCAGAGAAGTACCTCATCTATGGATAAGAACAGAGATGTGATGGAGACATTGCGTTCGTGGAATTGGACAATCTAAGAAATGATATTTTGCCAAGAGAAAGTTGATCTCGAACTGGTTAGGAACTCTTCTTGCAAATTGCAGTACATGCAGTTAGACTCCTTGCCAAAGAGTTTTGAATGGCACTGCCTTCATTTGGTCTGGTCACTTTTTAAAATTTTTCATAGAAATTATTGCCCCTTGTCTACTTTGATCTTTAGATTATAATTATTTACTAGATATCATTTTGTTTGTTTGTTTGTTTGTTTTGGTACCAGGGATCTAACTGGATCTTTGCACTTGTGAGGCAGGCGCTGGAACCACTAGGCTAAATCTCGGCCCAACTACATATTGTTGACCCTCATTAAAACATGATTTTTTACTTTTTTTTTTTTTTTTTTTGGTCTTTACATATTTGTCTCCTAACACAATGCATACCATGCTTTGGAAAGTTAAAAATAAATTTATTTGATCTTTATTTCACATTTAAAATAGTACATATAGAAAGTATAATTTAAAGGATAAAATGAGACCACTCGTTGTGCTATTAAACACAAGTCTGTTGACACATACTGTTTAATTTCTACTGTTGGGGTCCTGAAGGAAGTTCCACCAGGGTAGGCCACTGTGTTGCCTTTAAAGGTTAAGTTTAAATCCGTAATCTAAACACAGTAACGTTCTCAGTAGTCTGTGACTTTCGAAGTTGATCTTACAGGCAATAGAAACATTTCAAAATCAGCAATCTGGTGATTCAGGTCTGACTAGCAGCTTCTTTTGCTATAATAATGCTTAAGGGTGCACATTCACCTGCATGGCTAAGTAACCACGAGATGGATGTGGTTCACTTTGGCCCTGGAAGGAGCTCTCACCTTCTTTGGTTTCAATACCTAAGTCCAACAATACCCTGTGTTCAGGTCCTTTGTTCACAGTGATAATCCTGTACAGCCCCAGGACCACCCTGTTGTGAACCTCCCCTGCTCACAGGAAGAGTGTTCTCCTTCCCGTCTTGAATAATCATATCAAAATTATTGTCCATTAGGTTTTCTTTAAACTAAAATATAGTTTGGTTTTTAAAAAAGAATACGTGGTATACCAAAATTCACTTTCCACTTATTCAAAATAAACAAAACATAGTTTTGAGTTTCCAAAACATGGAGATCCGGGCTGGGTATATAACTCAGTGGTGCAGCCCCCTGCCTTGCAAGTGCAAGGTCTTGAGTTCGATCCACTGTACAAAACCACAAATAAAAACAAAAACAAAAGCAAAAACAACAACAAAACACTGAGATGGTATTTGGTATAAGCCCAAACTGATGTCTTACTTATTCAAAGACATGTTTATCTTGATCTACTCTCTATATAAAATGAAAAATAGCATTACATTTTACATATAAATTTCTTCTCATAAAATTATAAAAATGTACTTTGTATAGAGACAAAGCAGAGAGGGATTCTCTACAGATTCTATAAAATATTTTGTCTGCTAAAAATTAAATCCAGCTTCATTATATTTATTTCTTCACAACATCTTGTGTGTTCCATCTGCTCTCACATCTTTTCTATCACATTAATAAGTAAATTTTGCTAACACTTTGCTTTTTCAAGACAAACAAGCTTTTTAAAGCATCCTAAATATAATCATTTAATCATTCAACATGTGAGATGAAAATCACATTGTCAAATAAGCCTAATCATAATATCAGTGGATTCTAATTCAAATTTTCAGAGAGGTTAGCGTCATCGAATCCCCGGTAATTTCTTAAATTATCCACCGTGTTTTATTTATGTTTAACAATAATGCATACTATTCACCTTATTTCAGTTTTACATAATTTTTCCACCTTCTAAAATGTTTCCCATGAGAAATAAGATTATTGCCTAAATGATCGTATTGCCCTTAAGAATCACATAAAATATTTTGCTATTTGCATTTACTATGTTATTCAGATGAGTAATAATTTGTATCAATTAGATCTTCTTTTAATTAGAAATTTTCTATTATATAAATATTATAAGTCAAAAAGCAGCCTTTCCAGGAATTATAATTTACAATTGAAAGATATGCTTTTATAGATGGATCTCAATGTAGGTATTTTAAATGCTGTATTTGCTTTAATTTAGATATTGTTTTGCTTGAACTGATAGGGGTTAGACTGGCCACGTGTCCCCCAGAACCCTCACGTTTTTGGAGGGTGATTAGATCACGCGAGTGCTCTCCTGAACGTGCTCGATGTGCTGTGAGGAGGTGGGGTCTGGTGGGTGGGGCCAGTCTCTGGGTCACTATCTGGAGGAGAGCGGCTCCTGCCCTGCTCCTCTCTTCTCTCTCTGCTTCCTGGCAGCCTTGGTGTGAGCATCTGCTCGACCCTGTCCCCATACCCCTCGCACCTTAGAGCCAGTGAGCTGTGCACTGGATTCTCCCTAAGTTGTGGGTGTCTGGCACACCCTCCACAACGAGGAAAATGAGTAAGGTGGAAATGATAGAATCAGAATTTTTAAAATACTGTTCTGGATAGTAAGTACAGAAATAAATAGAGTAAAAATGTATTTTACAAATCTTGCCTCTCAATCTTACAAATATTACAACTTTTGTGAGCCTCAAATTCTTCTTAAGAAAATAAAATGCTAATAATAATTTGCTAATGTTAAATATATTTTCATGTTTCATGATCTATTTACAAGCTTCCAGGTCTTTATTTTTTTTAATTTGGGTTATAATCATTCTTTTGAAAGACTGTGGTAGGCCCTTTGCAGGAAAATTTGTATTTTTATAGAAACACCCAAATATTGCAATTTGAAATAGCTATTGTACAATAATACATGCAGGGTACATGGTTTACATCACCATTGACATGTTGAAGTTAAGACTGATTAACTGTAAAGCCACAGGATTATGAAAACAAAACTGTAGTGAGTTTATAAAATAGGGAAGACTGGATTAACAAGCAAAAATACTGAGCAAAATTAATTTCAATTATGAAATATGGAAGATACGATGTTTTTAATGGATATATACAAAAATGTACTTTTATAGAGTCTCTACTGGAGTTTGAAACAATATTTTGAGTTTTACATGTAGACTAATCTACTATTATTTTGTTTTGGTGACTGTCCTACAAGGTGAGGAAAGCAAGTACAGAAAGAGGAGATAATTGAGTACTACATTGAAAACTTATTAGTGGCACTTAATGACATATGAAATTTAGTCCAACCTTTATCTCCTGTAATCCTTCAGTATTGAGAAGGAGAGGTAGTTCAGACAGTTAATTTTTCATCTCTTCCTTCCAATATATGAAAGATCACAGTCCAAAGAGTCACAGCAGACTCCACTGAGTCATTTCAATGGCACACATCAACAGCAAAACAAGAACCAAGAATGCAAAAGACAATCAATATGCAAGATTGTTTCCAGATTAAACTATTGCTTTTATCAGGGCTGGGGATTTAGTTCAGTGGTTCCACTTCCTGCCTTGCAAGCAAGCTCAGGGACCTGAGTTCAATTTCCGGTATCAAAAAAAACAAAAACTTTTGGGCCAGGGATTTAGCTCAGTGATTCCACTGCCTGCCTCGCAAGTGCAAGGTCCCAAATCCAATCCCTGGTACTGAAAACACACACACACACACACACACACACACACACACACACACACACATACACACACACACTATTTCTTTCATCAAACCTCGTGTTCTAATATATATTATTTAAATATACAAAATTGTATATTATTTAAATGCTTATGATTATTTTAATTAAACATTAAACACATCACACATTTAATAACAGAAATTTAACATTAAAAAGGAAAAATCTTAAGCAGTGTGTATACATGATTTAATCTCCTTATATTTAGACCAACAATAGTTTGGATTTAATATGAGTGGAAATATATACAAACATTGAAAAATGCCAATAGAGTAATGATAAAACAATACTATTGCATTTTTATAGATACACTATACTCAATAGAAATTGCATTTCTATGTGACTCCATAGAATCTGTTGTGTTAACTGTGGTTACAACATTCATTTTGCAGTTTCATGTACAATGGTAGCTATTTATGAGTTATATTTGAATTGTACTGATTATTTTAAATGCTTTTAGCAAAATAACCAGCCAGTTATTCAAGAGAATTCCAGACAAAATGTACAGATTAAAGTTTAAATGAAGTAGCTTCTGTTTCTGAAAATATAATTTATTTTTATGCTGCTTTATTTTATTTGGTACTTCAAAGAATAGTCAAGTGTTATGTTTGATTTACTGTGGGGACATTAATAGCAGAATAATTGTCTAGTGGGACAGATAATAGGGACTTCAAGGCACACAGAAACACTGAAAATGTATTACACACTTGCAAAGTGTACTTAAATGTATTCTGAATCAAGTTACTGTATTCTTCGGAATAAAAGGTATAATCTATCAATAATGAAAGTACTGAGCAAAGATGTAGGTCAGCCATAGGTACAATATATGAAATATTGGAAGGGTTGCATAAGTCCTGTGAACTTCAAAATCTTCATCAGTGAAATGAGATTATTTAGTTCAGCTTTTTAGAATTACTTTCTGGATTAATCCACCAGGAAAGGATGATATTACACACAATAGCCAAGCATCTGTTATTCCTGCAAGATTTTATCAACTATCTTCAAAAAGAATGTGACATATGTTAGAAATTTCTCTGTGAAAATGAAGAACAAAAACTTAATAGTGATATTTAAAATGTAAATTAAAATCATAGAATTTATGTGACTTTAGTTGGATATTAATTAGAAATAAAAAGAAGAAAATCGATAAAATAACAAATGAAAAACTGTTGCAGAAGGAAATCCTGTAAGCCAGGTAGTAAAGATAGTATATAACACTGAAGAAAGAATGTCACTGAGATGATTCTATGCCTTAGAAGCAGGATTTACTTGAATTTGAGGGGAATTTAACTCAGACAAGCAGATGTATTAGAAAGAGTACCAAACTAGAGAGTCAGGCTATTGGCTTCTCCATAGACTTTGTCTTTTTTTTCTCTGACAACAGCAATGATTTTGTATTAAAAAGACATTACTGGTTGTTAAATGCATGGTATAGAAAAGCAGAAAATACCCAAAATACTCTTTTATTAATGAGTTTATTGGTACATTCTATGTATATAGTACAGTTACATTCATTACTGGGATCTTGTACCTTTACATGACAGGTCTTGGTTCTCATTTTTTCCCCTTGTCCTTACCCTTCCTTCATCCACTCTTCCCTTCCCCATTTACATACATTTTAATTCCATTTTTTCATTTTACCCAAAATACTCTTAAAGAACTGTGGATCTACAGACAAAAAGTCCCTCCAGAACCCAGTTGTATTTAGTCAGGAACAGAGCTCCTTAGACAGGGAACATGGCTCAGTTGTTGTGCCATCTGCCTTGCAAAGCCAAAGTCCTCAGTTCAATCCCCCACCCCGTACCAAAAAAGGACAGAGCTCCTCTTAAAGGAGCAGCCCCAAGAGAAGACTGTGCTCCCTCCTCACCGCCAAATCTGTCACAAAGATTATCAAACAGTAATGGATGCATGTCAATGATTATCACATATTTAAGAAAAAATGCACAGTGACATTTAAATTAGAATGAATAGAATGAAATAAATTTAGAATAAATATTACCATTAGCTATCATTGAAAGTAAATCATACAGTTAATAAGTGAATCAAATGCCTTGAAAATTAAAATATAATCACTGAAATAAAATATTAATCTAAACAACGGGGACAACATTTGAAATTTTATCAATTAAAGAAAAACCCTTTATTAGTTAGAGACAATTAGGATAATTTTGTTTCAAGATGTGCCTTTATAATTAAAAAAATTACTAGTACACCTTTGCAGCACTTAATGATTACATTCATCATAGAATGTTGGGACATGTGCATAACATAGTTACATTTTACCTACCCTTCTGTTTCTCAACAAATAAGACTAAATTGCAATTACTTTTCATAATTAAATTTTACCAAATATTTGTATATGAAATACTATGAATTTATTTACTTTAGGTATTATAAATTTACTGTAGTTCTGAATCTGACCATACAGAGCGTGTTAATTGTGTAGACTGTCATGGTAAGATACAACACTCAGTGTGGCCAAATGAGGAAATGTATTATGTCACATTTGTGGAGGCTGCAAGCCCAATATCAAGCTGGCAGTGTGATCAGGTTCTACTGCAGTCCCTAGAGACAGCCAGCCACTTAGTGTGTGATCACTTGGACTTGGTGGGGAAAGAGAGAGTGCGGTAGACAGGGAGAAAGGGAGACCGGTAGGGCTGTAGGATGCTTCTTCTATAAAGGCACTCAGCTAATTTTGAAGACCTTGTCTAACTCTAATGAATTCCTAAAGCCCCATCTCCAAATGCCACCATGTTACTGGGAACATCAGTGTCTTAACTGGAGGGGAAATACAAACATTGGATATAGAACACGCTTGGACACTTTGCTTGTTCCAGGTGTCATAAAGAATGCAAATATGTATAGTTTGTTCTTAAATAATTTAAGAATATATATTAGTGTCTGGAAATGTAACCTAAACTAACATAATCCATGAAAACCTGTATTTTTAAGTAAAATAATAACTAACATCCATTTTTTCAAGTAAAGGTAGTAAATAATTATGTAGTTGGATTTATTTTCATTAAAACTAGAAGTTAAAGACCAAAAATTTTAACCAATAAAAAGTGAAATATTAAATGAGAAAAAAAATAGAATAAAGATCTAAATGATTTGTTAACCTACTCTAGTCATTTTTTGAAAAAAAGAAATTCCAGTCTCTTCTGACACTTCTTGACTGGATGGCAGTTGACTAGTTGTTTAGAAATTTAGCACTGGAATTAAACAGAAGGTGGCTTAACTCAGAGTCCTCGGCTTCCACAATTTGCCCCATAGATGCCGATTTTGTATCTGTAAAGATGAAACTGCTGCAACTAAACCTATCTTTTACTATATAGATGATACTATTCTTATGTATGGGTTTATGCATTTATATTTTAGTTATATTCCAATATCATTTTGAGTTGGCCATTTTAGAAACTTGTCTGCAAAGACTCAGATTTACAGGATTTTTTAAATTTATGGTTTTATTTTGTTTTTAATGTTGACACCTCTGCAAGGTTCATAGTTTCTATTTCTAAGAATCTTCTGCTAGCAGTCATTTCATCTTATCAGCAAAGTTTGGAAATAGTATTGTACTTACGTAGGATATCAATACTATACTGTGCTCAAAATATATCCTTGTAGAATTTTTTAATCTGGTTCAAGATAATATTTTCCCCTGCCCTTAAAAATGTATATCATGAGCTGCTTTTGATTCAGATTGAATGAATGTGACTTCTCTACTTTAATTTCATATTTAGTCTTTTAATTGTGTGCTAAAATGATGAAGTATGTTATAAAAATAATATAAACTTTCTCTTTTACTGATTGCCAATAGTAGTAAATCCTATTAGTCCCTCTATTTTTATATGAGCACTGGAATATTTTATAACTGAACATATCAGTATTTGTGAAATCATTTCACTTTGTTATTATTGAAATGTAATGACTTACCTGTGAATTTATATGTGAATAATAAATATGTGAATAATTTTACATGGAATTTCTAAGCAACTATCATATGCATATATTTAAGTCTAAATCATAAAAACATAAAAAATTGCATCCTACCTTGAAACATGATAGCAGAAAATAACATGAACATTTGAAGAAATAATTAAAAGTAAGTTACATTGAATTAAAATAAAAATCATGTTTATTAGATAATAGACATGTACATTTGTCATACCTGTGAAATATAGTTAAATAAACAAAGGAGCATGGCAGGTAAAATATTCTGGGGATAAGTTCCTCAGAAGTAGTGAAAAAGTTTTCTACTTAATTTTTTAAAGCAGCACTAAGATAAATATATGAAGTCATTCAATTTATCATATTTTGATTTCAAACTATTATAATTTATGTATTGCTAGAATATATCATTATATTCTGAATGTTAAATAAACAAATCAGGTTGTATTTAGCTTTGTAAGATTAGGAATATTTTTTTAAAAAATAAAAAATTATAGAAGTGCTGATTATAAATTGATTTATGATTATATAACCTCTGATATAAGAAAAACTACAGGAATTAACATATGCATATATTGGTAAACTATACATACTTTATGTCTGTCAATACAAGATTCTATAACCTCAAAATTCTAGAGTAATTTTTTTGAGTGTGTGTGTGTATCAGAGATTGAACTCAGGTCCTTGTGCTTGTGAGGCACGCTGCGGATTCTAAAGTAATTAAACCAATAGTTCATCCCAAAATTCAGGAAGGGAGAAATCTTAAGGATTTTACATATTTGGTAAAAAGAGAGCTTTTGATGGGACAATATTTGGAAAGAAAATTGCTGAGAAAGATCCTTGAGAATAAAAGTTATAGATTTATAAATTATTTATTTTAATATGTTTAAGAAAATTTGGTCCTTGTGTTGCTGAGTTTTTCAAAAAGTTGTCATTTTATATGCATTTTCCTATTGTTAATGTTTGTAGTACATGATGATTGCATTTATTGGTACATATACATGACATCTTAAAATTAATTTGTTTTAAAAAATGCCCTTCTTTCCTTTGCCTCCCCATATCCCTTGGACCCCTTTTCCTATGTGTATTTATTATAGAAGTTTGTAGTATGTGATGATCAGATTCCTCATAGGGATAGGGTACATGTGCATATCATTTCCATCCCCACCTCTCCCCTCCTTAGTCCATCTCTTGGTTCCCTTCCCATATGCCAAAGCACCATTTTGGTATCTCCTATCATATATCTTTTATTTTGTGCTTCATTTAGAAGTTAAATTGCTCATATAAGATAAGCCATGTGAGTTTAAACTGTGAGTCTGATTTACTTCATTAAACATTATGGTATCAAGGTAAATTCATTTTTCTACTAATGATTCAAGTTTCTCCTTCTTTATAGCAGTGTTTGCATCTTTTTTTTTCAGCTTTAATTGAGTTTATTGGTACATTTTAGGGATACAGTACAGTTGCATTCATTGTTGGGATCTTGTATCTCTACATCACAAGTCTTGATGTGTTTGCATCTTTATACATGACATTTAGTCAGTCTTTGTTTTATATATACATATATATATATTTATATATATATGTTATATACATGTTTATATATATATATATATATATAATTTCCCTCTTAGCTTTATAACATGTGTAATAGTTAGATCTTTCTGCAATTGAAAACTTTTATCACTATTAAGAATATTAATTACAATCCCAGGAAAATATATAAAGTATGATCAACATACATGGTAAGTGATTAAATTTGAAAATAAATATTGTAAAATATACATTGCTATTAATCCCTCTCACTTGGCACACATGTACTGCCTCTGAAAGTAGTCTTTTGTGAGTGTGTTTACAAGGTGAGATAAAACTCATGGTGAATACTGATGCTGAGAGCCATCAGAAAGATAAAAAGTAATGTTGTGGAAACACTACAGTGTGTCTTCATACAATTTATTCACCAGATCTGACAACATCTGCCTCTTCCCTAAAGTCAAAATGAAAAGCAAACATTTTAAATCAATGCAGTAAATGATGGGAATCACAACAGGCCAATCTCCATAAAATAGTCAAAAGGGGACTTGCAGAATTACAGTAGTACCTTGGTTCAGGAATGTTTTTGTTTGCTAACAGAAGTGTTTGGGGAAATTTTGTTTTTGTTTGCAAACTCTCCATCTTGTGATGAACTCAACCAGGATCATCTTTCCTGCATGAACATGAACATGGCCATTTTTGCCAGAGTAGTGGATTGAATTAAGTTCGGGAACAAAAGTACCACTGTACTTCAGAAAGTGGCAAGAGCAAAATGGAATAAGTAAGTAAGAGGAACTATTTTGAGGGAGATTAATGGCAGTGTACTAGCTGTTTCTGTACTTCTAAAATTTAAAATAGCACTGTATTAATTGATCAAACCACATATAAAACAGTCAAGCTGAAAAATTCAAAAGTCATTAAAAATGACTATGTAAAGTGTATGGACATTTTAGAACATATTATTATTAAGCATGCTTGGAGTTATAATTTACCAAATCAAATGAAATATAGTTCATATTAGGTAACTCTGCATAATCATTTCATTCACAGAATTTCAGTCTCTACAAAGTCTTAATAACAAAGTGAATCCATAAAGAAGATGTGATTGTTCTATAAAATGGAATATTAGCCATAAAGAATGAGAAATTAGATTCATTCATAGCAAAATGGATGCATACTGAGGAAATACTCCTAAGTGAAATACATAAGTCACACATGTGTAAATACAGAATAGTCTCTCTGGTGTGAAAGACTGCAATTGTACAAAAGATCCTAATGGTATAATTGACAGTGTGAAATAGGAAGAAAGGGCCAAAGGTGTAGGGAAAGCTGGAGGGCTAGGGCAAAGGAAATAAGGGAAAAGAAAAAAATATGAGAAAATGAAAGAAAAAAAGGAAATGAAGTGTTTATATATGGAGAGGGAGAAGGGCATGAAGGGAGGGCAGGGACAGGGGAAAAAATGAGAACCAAGACCTGTCATGTAAAGGTACAAGATCCCAATGATGAACGTAACCGTCGTGTATACCTAAAATGCACCAATAAACGCCATGAGAGAGAGGAAAAAAAAGTGAATACAATCTTTGAGTGTATTCTGTGGCAGAAGAAAGTCTAGCCTTTTATTGGAAACATAGGATCCTTTCTGGTGAAATTCCGGGGTAGGGGTGGCAAAACCTTCATGTCAGTTCTCATCTGCCTTTCATGCGCTTCCTGTCTGAATGTACAGAAAATATGTCGACATGTGTCAGACAACTGGACCCGGATTTGAGCACATGAAAAGGGGAACGTCCACGGGGACCCAGATGAGAGCACCAGGACATGCAAAGACATTCATACCTTACAAAACCATAGACAAGAACTGTTGCCTTTTTTTTTTCATCAAATTAAATAAACATGATATATTTAGATAAATTTATCACGGCTGCGGAATTATTTAAGTCCCAGGAACATGCTATAACATGGAAGAGGAAAGTAGAGTACAGAAATGTTATGTAGGTCAGCCAGTTAATTCCGTAAATTCTCTACATTTTATATGAAAACTCATTATGTTTTACATGCATAAAACAGCTCTTCCTCTTTCAGTTCCAAATAATGCTTTCCTCTTCCATTAACTCTTCCCTGGCAGCCTACACAGTACGCACAACTCTACCTAAAATCTGTTCAAAAGTCCTTTAGGCTTTTAGTCTTTTCTTTCATATGGAGATATTCTGTGAACTGCCTAGGGACCATCTCTAAAATAACCCTCATGTTTTCTTAGTTGTTATGAACACTTTGTAATCCTTGTAGCAAAATACGCATTAATTTTCTACTACAGCTCAAATGATTAGAGGGTGTGCATAGCAAGCATTTGTTATCTTGTACCTAGCTAGGTCTAGGTTAGAACTAATAGACAAGTAAGTGAACGTTTGTGCAATCATATTTTCTGGTCCTACTACCATCTTTGATTACTTCACCCCAACATTTATTGTAACAAAAATACATAGGAAAGATACTGAAATAGAACAACTCAGCTAAACCACAACTGGACTTGTGATATGTAGATCCTTATATGAGATATTAAATCTTTATTGATTTGAAATTTGGGATAATTTGTTATATAGAAATAAGTTGATTGTAAAAATGTAAAAAAGCATCTCCTTCAGATTGTTGGAGGGGAAATTTGATTCAAGGCTTTCTGTGGAATAGAGATGTCAGTCTTATTTCTTCATCATTTATTTCAGGATTCCAGCCTTACTTCGTCAACATCCTAGACATAAAGTAATAGAGAATTTATTAAATCTGTAGCATTTGCAGTCAGTCTGACACTTGGTCTTTGGTCAAATTTCACTTCAAATATTACTTGGCAAATATGTCAATACTAGAGATAGAAACTCTTTTCAAAGATAAATATTGTCAGGTTTTCACATATACAGAGTCTGTCCCAAAAAAGTGTGGATATTTGAGGAAAATAAAAACATATGAATGTTTTAACCCTAAATTTATCGAGACTTCATAAGATTAATGTAAGTTGTCTTTGGCCTCTACTATTGCAAGAGGAGATTAAAGTGGTAGCCATTAGCTTCTAGACATTTAATAGTATGCTAAATTGCTACTTAGCAAACCTGGGTCATTGAGATTGCCACACATACATTTTCAATGTCTTTCCCAAGGGCGGGCAGTGTCATGGGATTTTTGCAAAGTACAACATCCTGTAGGGTCCCTGATATGAGGATGACACCATCTGTTGAAAAAAAATCATAGTATTTTTCTTTTCCTGACTGTTTATACATTTTGTGTATATACAGCAGTACCTCAGTTCACAAATTTAACTTATTACATGATTCAAGAAAGGATGGCCATGTCCATATACGTTCAGTGAAGACAGCCATGGTGGTGTTGATCACCCAATATAGAGCTTGCAAACAAAACCAAAATTTTGCCAAAACTTCTTTTTGTTAATGAACAAAAGTGTTTGTGAACCAAAGTACCACTATACTCATAAGGTACCATTGCACTCATTCAATGATTTATTTATTATTTTCCGAATATATTATCTTAGAAATAAACGAGATACTAATTTATTTCTTCAAAGTTGCTCTGCCATTATACTCAGCTCTTTCCAATCCCATCTGGTAATGATTTCTTTCAATTACATAGCATGTACAATTTTTATTAACTACATATCATTTATACAATAATATCATTTAACCTGGAAAAGTATATTAGCTACATGAACATTAAATAAGAAAAGTATCCAATTGTTTCACACTCAAAGAAGGAATGTTCATGGTGCTGGTATGACTTAAGGAAATCTCTGAGACATTTTAGAACATTTCTAATTTTAGTGGAGGGACAAATAATGAATTCTGCTAATATATGTGTTGATGAAGGCTATGAGGCTGGAGACAAGAGATTTAATTCAGAGGACAAACTTGGAAGAAGGGAAACAAGAGGCACACACTCTGAATTCATTTCTCCTCTTTCTCTGCTCTAAAATTGTGGATACCTTTAACTAAACTGAAATAGATGTTACTGGACAAAAAACTCTTTCCATTCAGCCAACTTTAGCTTTCTGGAACAGAGAATAGAACTGAGATGTCTAAAAAACAAATGGAAGCAAATCAGCAAATATGGCTAAATTTATTTTGCTCTAATTAGGTTTATATGCAAATAATCTTATAATTGTATATGTTTAGACTTTTATTTACTATACTTAGTAAATATTGTTCCAATTTACTGTTTGGATATTTCACTTTTAAACTTCGAGTGCATCTGGGTTATTTTGCTAATAAGATTATATAGATTTTGTGTGCCTGCATGTGGTGTGCATAGTAGATTTTTAAATATTCTTGTGATTGCTTTTTTGATGTCACTTCTGCATATTATACTATTTGTTATATACTTATTCATTCATCATGGTTAAATATATAGAATTCTATTGGTTCCCAATGTCCTTTAATTTCTCTTTTTCAGTCTTCCAATATTAAGTTATAAGCATCATCTCACTAGGGAAGAAAATCTGACAGATTCTGTGTGTTCATAGTCTCAAACAAACTAATGCACATATAAAGAGATTATGTTATTAAGATACATGCCTTTCAAATAAGTACAGGAACTAATTAGCTAGTGAATTTTCTTCCCCTAAATAATGATAGGCTTTTAAAATACAACTTTTAGATATACAGCAATATAATGCATATAGTTTAAATTTTACAGCATTTGAACATTACTTTATAACCTATATGGCTGTAATACATTTTCCACATTGGAAAATGTAAGGTTGTTAACATCAAAGTTCATATCAATGGACCTTTTAATTCCATCAAAAACTACCAAGATACTCTTACTCTGATTATTACTACAATTTTAGTGATCCTAGTGTTTGTAAAATTGCTGCAGATATTGGCTGATATACTTTATGTAGGTACTCTTAGTTAACAAAAGTTATTACTTAATGGGATTAACAATAAGGTAAAGCTGTTCTCTTGCTTATGAGATATTTAATTTCTATTTTCCAGAGATAAAAGTAGAAGTTTCATAATATTAGAGTTTTTTTTTTCATTCACTGAAAGAATTTGTAATAGGAAAATATAATGTAAATTAAATCCAGTTATGGGCCAGGGATTTAGCTCAGTAGTTCTGGCGCCTGCCTCACAAGCACAAGGGGCTGAGTTTGATTCCTGGTACAAAAACAAACAAACAAACAAACAAAAACAAAACAGTTATATAATATACATCATAATTATAATGGGTCAAAATTGGCATAAAAGGCTGGCCAATCAATCACAGCCATTTTGTGTGTTAACCACATGCATTGCACATGGATATTCCTAAATGCTCAATTAATTCTTTGACGATTCGGGAATTTAGCTCAGCGGTTGGGTGGCCTACCAAGCAAGTGCAAGGACCCGAGTTCAATCGCCGATATTAAAAAAAAAAAAAAAAAA
>NW_022900918.1:21777520-21790175 GCF_012274545.1 Fukomys damarensis | reverse complement strand
AATAAAAAAAAAAAAAAAAAAAGAAAGAAAGAAAAGAAAAGAAACACAATCAATTAATTATTTGACTAATTTTTACTTTTATTTTCATTATACTGTTACTTAAATGAATTTTCCCAACACATTTATTTCAAAGATGCATCCAACCAAAATGTAAAAAGGATTTCATCATATATCCATGCAATTACAAATTTTCACACATGTGCACAAGTGAAAATGTATATGAATACTGGAAAACCTTGCAAGAAAGATAATTTTTTCTTCCTTTTTAACAAAGGTGAAAAATGTGTGAAGAAGGTAAATGAGATGGAAAAATATAAGATTGATTATTTCATGTATAATGACTGAGATCACTTCATTTCAAATGCTAAATCCTTTCTCATACTGAGTAAAAAGCTTTCATAATTGACATATCATTTCAGGATGCTTACAAGAAATAGCACCTGTCATACTTCATTTATAAGTGATTTTATTTTAACCAACAGGTAGAAGTATATCTCCATGTTCTATCTCTCTAATTACTATTTGACGGTGTGGTTTTCAAATATTCGAAAATTTAAGGAAATAAAACTAATAGTGTGAGTTAATTAACAATACATTACCTCTTTGTTTTGACTGCTTTTGTCATTAAAGTAACACTTTCAGTATGGTACACAAAGTATTAGATGAAATGATTCAATTACCTCTAATGTCAGCCTATTAGGAAGCATTTCTCACAAAATGAAACCCTGTTGGCTATGCAATGAAGCACACAATAGCAAAAAAGAAAGACTCAGATTTAAATGCATTTAAAAACTACAGTCATTAATTGCATAATAATACAAAAATGAAATCAATTTGCATTATCATGGAATTAGGAGATTAAATAAACTGTTGTCCTAATTCAATTTTATTCATCATTAATAAGAATAATATCAACTATAATTGTAGCCATATGCTACATTAGGACATTTGAGAATCTGGAATTGCTAACATGATCAGTTAAGAAATGCCAGGCATCATTTTAATCCAAACATAGCAGCAATTAACAGTAACTGCAATGACTGCTGTTAGGATACCAACTTCATTTCTTAGCATTTGGCTTTCTCCACCTCCCTGAAAATGCATGCTCATATGATTTAACACTTTTTCTGAAATTTATAAGGAGAGACTGGGTAGGCAAATATTTGTAACAATTTTATATGCTATTACTCCATAAAACATACCTTTCTTTTCAGAAGTAATTTTTAAATCATTTATTTGCTCCACTAAATTGTGAACGCTCCAAATGCAAATGCACTTTTCTGTTTTGATTCCATCAGTCCTCACAGTTGTTCCCAAACAAGGAAAACTCTAAACAGTAAAATATTTAACTTTTATTCATGAGTTAGTTTTTCTATGCAATATCTTGCCTGAGTTTTACTGTAATAGTACATTTAAAATTGCTCAATCAAACAAAAACACAGGACAGAAATGAAAATAGAATGTTTAATGTATTTTAATATAATCATACATTTGAGAAAACAGAATCATTTTGATCATGAAAAGCTAAGCAAAAGAATAGAGATGGACATACACTGAACAATTTAATTAAATAAATGTACTTCATGAATTTGCCTCTCATATATATTATTTACAGTACTGTTAAAGTATTATTATTGAATGACTTTGAGGTTCTCACAAGGTAAAATATTCAGCTTAATCATATAATTTATGGAAGAACACCTAAAATAATTTTTAACAGAAAAGCTCCTGAATTATAGCATAGATTTTTATTTTTAAAAACTAAGCCAGAGTGCTAACAACTCAGGAAATTTAGATATTGTGACACTCATTATGGAAAAATCTTGCATCTAAACATAAGCACTGTCATATATTTCAAGAAGCACAATTTTTGAGGATCATTTTCAGTGTGTTCTATATGTTCTCCATATGATATGCTATTAATTTAATTGGTTTGAACAAAATCGACACAATAAATGAAATATTAAAACTATATCAAGTTGTTAAAATTATGACATGTTGGAGCATTTATTGAAAATTCACATGCTATTATTGTATTACACAATTATATTTGAGCAAATTAAGAGAAAAATAAAATTTTCACTGACATAAAAACTATTTAGCTCATTCTTCTACTTTTGCAAAAACATACTTTCTTTGGCAGGTTACATATTGAAGTTGAAAAAAATTAGAACAGATACCTTTTAAAATAACACAAAAATATGAAATCCCAATTAACCTTTTCTTCCTATGTGAAAAAAATTTTTTTCCATTCATCTATTTCATTTGTTCAATATACAACCTTTTGTATGATCTAATATATCTCCAAAAAAGGTCTCATGAGTTCAGTGTGGTAGTAGCTTTAGGAATGTGATTGAATCATAGGCTGTGGTATGTATACAGTGGATTAATCTATGACACATTCATAGCTGAGGTTTCTATTAGGAGCAGTGAATTCAAGGTACGTCACTGGGGGCATGAGTAAGAAGAATGTATTCTTGCTCCCCCCTTTTTTTGTTTCCTAGCAAGATTCTAACTGATACAAGCTACATCATAAATGTAAAATAATACTATTAGCATTAATATCAGTGTGCATCCCATTTAGAGAGGGTAACTGCTTAATAATTAGAATAAGAACAATATTAAATAAGGTAGAATAACTTTCAGTGGATTATAGTAACAGGAGTTGGCTAATATGATGAAGTAGAACACTAAGAAAAGAGGAGTTGGGGGTGTTGGTGAATATCTGTAATGGCAGCATTTTGGGAGAATGAGTCTGGAGGTTACACGTTGGATCCTAACATGGTTAACTTGGCAACTTAGTGAGACCCTGTGTAAAAAAAGACTGAGGGCGATGGTCTGTGCAAAGACCCTGGGTTCAACCTCTGATAGCAAATAATTTAAATTAGGGGAATAAAAGATTCTCTACTCTGGAACTTGCTGTTAACCTGTCTTTCAGAAAGTTTCAGAAAGCCCTACACTAGCGAAAGAGAGTGAGATGTCTTTATTTTAAAACAAACTAAACCTCAATGTGGACAGTGCTTCAGGTTGGCACTGATTACCGCTGTGGACCACAGGAGCTGAGTTTTCTTAGAAAAGCTGTGTGCCCTTCTAAGAAGCTGGAGGTCACGCAGACTGCCGAAGCATGTGGCACAAGCACACCAGAATCAAGGAAGAAAGAAATCGCTTTCCCTGACCATATTTATCCAGTGCCTTCGAATTTACATGCTCAGATTTCTGAGCAGGCCAGAAAGAATAAATTTGTAGGTAAGAAGAGTTAAGTTGATAACTGCTACAATACTGAATTGAATAAAAAATTATTAGGTAGAAATGGTCCACCCAAGTGGCTGTAAGAATGCCGGTTACGTATAATGAGTAGTCATCACTAAATTACAATACATCCATGTGTAGACGTCTGAATCAGAGAATGGCCCCTCAGACTTCTCATTCCCATGAGGTAAACATGCTGCAGTATCAAAATACTGATTATGTTACATGGAAAATTAGATTTTGCAGATGTAATGAAGGTTACTATTCAGTTGGCTTTGAATTCATTAAAACGGAGTTTATCCACTCAGATTTAATTGAATCATGAATCTTTTTTTAAGTAGGGAGTTGTTTCCTTTTTTTTATTCCATATTTAAAGCACAGTTTCTTTTGCTATTGCAAAAGTGTATGTCAGAAGATTCCAGTGATAAGGTCTCATTACAGCTGAAGATGGAGGGGACATAGAAAGAGATGTAAGTTTCTTAAGAGTCAGCAAAGAAAAATAGCTCAGTTCTTCTGTAGGCACAAGTAACTAGATTCTGGTAACACCCAAAACAAATGTGGGAATGAGTTCTTTACCAGCACCTTCAGATGAAACTAATCCTACCTGGAATCTTGCTGTGACCTTGTGAGTTCTTGAGTACAGAGTACCTATGAAGCCCACCTGCCTCACAAGCACAAGGACCCAAGTTCATTCACCGGTAACAACAACCAGAAAAAAAAAAAAAGAAAACCTGAAAGATTGGTAAATTAGTTGTGCTTCTAGCTTGATAGGCAAGGTACAGGAGCCTCAGTGGTGGGGCTGGGGGGGGGGGCTTGCAGTAACGGTATTTGCGAGGCCGAGGTGGGCTGTCCCTGAGACACCACCCAGAGATTTAAGCCTTGTTGGCTTGTGAAGAAATGGCAGAAGTGGGACCAGAGATATAGCTCAATGGTGCAGCACTGGACTGGCAAGCATGAGGCCTTGAGTTCGATTCTCAGTACCAAAAGTGAAAAAAAAAAATGGCAGTAGCATCAGGAGAGCTTTCTGAAAGGCAGCTTGATGTACACTCAGACATTCAATGACACTGCCCTAGCCAGTTTTGAAGATCAAAGACAGAAAGGTTTTTCTCTGGGACATTACTTTAATAGTGGAGAATGTGCATTTCTTGGCCCACAGAGCCTTACTTGCTGCCAATAGCAAGAATTTCTCAATGATGTTTGCAGAAGAGGCGGGGATCAGGCAGCCCATTTACATGCTGGAAGACATGATTGAAGATATTTTGGGTATCCTGCTGATTATCTCCACACTAGTGAGAAAAGCACAGAACAAGTCCTGGCTACTGCTCAATTCTTATGTCTATGACCTGGTAGAGGCTTACACAGACTTCCAGAATCATCTTAGCTTCCCAAAGCCAGCGCCTTTGAATAGTGCTGGTGCTCCCATGGTGGTTATTTCTCATAAGAAGAATAGAATGACCTCCAAAAAGGAAAGGGGACAGACCAAGAAAAGTCAATAGTTTACAAGAAGGAAAATCAGAACTGACTGCAGAGGAAGAAATACAGCTAAGAGTAAACAATTCAATTCAAAATAGACAAAATTTCCTGGTTCAAGAAAGGGACAATGGGATACCTAGTGAACAGATTCCTGTAAACGAAAAGGAAGACTCTGAGCCTGCAGGTGAGGCAGGTGGAATGGAGGAGATGGCAGCTGAAAAAGATGAGAACTGTGATCCCAAGGTTCAGGAAGGGCAGCACTGCAGAGGATGTGAAGGTCTGTCTGATGTAAAGATTGCAAACCTCTCGGGGGTGACTTCCACCAGATTTCAGAGGGTGTGTGGAAAGAGAAAATGCCCCAGTGGTCCCGAGGCCCATTGTAAAGACTGGCAAAGTTTTTAAGTACAGTCACTGTTTAGCATTCAATCAAAGTCAAATGGGAGGAGCAACCCTTCGAGTGTAATGGGTGTAGAAAATGTTCTGCTCAGAAGTTCTCCTTGCAGGTCCACACCAGAATGTACACAGGCGAGTAACCGTGTACCTGCACCGAATGTAGCAAGGCTGTAGCCACCCAGCACTCACTGATGGAGCACATGAGCCTGCTCCCAGGACAGAAATATTTCACCTGTGCTCAATGTGGAAAATATCTCAGCCAGAGAAGACAACTAAAGAGTCATTTTACAAAGTTCATCCAAGCTACTCATTACTGGAATGTAACCACTGCCATTGCAACTTCATGGATTTAATTCTGAGCTAAAGAAACACCTCAGAACACACACACACACACAAACACACACACACACACACACAAACACACACACACACGTGAAAAGCCATTTACTTGGGAAATTTGTGGCAAATCTTTCATAGCAAAGAGTTTTTTTCAGACTCACATCAGAATTCATCAATAATACTTTGCAGATATTTCAATGCTGTGGAGGCCACATTTAACTCTGGGTGTTCCATGGGGGACATGATACCTATATACTCTCTACCTAAATTATTACTCTGGAATAATTTTCTATGTAGTTTGTTATCTTGTTTTATTTTTTCAACAAAATTCCTTGTAGAAAAGTAACAGAAAATAAGATTGCTAAATATTTTTCCATTCCTTTCAAAGTCTAAATAACTTTACATTCTTTCTTTTGGTTTCATACATTTAAATAATTACTATCAATATTACTACTGATATAAATATTTCTAATTTCAATTGTTAATAGTTTAGCTTATTCATAGTATGTTGTATCACCATCATTACTGTTTTTACGAGTTTGTGTTTGTGTATGTGCATATATTTAAATCAGCTTTCCAAAAGACCTGACGACTTCAATATAAAGGAGGAAAAGTTTGTTTGCGTTTATGTTTTCCAGGATTCAACCCAAGATCATTTGGCTCAGAGGCAAAAACCAAACAGTGGAAGGGCCCAGCTGAATAAAGTTGCCCAGTTGGGGAGGGGAGGGGGGTGGAAAAAAGGGATTGCGGGGGAGAGGGAGAGAAGGAGAGGGAAGGAGGAGCAGGGAGAGGGAGGAAAGGGAAAGGGAAAGAGAGGGAGAGGGCAGGGACAGGCGAGCTAGTGACTATACAAGCCTGTAGGTACAGCTCCTAGTGAGCGACCTCTTCTGCGCATGCCCACGTCCCACGGGAACATTCAACTACGAATATGTCAGTTTTCCACTAAAGGTTAGTGTAACAGTGACTGCCTGTTTTCTCAGAAGCCCATTCTTGAACGTGAGGATTTGGGGAATCTATTTCATAGTTAAACCACAACAGTGTTTTAGATTGTGATACCTGGAGGCATTTTGGGGATTTTCCCTTTATTTGGTATATATATATGATAAAATAGTTGTACAAAATAATACACAATATTGTATCTATATAGCATTTTCCCAGTCCATGCAGCCTATGGCTATATGAATATATGAACTACAAGGCCCAGCAACTGGGTTTCTATCTGAGCAAAAATTTCTTTGTGCCATTGTGGTCTTACTTTGTCTACTTTTCACAATTTATGTCAATTTTTTTCTATTCTGTAGGTGCATTTTAAAATTTTTATAAAAGCATTAGAAATTCCAGTATTCCTTGTGTCTTTCCAAAAACTATGATTCATTTATTTAAAAGTGTCGGCCCCTTTTCTCTGCTCAAACTACATAATATTTACCTCATGTTTTTATCTGAATTTGTCGCCGGCTTATGTGAGCTAAATGTTACATCCTTTGTGGTTTAATAGGATAATTATAGCAAAGCAGAAAAATCACTTTTGTTTAGATACAGTTAGTTAAAACCTTTAACGTTTATTTTATACTTCTTTTCTTTAGCAATTATACTCTTAAAGTATGTTCATACATTATTAGAAAATGTATCATTCCATCTATTTTAGGTTTATTAGCATAATGTTAAAATATTTTATTTAATAGTATTTATATTATTTTGCCATTTATCCTTTCTAATTTTTTTATTCCATACTTTCTTTTTTTTAAATTCTTTATTCTTTCAACACATATTTTCTGCTAAGTACTGGGTACCTTTAAACAATCATAACGATTTATTTTTCATGCCAGGTATGGTGGTGCACTCCTGTAATCCTAGCACTCGGGCGGCAGAGGCAAGAGGAACACTATGGGCTACATAGTGAGTTCCAGGTGAGTCTCAACTATATCGTGAGACGCTGCCTCAAAAAATAAACAAAATAAAAACAAAAAACAAAAAAAATAATTCATTTTTCAAAAGAAAACTACTCTGAGAATGATCATTCTAATTTTCTTAAGACAGTAGAGAGATATTTAGTGCCTTTTAGTGGGAGAATGGCATAAATATCCAAATGTAAAATTACGTGAAAAATGTCAGGATATATAGAATGTGGCAAGGTGATAAGAAGTTGAAGACAATTATAGAACTTAATTGAGGAAATGATTATAGCTTTGACTCAGGAAACTATAGAAAGGAGAGAAAATTTAAACATATATTCAGTGTCAGAACCTGCAGGATTTGTCAATATATTTGATATTGGGAAGGAGGCAAAAAGAGGACTTCTGAGATTTTATGTTGAACAACCTGATAGTTGACAATCCAGTTTGCTAAAATGTAGAAGCATGGGAAAGAAGTAGGTTTGGGGGGTGTTGAGAGTATCTTCTGTGATTTATAATTTTTATTTATGTAGCTGATCTATAAATGGAAGTACTAAGACGCAAGACTTGCAATGATCTGGAGTTTTCAAGAGAAATTGGACTTAGTTTTACATTAAATATCACCAGTTTTTGTCTTTTTTTTCAGGTTTTCATTTTTTATGCATACCTGTTGGTAGCGCGTAATGATTGATCTCCTTGCGGGAAGTTGGTACATGTACATTATGCATCTTAATGTTTTTCTTCATCTTTCTCTTTATTTATATTTTGAGTTTCTTATACAAGAGAAATGATGTGACATTTAAGATTGTGTGTTAGATTCATTTCACCTAATATTATGGTTGAAGGTTGCATCTGTTTTTCTATAAATGACTAAAGCTAATCATTCTTTATGGCAGAAAAGTATTCAATGGTGTAAAATACGACACTCTCTTTATCCATTCTTCTGTTGATGAGCATACAGGTTTGTTCCAAGATTTAGCTATTGTAATTGTACTGCTATAAATATTAGTGTGTATGTATCATTGTAACCTTATTAACTCTTTCACAAAGATACATAGAAAAGAAAGAGCTGAGTAGATGGTATTTCTGGTTTATACTTTGGAAGAACTTCCATAATGATGACTAATGGTTGCACTAGATGAAATTCCAGTCAAAAATTTTCCCTACTGCCTCACCAGAAATTTGAGGAACCCTGTAGGATCTCTTACTAGGTGGGATTAATTTAAAGTGCTAAGGATATGTGAAAAATGTCAAAAGAAAGATGTGGTTTGTGTCAAATCTTTATGGAAAAAATAAGTAAAAAGAGAATATTGAGGAAGAATTGTCACGCATGATTGCCTGACATCATCACAAAATACAATAATAGAAATACAATCTTGCACAGATATCATTTCAGCTCTATGCAAAGTTCAAAGACATCTTATAAAATTTATCTGTTCAACCATAGACAGATGCTACTCTTGTGTCCAAAGATTGTTCTTTTAAATTATCTTATCTAATCCTCTTCATATTTTGTTTCTAGAACCTTACCCTCCCTTCAAGTACACTGAGTGTGCTCCCAGTTTAAAATGTCGTATTACTATTTTAATGTTCTCTTTTTCTCAAGTAAATATCATTCTTCTTCAAAGAATTTCTCTTATTTTTTATACTTATGTTGGTGACAGGAGCAAAGATAAAGATGACAGTATCCAGCTATGAGTCCTATGATATTCCAAAATTATCTGATCAATTGGAAAAGAGACAAAAAAATCTATGAGTATGATACAAAAATGGTAAAGACTTCTGAAAAGGAAAAAGTAAAAACTAAGAGAAAGAGGATCTCAGGAAGGTGGAGAAATAAAATGTGTTTCATAACCTGTGACATGAAAATCAAAACAAAGAAAGTCTTGGATTTGGAAATGTGAAATTTGTTGATTTGTCACATGGACATTTGGGAGCATGGCAAATGCTTAAAAAAGAGTAAATGAAATAGAAGTTGGCTGATGTACATAGTTAAGGATTAACAACTCCTTCAAAAATTTATTGTTTTAGGGATTGAACTATTTTAAACCATGTTCCATATTTTTAACTGAATCATAAGCAGAAAAAACTTATTTCCAATACAAATCATTTCCAATACAAATCATATCCACAGTCATATTTCCATACAGTAATAAGAAACACTAAATTTTAAATAAGAACTTTAAATATATATCATCCACTTTGGCTGGGGCAGACATTTATACAATACATGCTCTCATACATAATGCCAAACTTTTCTTTTTAAATATTTAAGGAAAGTGTTACTACATTAATTTACACAGACAAATACAAATACACCTCCACAGAACATAGCTTTCCCTCTCACAATGTAACCCTTTAAAAATCCTGATAGAACTGGCCTTGTCTCTTTAAAAAGTAAATGTCACAGGAGAAAAAAAAAAGGATAGTGGCACAGTTTTAGATTAAGAGACAAATGAAATAATAAGCAAATGAAGTGCATCACCTTTGACTACATACTGGTTCAAAAACAGACATTTTGGGGAACCTTGAATATGAGCTAGGTACCACATATCATTAAATGATTTTAATTATTTTCAATGCAATATTGATACTGTTACATAAGAAAATATTCTTACTGTTTAGGAAATATTTGAAATTTTTAGTAACAAAGTGTTATGATGACTGCAATTTACTTTCAAATGTTCAAAATATAAGTAAAATAAAAATATCACAAGGATAATAATTACTGAACTCAACTTTTCCATGCATTTGAAAATTTTCCGCAATAAAGTTGGGGATAACTTTTTACTGAATCCTTGTTTCCCAGATTCCATGTCATGTGTCAGGGATTTTCCCAATCGGGTTGTAAACTATACCAGTAAACTTGAACGCAAAAGTAAGATGCATAACCCAAATCAGGGTAAGTGGAAGACATGGAGATCTTAGCTGATCTTTGTGGCACTGCAGTCTCTTGAACCACTACAATGGAAGACAATCTACAAGATATACATAGAATTGGATTTTACCTGCAAGTGGACAGAGCCCTGGAGAAATCTGCTGTCATACAAAGGACAGAAATTCGTACTCTGCCTGCTGCAATGTAAGTGTACTCTCCTCTACTGCCTTGTTAAAACCAGACTGCAAAGAGAGAATCCCCAACCCCCATCGGAAACACATGAAGTCAGTTTTTAAAAATATCCAGAAATGAAATTTCACTTCTAAAGTGGCCAAATATAACAACAGATGGAACAGTTTCAGAGCTCAAATTCCAACTGAAGCTGCCACATTACACCAACTTTTTTTTTAAAGAATCCAAGCTAAGTAAGTTATATTCTTCATTGTTAATAGCGTTTCCATACAGTCAAAGATGGGTATGCAAAGTCCAAATTTATATATAACCTCTGGGAAGAAACAACTATTAATGGAAGAGCAGTATCCCCCCTTCTCTAAGGGTTGATGTCTACCTTATCCAAAAGACTGACTTGAGCAATACTTGACAAGCCACAGGTCGTTCGTGACAGACTGAATGTAGGAGAGGAAAAAGAGGACATTTAGGAGAAGATGATCTTGAGAGGTCCCAAAGATGCAAAGTAAATAAGCAAGCAGTTTCCCAGGCTTGCCAAGCAATCTTCCTGTAACCCTTTTTCGATACCATCCTACAATGCTATGGGGTTCAGATGTGGGTGCAGCAAGCTATTTACTGATCCCCAAAGCAGCAGTCTTGTTATTTGGTAACGTTGCCTTCCCATGATTCTCCTTACACTCATCTGACATGCTGTCCAGCAGCTCATCTGGCCGTTTTATAATCAGGTAAGCACCTTCAATCAAAATGTTAAGATCAGAGTCAGTTATCAGAGAGGTCATCTCAATAATCTACTCCTTCTTAATGTCCAATCCTGTCATCTCCACGTCCATCCAGGTCATCTGCTGAGCCATGCTCTCCCCTGCCGCCATGACAGTGCCACCTTCATGGACAACTCATGTCCCGGACTGCCCGTGAATTAATTTTTATTAATTCCTTGAAAATATATTCTTAGAAAATATATCATTCCTTCTGTATTTCAGATTCATTAATGAGATGTAAAATATTGTAATTCGCAGTTCTTGCACTACTTTTCCCTTATCTTTCCTATAGCTTTCTTTCTACAATTTTGTAACTTTAAAAAGTGAAAATAAATCATTTTAGAGGTGGTTTCTAGTTGAAAATTTGTGTTTATTTAAGATGTGGGAACTTAGATCATGATCATATATACTAATATATATTACTAGAAGGCGAAAAGGCTCATGATGCATAAGGAACTGTGCATAAAAGAACAAAGAGAGCATGACATAGAGAAAAGTAGGTGGAAATGGCTACATCTCCCATTGCAACACAAGGCATGATGATAACAGCAATCTAAATAAATACGTGTTTATATATGTTTTTACTGGAAACATGCAGGCATTACCATGTGATAAATTTTATTATCCTCAATAAGGAAAACATGTCATTTGTTGTAGGGAAGAGAAATTGAATGGCAGGAAGAAGTAGAAATTCTTATCCCACAGTGTGGTGCATGATTTAGGAGAAAAATACAATGGCATTGCCGACTAATTTTCCATATGAAATTGACACTTAACAATTTAATATTTAAATACCACAGGAAGTTCTAAATATTTTCTCTCCTACTGCTCAAAGGTGATGATGCAAGTGAAGTGAAAAGAAAAAAAAAGTTGAAAAGGTTAATGAACTTCTAATTTTCATCTTTGCTCTCTCTCTCACTCTCAGATGTGTGCACATACACATATTTATGTCCGTACACATGTATAGATGACCTGAAACATTATTCTATTGTCAAAAATATCTTTACTCGCAAAACTGAAATATAGTCATTTCAGAGTTTGTATCTCCTACTATTAGCAGGCCATGCTATTTACTAGACAGCAAAATAAACACATAATATTTCTACTCACTTTAAAAGACACAACACTAACATATGGTTGTTTCTCCAGTTTGGGTATAGGATTGTGTCATCTAAGATATCTTAGTTGTACTGATAGAAATGATTTAATTTGTTTAGATGCTGATACACTTTTTGGTTTTTGTTTTTACTTTGTTTTAATTTTAGCAATCTATTGCATAATATACATTTAAGAAAATGAACAAATTTTAAGGATGTGGCCTTTTAATAAATGTTAAAAGCCATGGGCTGGGTGTGGTGGCTCAAGCCTGTAATCCCAGCACTCAGGAGGATCGCTGTGAGTTCGAGACCAGTCTGGGCTACATAGTGAGTTCCAGGTTAGTCTCAACTACAGAGTGAGACCCTGTCTCAAAAAAAAAAAAAAAA
>NW_022900918.1:21728784-21777450 GCF_012274545.1 Fukomys damarensis | reverse complement strand
CTCAAAAAAAAAAAAAAAAAAGCCGTGGAATCATAGTCATTATTATATTATAGCAATGTTTCCATAAACTCAAAAAGTGTTACTGCATTACTCACCAGTTACTCTCCACTCAACACATGGTAATAGCAGGAAGTTATGAACTTTATTTTGTGACATTCAACTTTTCCAGTATTTAAGCAAATGGCCTAATATGCTATGGACTCTCTAGCATCCTTACCATTTGGCTTGTTTCATTCACCACGTTTTAGTTATTCATGCCTATGGATTTTATCATAGTTTGTCTTATTGCTGAATAGAGCTACACAATATAATATTTTTTCATACTCTTGAAAGACATTCAATTTAGACATAATTTGAGATTGTTAAGAATAAAGTACTCAGTATATTCCTGCATAAGTCTTTTTGTGAATCTATTTCTCTTCATTTTGGTCAAATATCTCAAAGAGTAAAACCTGGGTGTATTATAAGTGAATATTTAGTTTTAGAGAAATCGGTCATGCTATGTTCAGCAGTGTTTTTACTGTTTTACAAACTTAACGGTTGTTTGAGAGTTCTAGTTCCTCCATATCTTTTCCAACAGTTGATATCTTAGTCTTTTCTTTAGCCAATAAAAAGAAGTTATTTATTTTGTATTAGCATGACAAAGATTTTGAGCATTTTCTCATGACCATCAATCACTTTTTCAAATTATATATTCAAGTCTCTCTCCCACTTCATTATCTGCTTTTCTTCCCGCCGAGGTTTTCCAGCTCATTTTATATTCTGAATACAGAAAAGTTGCCTAAATCTTCTAAATATAAGATACATAAATTGCAAATGTTTTCTCCTAGACTTTTCCTTCTTGTTTTCTCATTTATTTCATGTTGTGTTCTAAAGAGGTTTCACTTAGTCTAACAAATTATATAATTTAAATTATATAATATAAATAATAAGTTATTTTTCCCTTTTTGTTAATTATTTTTGTTTCTTAAAAGAATTGCAATCTGAATTCAGCAAAGATTTTCTCTTATATTTTCCCCTAGCTTTTTTATAACTTTAGTGATTAGATTAATATTTAACATGTACTTTCAGTTAATATATTTACATGTTACTAAGTTATAGTTGCTACACACACACGCACACACACACACACACAAAGAAAACCCCACACATGAATACATTGTATAAAGATAAGTGTTTAGCCAGTGATTGTACGATGTTTCTTTTTGAATAGCCAAATAAAAACCACGAAAACATGTCTTAGGACATGTAATAAGCTGCAAACAATACTATGTCTCTACAGAGAATAAGACAACTCAAGGGATAGAAAGATGCTGATTGCTAGCACATCCACTTCAACTCAGCCATTTTGGGTTGTTATGAAAACACATGAATATGGAGAATGAAAAGAGACTCTTATAAAATGAGCCGTATCGTAATTCTAGCTTTTATTTCAAACCTATATATATATTGCTCCAATGGATTAACACATTTTCTCACACCTGATGTGCAGCTATTGATCTGAAAATCATTTTTTCATAAACCCTACTTCCAAAGACCAAAAGAAGCTATTTGTACTCAGAATGTTAAAAATGAAATTTTACTGTCCCAATTCAAAATCTACTTTACAGCCATAAATCATAATTTAGTCTGCAAGGACTTTGAACATCACCTTCTGTAAGACACTCTCCACTCATTAGCTTAATGTTACAAATTGGGCTGAATGTGTAAGAGGTAGCAATTGCTATAACCTGTTTGGCAAAATACCTTTGAGTTACACAGTTTAATAAATCTGACAAAAATCCTTGAAATTCTTTCCTTAGTGAAATTTTTATAGGTCCATTGATGTAAGGCATATTAAGATACCACTTCTACGTGAATTAGTTGTATTTGATATCTCCTGCCACCAAAAAGAGATACAATATGAAAGTGAACCACTTTGGATTTTGAAAGCAGAATATTTTTCATAAAATAGTAGTGTGCTACTTTAATCCAGTTGATAAATGATTTAAAAACAAAACCACCCTCTTAGTTTTAAATGGAACTGTGAAGTTGAGTTTGCAACAAGTTGAGTTTGCTATGCAATCTATTTCGGCAGTTTGGCCATATAACAGCAAATCAAATGTTGCTTGTTGTGTCAAGGAAGACAGACATACTGTTTATGTCCCAATATTTAATCATGACAAAACATTAAGGATTACAAAGCAATGCCGCAGCACCTCCTCCAAATAACTATATTTATTTTGAGAAAGATCTCTTGGCTTATTACTAAGCTTTAGTATAGAGACTGAAGACTTAACAAAAAGCCAATCAAATGTCATTAAAACTGAAGTGTATTTCATGAACGGAATGGGAGTTTGTCAGATCCACCATGCCACAAAGTGTGGCATGTACAGAAATCCATTACCAAACAAAATTAATATATGCAAGGGTTTTAGGCCTTACAATGCCTAACACATTCTTATGTCATAGAGATTCCCCTTATTATCAACAGACTCAGGCAGAAATGTCTTTGCCATGTTTTATTAATGGTTCTAAATATGAAGTATGACAAAAAATCAACAACTTTAGCCTTGTAATTCCTTCCCAGATTATCCCTTGGTTAAGGGAAATCCTTCCAGAGGACAGCACTTGGAACAATATATCTGGTTTGGTTTGGGAAAGAGGAAAGAGCCAGAGGTATGAATATAAGTTGACACATGAGCTTTGACAACTTGTTCTGCTGTACGATTAGAGAATTGGAAGGAATATGATTGGACTATTGAGGACAAGGAGTTCAAGGGAAGATATCTCTGGGTAGACCGCTGGATGGGCAAGAAAAATAAAATTTTTTTTGTATTGCATGTGAATATCTACCAAAGAGTGACCCCAAAAGCAATGAATGCTAATAATGAAATGGATAGAATAACCCTTTCCTTGGATACATTTTAATACTTTTACTACTCAGCCCTGTCATTGTAGAAAAGACTCACAGCTCAAGTTTCCATGGCAGCAGAGATGCTGGCTATGCATGTTTTCAGCAACATGGATTTCAGTCAAGGATGACCCAGCTATTGCTACTGCTCAGTGCCCAGTTGACCAGCACCAGAGACCAACTGTAAGTCCCCAACATAACAAAACTTCCCAGAAGGACCAACTAATTTTTGGCACCTTGATTAGATTGCAATACTTCCATCACAAAAGAGGGAATGCTTTGTTTCAGTTGATTGGAAACTTCTGCATAGGTACTTGCCTTCCCTTAATGCAACCCTTGTGACAAAAATGCTTTTGAATCTTTAAAATGCCTTATTTGCTGTTACAGAACTCTCTGTAGCATTGTCCCTGATGAAGGAACTCACTTCATAGCAAATGATGAATGGCAATACACCTGCAATTTCGGAATTCACTTACCTTGCCATATTTCCTAACACCTTGAAGTAGCTAGCTAATAGAATGTTAAAAACTGATGGACAATGCCAAGTAGGTGGCAGTAACTACATGAACTGGTGATGAAAAAGGAGTTACTCCATCATCTAGGTAATTGATCGTGATTACAGGAGAAAATTGGGCTGCTGCTATAATACAGGTGAGGTATGAAATGCCCAGAGTACAGATATTGCTTGTTGTGTATCTTAGTCCTTTCTTTCATGCCTCATAATTAAATTTGACATAAAAGTAGAACATGTTGCCTTTTATAATGTTCTATATTTTCTATTTTGATAGAAAAATGTATGATGAATTCTACTATATAACTTATTGAAATATTATAATATGATCACATTTTATATTTAAGGAAATTTTAACACGTGAAGGTTTATACATTATTTAGCTAGACAAATATGAGCAAATAAATATGTGCATATGAAGACAAATATAATTAGTTGTTGATGCTATTAGTATATTCTATTGTTCAGTCTATTTGACACTATATGTCATAAAACTGTTCAAAAAACTCTCGAATCTATTATGTCTTGTCTTAGTCACTTTCATTTTGCTGGCATAGAGTACCCAATATCTGCAATTTCAAGGAGGAGAGGTTTGCTTCGGCTCTGTTTCTACTGTACAATGTTCAGTCCATAGTCAGTTGGCTCCAAGACAGGGCAGCATGGTATGGAGTAAGGAGAGAGAAGGAGGGAGAAGAAAGGGAGACGGTCACTTCTAGGCCACACCTATGGTGACTGCCTCTTCTGAGTGAGTCCATCTCTCCACATCACGTTTAGCTCTGAACTCATCTCAACAAATCCGCTAATGAGTAACAAACACTCAATGCCCTGTGACCTCCACAAAACCCTGCCTGTGGACACATGAGGCTTTGTAAGCCGTCTAATCACAAGCTAAAACTTATCTCCTGTTTTTACTCTTTCCATTTCCAAAGGGTTGATTTACATGTATTTGTAACATATCCAGGTATTGAAAGTTCATGATACATTCATAATGTATAAGAATTCACCAAGAAAAGGAGCTTTGTGTGTCTTTAACTATTCTTTCCACATTAAATATAATAGCATTAAAGGAATAATTACTCTTTATTTGTGATTGCTCTTATAATTTATTGAATCCTTTTCATTTTTACTTTGGCTTTCAGTTTTCTCATTTAGTCAGTACTAAATATGTTGTTAAATCAAATCTAAAATATCTTCACAGTTTGAAATTAACTCAAGTAAAATAACACAAGTATAGATAGATAGATATTTATATTTTGTGTGGGATGAAAACTAATAAATATGGTACACATATAGACATATTTGCTACAGTACATGCTCTGATATTAATTTTTAAGTTTTGTGCACCTAATACTTTTTTGAAGATTTCAATAATTTAGCCTAATTAAAATTTTTTAATTGTGAAAAATTTTTGTAATTGGTAGACTGAATGTGAAAGAAAGAAGAAAAATCGAAGCAACTAGCTTTCCTTTGATTCTTCCATTCTGATATGCCTTTTATGCTGTAGATATTAACCATTCAGGATAGATTTTTGTAATTAGGCTATAGAGTACTCCATTTCTAATTTTACTATTTAATTCTGTAATTTGAATATTTGTTCAGTAGTGTCACTATAGATTTGCATTGAATCCAGAGCTTTGCAGAATAGAAAGTAAGTGTCCAGGAGATTCACAATAGTGCAAGTGACAATTATGTATGAAAAAAAGCCTCTTTCAGCAGAGACTGCTTAACCTACTGAGTTACTGTTACAGGAGAGACTTTAAATCCTACCAATCTGGATGGAATGTCATAGAAATGTGTATTGAATATTGGATAATTCAACAATTTCAACTGTGGGAGTAATAAGTGATTCAAAATTGGTAGGTACTTTGAAGCAACAAAGAGAACAGAAGCAAAACTCCAGGATGCTAAAAAACTGGATAATTTCCCTTCAGTTTTTCATAGATGCATGCACTCAAAGTGTAGAAATTTATTCTTCAATATAGAAGTATGAATTAAAATTGTGATAATATTTTAAGAAAAATAGTAACAGTTCATGCTGACTCTTGGAATTGCCTTCTTTGGATTGTCATGGAGGAAGGAAAAACATCAATAAAATATGAAATCAAAACCAGAACTGAAAGCAAAAACTATGAATAGTGGCTGTGCAACAATAAATATTCTAATTATTAAATGATAACAAGTGGTATGTCACAGTAATGGGACTTTTACTTACAAAAGACAATATGTTCTTTTGAAAACTGTAGTTTTTAAGATCATAAACTGTTGATTTTTTTAAAAAGGCTAAAAGTTTTATGCAAGAGTAAGTAAAATAAAAGTAAATTCTGAGATAAGCAAAGGCTAAGAATATATTCCACTCAAGCATTATTTTGAAATATACTTCTTGAAGCATGTACTCATCTTGTGTATATCATGAAAAAAAATCATACAAAAAAATTAATATCTAGATAGAACTGCAAGGCTAAAATTGAAACAGTTAAAATACAGCTAGCCTAAATATAGGGACACATGTACTGTGATAGTAAATGTAGTACAGTGATTGATAACAGAGCCTTTACAATCAAATAGACCTCAGCTGCAATAATTCAAATGACTTCTGCTAGCTGTGTCACCTTGGATGAAATTTTTAAACCATCTTAGCTTTGGTGTCCTAATATGTAAGATAGGGATATTATAACTGTCCCTTGTGTAATGGTAAAATTTAAGTGTCAAAATATATGTGAGTCCTTATCACAGCTTCTGACTGCTTAGGAAAGGCAGCACGTAGAGGAGAGAAAGCAAAAGTAGTATTATAAAATTACTATATAAAAAATTTTTTTTTTTTTTTTTTTTTTTTTTTTTTTTTGGCTACATGCATCTTGCAGCATGAGACCAGGCAATTCTTGATGATGTCTAATCATGGAAAGATGGTTCTATAAAGATTCTAAGAGTTTACGAACTATAGCAACTTGCCAAATACATCCCAAAAGAATTTATCTATAAAAATCCACATCTATTATGGTTGAAAACACAAATAGAACAAAATTTGCTGATGCCACTTCCCCTGTTCTCACTAAACTTTTCTGAGCTTTTTAAAAGAATCAAATTTCATAGAGAACTATCGTTATTCTACCCTTAAGAAATAAAACATTGAGGCCAGGTATTTGGCTCAGTGGTTCTGCCGCCTGCCTCACAAGTGCAAGATCCCAGTTCAATCCCTGGTACCAATAAATAAATAATAAAATTTTAAACTCTAGATTGTAGATAAAAGGTAGAAGAAAACAAATTATTTATCATTTTGACCTTTAACTCCAGTTTAAGGATTAACTGAATGCCAATTATACATATGCAAATAAAAATGCTTAAGAAAACCTATTCTGTTATCAAATATTTAAAGTCACCTTGATTTGGAGAACTTTGGAAGAATTTTAACTATTAATTCTTTTAACAATGTATTTTATGATACACTCTTTGTGCAACTGGGTAATGATTCATGATGCAGGCATCCACAAAAATTACAAAGTTGTATCATTCATGGGCTGGTAGGTATCACAACCATTTCAACAACCCACAACCTTGACAAAACCATAAAATTGATGTCAGTGAATTTATCTCCTGCTAGACAAATTTGGAGCTCATCAGCTTCTGGCAATACACAGGGCACACAACCAACATCAGCAGGAACTAGGACTTAACTCTGCAAGGCCTGAGTTCACTCGGGATAAGGCTCCCAAGTGCGTGTTGAGGAATCACAGACTATCAATAATTCACACTTGTGATTGCCTATCAGAAAAATATTGAAGAGTATTTACACATCAAATTGCAAAAATAATCAGTCAATGCTAAAATTTATTGCAGAAAAGTCTCATTCTTGCACAGCCCTCTGGTGATTAAAGAGCTTAGTTAAAAATCTCATTGGAATCAACATTCAGCTAGAATATAATTGATATCGTTATGTTTTTGCAACTGTTACCTATATTAAATTTAAATTATCTATAGTCTTTGTTAGTGACTTCCATGTAAGTCTTTCTTACTCAAGTATTTCCTTGTGGAAATTTTATGCTTTATGTTTTAGTAAATTTGACTGCTTTTGGAAGTAGAATCATCCTATTAAATTATATTTTTAACTCTGTTGTTCTTGTAAAAGGGCAATTACTTGAAGCACAGTGTTGTATTTTTATATTATTTTTCTTTGCATATTTTAGAAGTTTTAAGCAGAAATAAATACCTTCTCTGTATTTTAAGTTAATTTTTAAATCCTTTGCCACTGAAATATATTGCACTTGCTTCTATGCAAACTATTATTCCAAGTATACTGCTGAATACAATTGTGAGTCATTGATGTTTCTACTGATATTTAGAAGAAAATTCTGCTAGCCTTTCTCAATGAAAAGTTAGTGTAATTTGAGCCACATAACTTCATTTAAGTTTTATGTCAATTTTCTTTACTTAAAATGAAGAGAACTTGGAATTTATAAAATGACTTCTTTCCACATTAACTAAAATCTTAATATTTTTCTTGTTTAGTTTACACATTTAATATCTATAATATACTTCATAAACAATTAACTATCCTGGATTTAGTAGGATAATAAATTCAATTCATTAAAATTGATCATTTTTTCCAATGATACTGAAAGATTTATGTTCTTACATTTTAATGAAACTTTCTTATTCATGCTTATTGTTCCTATTAGCCCAAACACATTTTTCTTTCCTAGAATACACAAATAAATGATTAAAAAAACAACCATTCAGGTAAAATTCAAAATTACTGACACTTCATAAAGTTTTAACAGACGTGCAGGGTACAAGAAATATATTTTATAATTCAAGGACAACTAACATATTCTTCTCTGTAAGAAGGGAAAAAATAAAAATAAGAAAAGGAAAAAATGTAAACAAAGACTGTAAATAGGGAGGGATGGGGGTTGAAAGGAGGGCAGGGTAAGGAGAAAAAAAAAAAAGAAGCAAGATCTATCATGTAAAGGTAAAAATTCCCAATGATAAATGTCATATTGTATGCCTAAAATATACAAATAAACTTAATGAACAACAACAACAACAAAAAGCCTAGAAAAAAAGTTGAAATTCCCTATATACAGTTCTCGAGTAATTTTATTGTCAATGTTAATATGTACATTTAATTTTTAAAATCAAAGATGGTTGGAAAAGTTTTAATCTTTTTCTCTCAGCAACCCAAGGACTAAATAAATCATTTGACATAACTAGCACACTCAAAATCTATTTTTCTGTATGATTATATATTCTCTGAGATAACATCACTTTACACATAAAATTATTCCTTAAATTCTCACAGATATTTGTTACATTTTTGCTATTATTAATTTCACCATCTTAAATTGTCTTTTATAATTCATTCATCCTCTAATTGTTTTGCATTCAGATGTTTTTATTGTATTTTAAGCAGTAAAATACTTTTTTTTTTTTTTTTTTTTTTTTTTTTTTTTTTCTGGGGGTTTTTTTTTTTTTTTTGGTACCGGGGATTGAGCTCGGGTCCTTGCACTTGCAAGGCAGGCCACCGAGAATCACTCAGCTAAATCCCCGGCCCAATTCTAGATTTTCATTTGGTAATTATAAGATGTTTTATTTGACATTATGATGTTTCTCTAATAGGTGATAATTTTATGTTCATTTTTATCTATTGTGCCAGAGGTATTTGGACATTACATAAGTTTTAGAGTGGCTATTTTGATATCTTTGTAAATATAATACATCTACAGTAATTTTTATAACTTCTTTCTGGCAAAAACATAGACTTAAGCCAACTTTCTTATTCTGATCTTCATATCGTGTTATTAACCCTTCATATTATTTTTCTCATTATTTTGTTTGTACTTTAAGTCATTCTTCAAATTTAAAAATATTGTGGCATAATCTTTTTGTTTTGTTTTGAATAGATGCTTATTCTTTCAAAGTAATTTAAATTTAATTCATATTTGAACTTATGAAATTCAATTACTTATTAATATTACTTTTTCAAGTAATCATATTTTTGTACAAATTTTATTTTTTTTAATAATTGAGTTTATTGGTACATTTTAGGGACACAGTACAGTAACATTCATTATTGGGACCTTTTATCTTTACATGACAGGTCTTGGTTCTCATTTTTTCCCCTTGTCCCTGCCCTCCCTTCACCCCCTCCTCCTCTCTCCATTTGAAAACACTTTATTTCCATTTTTTCATTTTCTCATATTTTTTTCTTTTTCCCTTATTACTTTTCCCCTACCCTGCCCACTTTCCCTACACCTTTAGCCCTTTTCTTCCTATTTCACATTGTTGCACAAATTTTAAATCACAATATCTATTTCATTAAATATTTCCTTTGGAAATGATTTATATTTTTTCTGACAAGTTGTTGAAATACAGTGAGAAAAATACTGCTTTCAATATTGATGGATCTTTGTTTCCTTGAAATGTAGTAATATTTGTTCTTAAATTCATTTTTGTTTCATCAAGCATTATAAGAATTCAACCACTTATACACAAGATGATTTCCTGCCATGAATATTTCTTCTTTGCTGCCAACTTGGAATCTATCTTTGCCACCAACTTGGAAAGTGCCACACAAATGTGAGAGTCACAGACCATTCATTTTCTGATACCCTGAAATATATCTCCTAGTGGCTTCTCTGCTGTCATAATTTCCTTAGTTAAGACATTTTGAAACTTACTGAAAATATTTTAACAATCAATAATAAAAATATAAACAATACACATATAATGAAATTTACTATAAGAATTGACTAACAATACATGTTCTCTTTAGAAAACAAGAGATATGTATAAAATTGACCATGTTTTGACGAGCAAATAAGTAAAAATTACAAAAAGCATGATAAATGTCATTTTCTTGTAAAATGTCTGATAAAATTTCTGATAAAATTGGAAACCAATAATAAAATATCCAAAAAAAGAATATTTGTATGTGATATTTACATGTATGCATATTGCAAAATTCACAGACTCAAAACTCCCCAACATTTTAGAAACATCCGTTTGTTAGCATTTGCATATTTGAGTTTATTTAAAATGAATGATAAATCCTAAGCACTAATCTTCATTTACACACTATCTCTTGTGATAATATAGGGAATTTAAAACTCATGATGTGTTAGTTTCATAATAGTCACCTTGAAATTAATGTAATGTCTTATAGTAAGTAAATACTTCTAAAAACTGACTGCCGATGAAACCTATTACTGTTAAAAAATTTTTGGTTCTTCACATGTAGCAACTACATTAAAATCTAATATCAGCTACAAAAGTGAATTATTAGTCTTTGATAGCTTCAACAGAGTGTTTATTACGTGGTTTTTTAATTCTTTCATCTCTTTTCCCACACCACTTCTCTTTCCATTTATCTAGAGATGACCATTTTTTTCCTGAACTACACTACAAAGAAGAGCAAAAACTTTCATGACACAACAGCCTCACAGTGTACTAGGATAGTTGATGTTCAGAGATTGTCTGTCCAGAGCAGTGTTAGTGCAGCTTAAAGGTCACATAAGTGCTTATTTACACTTTCAGATTCTCACACTAGAGAAACTATTTGGCATTTACACGTGTGTGTCCTATTTATATCACTTCAGAGTATGGACTCAATGTGCATCCATTCAGCTGCGAATGTCTCTAATATCTCATTCTTTATGGCTGAGTAGTACTCCATTGAAAGAGTGCAGGGGAATGGGGAAAACATAAGGACCAAGATGGATCATGTAAAGACACAAATTTCGGGGCTGGTTATTTAGCTCAGTGGTTCGGTGGCCTGCCTTTCAAGCGCAAGGATCCGAGGTTCAATCTCCGGTATGAAAAAAAAAAATCCAATAATGAATGTCATTGCATTTTATGCATTTAATGTACCAATAAAATTAATATAAGAAAAAGGTCACATCAGTGGGTTACTGTTGATCCTATAGAAGCTTTTTCTCTGAATTTTCAAAGTGCAAGAAACGATTTGGCTAACAGAAAATTTGATCTTCACATTGATTCTATTTGTTCATTTCTTTCCTCAAAAGTAAGTGTTCTTTGCACATTTTCTTTCTTTAATGCAGAGTTAGATAGCCAAAGGAGTGGAACTAGCTTTTAGGTTAAAGTGAAATTCCATGCCTGATAGAATTCTGAGTACTATTGCAAAACTGATATCAATAATTTCTTCATATTTCATTGAATGTTTGGGGTAATGGTTTAAAAAAATCACTCTTAAGATCTTTATTGCTTTGCTAATCAGTTCAAAACTAACAGAAGGCTTCAAAATAACCCTAGAATTATTGGTACAGTGTCAGAATGTATTTGCTGAATGATCTGTATTTGTTGTGAGATATTTCATAGTCATAGTCATTTTTGAGAAATTAAATCCTAGATGATTTTTCACCATATATAATAATAAATTTCAGTAGTGGTTATGAATATTCTGTTATACGAAAGACTGTATGAGATTTTTGACACATATGTATTGCTACCACATGTTCACACACACACATACACACACAAACACTTTAAAACAAAGCTAGTTCACTGAATTACACTGTAAGTAAACTGTTATAAAGTCTACCCCATTGAATGATTTTAAATTTATGGGAGAAGATAATATTAAATCTAGAAATTTTATTTATTAATTTTATTGTAAATTTTACATGTGGAATGAATGATATGGCTATTAATTTGATTTTCCATTGGTCATTGACTTTTTCCTTCTAAATGAAAGTTTAGAAATTTTCTTTGTTTTTCTTAAGAGAAAATACACAGACTTTATGTAACAGGTTGTACATATGTCATTCTACTCGTACACTTGTATAAGTGAATCATTGTCATATGCATTTCACTGATAACATAAGAATAAATACAAGTGGAGTCTTAACCCCTAATATTATGAAAATTGAAATGATTTATTGCAGTTTTGTGGCCAACTATTTTATATTCAAGCAGTAATTTTTCAAAACTTTTATTTTAAATCTATCAGACCTCAAAATCATACTTGTGTGAAGGAATTGTTAATTGCATGTTCTTTCATTCTACTTACTATTAAGAAAATAATGGCAAGTTCAGAAAATATAATTATAACTAATTTTACGGAGGAGTTTCATCCATCTCATTACGATGTTACATTGCCAGAGAGAGTGCAATGATTGACTTATACTTGAATTGTAATTGAAATACGCAATGAATGTCTTATACTTTTATCTATTGTAAAACAGCCGGAAATTTAATGGTTAAAAAAATGATCCCTAAAGTGTTTTAAGCAGTCTATCCACTAATCTTGACACATCCAATCAATGCACTGTTGTTCTTTTCAACTTACTTAAGTGTGCTCATCACCATTTCCTAGTTTTTGCAGGCACATTTCATGCACAGTTTGTGGAAAAATCGGAGAATGAAATGGAATGGATGGACATTTTGTAACATGAAAATTGCGTTAAATCTGTAATGTGCCGGTGATGCATTAAGATACAGCTGTCAAAACCGGTCACAACCTGATATTTATTCACATGCCCCTCATCATCGCTGAAAACCAGTAAAATCTCTGCTTCTTATATGTTGATGTAACGAAGAAAAAAATGGTGTTATCTGTTGTTTATACTTTTGGCTTACGTAGCAGACATTAGGGAAATTGAAGACCACAGTGAAAATTAAAGAACGTTCAATTTGCTTCAGAAAACCCGAGTTTAATTTCTACCTAAATGGACATCTGAGCTTGTGTGAACCATCTTGCTCTTGCTTTGATTTTTGCTTGTCTATAATAAAATTATAAAATTTTCACTCTACTGAAGTTTTTCATGAATTCAATTATAATACCTTATAATACCCATCTTTGTAATAATACCATAATGTGCAATATACTATACACTATGGTATATCTGGTAATAATAAATTGATATTAAAGCTTGATTAACAATTTATTTGCAAAATTTAATCAGAACAATGTGTAGAAAATCTAGGTAGGCAGAGGAAAATAAATTCAACTCTTTCTAGTCCATTGAATAATTGACATACACGTGTGAGTGTGTTTGTGAGTGGAGGTAGAGTCTCTGCCTCTCTTTCTTTGAATCATATGCATATGATTTAAGAATTTAAATGAGACAGACTTATGAAAGGCAAAATATATGACATACTAGAAGGAAAATAAAGTATCTCTGTATTTTAAGTGATTTTTATGCTTTATTTTTAGATACAGAATAAGAAATAAGCCCACATTTACTGGAGAAGGAGAGATGAAGCCACAAATTATATTTTCTTGTGTGCGATATTTGTAAAACCACAGAATGTTAGAAGAAAAGTGAACAAGAAGCTAAGCTATGCCAAAGAATTTTGGAGCTGATTTTCTAGTCCAAGTAATTTGTCAACTCAGATTTGAAGGATTTCATGGAGTCAATCAAGGGAAGAATAGTAAGGAGGAAAAAAGTATTCTATGCAAATGAAGCAGCATGATTAATGGGCCATGGTCAAAAACAATTAGTGCAGGATTGAAAACTGAAAATAAAGTTTGAATCATTTCAGTGTAAGGAGAAATTTGAGAAAGAATAAAGTTAGTGTTATATAAATGAATCACTGATAATTTGTTTAATATCAAACAAATTGATAATTTGTATAATAAATGAATTATTCAAAGGTTTTTGGAGAAGGGAAATACTATAATTTCTATAAAAAAGTAAAATTAAGTCCAGGATAAGTGAGTAAAATTTTGAAGCTGTCCTTACAAATTTTACCTAATGAAAGTAAGGCCAAGACTGAATGTTAGAAGGCTAATGTAGTAAGTCAAATGAGAAACAGCATAGAAGCCTAGTAAGGATTTGAGGTAGAAAATTGTTAGTGAAATTTCATACCCTTTGAGTTAGAAGATCAAAATTTTTAAGTAACAGACAAAGTTCATAAGTTAACAGAAAAATTTGTGCATGGGAATTAAAGATGATGGAAAAAAGTAATAGAGATAAACAATGAAAGAAATCATAGAAATTAATTTGCCAGCAAGAAATGTTATTTTTCTGTTATTTTCTTTTTTTTCCTGCTCATTGAGTTTATTGGTACATTTTAGGTATACAGTACAGTATCATTCATCATTGGGATCTTGTACCTTTACATGACAGGTCTTGGTTCTCATTTTTCCCCTTGTCCCTGCCCTCCAAAATGTGTTATTTTTCAAACATGCAGCAATTCCCAAGCAAGCGTGATGAATGAAAGAAGATCTACCTAAAGTAAAACTTTGTGAACATTTAAGCATCTAAAGTCATAAAAAAGGTCACTTGTAAAAAAAATGTGACTTAGGTATGGCATGAGACATTTTATCAGAAAATATGATTTCTAGAATTCATGAGAATAGTCTCCATAGTCCTTAGGCAAAATGATTTGTGAATCATAGTGTTGCACTTAACCAGTCAATGCAGTGTAAGGAAAAATAAAGATATTTTTCAAATATTCATGGACTCCAGTGCTTCATATAGAACACTCTTTTGCCCAAAAGGACTTAACAAGACATTTATAACAGAGAATGACATATGCTAAAAGAATATTTGGTATTTTTTTCCAGCAAATTAGGTGATGCAAGGCTTAAAATTGGTAACCTGTATTGGATAAATGAGTCTGAAATTTATGGTGCGAAAAGAGAGAATACTAATGGTATTTTGACATGATTTTGGTCCTGAGGATATAGGAACACACATTATGTATTTGTATATTAACAAAGGGAATGGGACCTACAGAAGCAGTATAGAACTTACAAAGGCTTTTGTCTTATTTTACATAGAATAAAATATTAGAAATAAAATAAAATTCTAACAGATCATTGCAATAGTTAACATTATTTGCATGTGAATACTGGGCAAAATCCTGTAAATAATTTTGTAACTTCTAAACACATTTTTAAAAGGTGAGAAATATTTTTATTTCAGAGTACTATACACGTATATTCAATATTGACAGAAGTAAATAGAAAGGAAGGATGTAATGGGCCTGCAATCTTAGCCTAATTCTTAACAATAAGGTGTGAACAGATCTGTCTAAAGTAAGTCTAATGCAAAATAACATCTAAGAATGTAAACATATTAAGAATTAGAAATGTCATTATGCTTTATTATTAGTACGTGTTTGCATTTCACAGTTTAAATCTTCTTGAGGAGTGGTTACAGGTACATATTCCAGCTTATTTCTTTATTTTTTGTCTAATCCCTTTCCCCTTTCCTCTTCTCCCTCCTCCCTTGGCTCCTATCCCCTTTTGCATACTTGTTGATATATTTTGTCTTAGCTCATATTACGGGATACAATTTTTACATGGATTGGAGTTATTAGGATCCTGTATGTGACACATTTTTATTCCTCTCCTTTTCTCTTCCCTACTCTTTATCCCTTGCCCTTGTTCCCTTGAACCATTTTTTTATTGGATGAGATCTTATATAATTCTTAGCACTCTTTTCCTTTCATAAACTACAGAAGAAAAATGGAGTACTAAGGCAGAATTATTTAAATTAAATCTTTTTCATTTCTTAGAACACAAAACAGATATTGCAAAATAAGATGAAAGCATCAAGCATTGCATAAAACATGACGAATACAAGATTATCTACCAACATAAATTCTATGTAAAGTATACATTTCTGCAGTAATGAACATTAGGAATTTATATTAATTAACCTATATTAAACATTTTGCTCATTTTTAGCAAACAACTATTGCTTAGAATTACCTATATATAAAGAAAAGAATGTAAATCTGCTTAAAAGTATGAATGGATGTCCTTAATGGCACATAAACAAAAAGAAGTACACAGAAAACAAAAATAGGGAATATTTTCTGAGAGATGTTTTGTTTCAACTATGTGTTAGTATTGATTGTCAGGTAGTTCCTTTAGAAATGGCTGGCCAATTAAAAGTATTCCAGGTCCTTCTTGCCTCAATCCAAGAATTGGATCAGAAAAGCCAAAAATGGTGCCAAAAGTTTATTTGAAAAGTGAAAGTAAAGGAGAAAAGGTAAAACTGATTCTGTAAAGCAAACTTGGGCAAAGAGAAGAAAGGATAAAAGAAGAAATGTGTGAGCTATCCTGAGGAGACTTGATAGTGGACTCCTTGTGGTGTCTGAGTCTTTATATGCAGTCCACATATTGTGGGAGCCTGTGAGAAGTTCCACATAAGGGTCGTGGATTCTAACCCCTAAGAATCCTATTTGCTAAGATTGTTTATATAAACTGGATATTAAATGCAAATCTTTCAATTTAAATACATGTGAAGGAGCTTCATTATTTATGTAGTGCTCAGAACTTTTAGGTTGTTTTAAGTTTTCTTGGATAGGAAATAAATAAAAAGACACTTTTTTCAAAATTCACCATCTGTTTAGTCATCTCTACTTCCTGATTAATTTAGTTTTGTTTTGTTTCAAGAAAAGATGAAGTACCTGACTAGGTTTACTGGGAAATGGAGTTAAATATAATTATCTATTGGTGTATCTTAAATGAGCTCCACTTACACTGTATGATATTAATCTTAAATAACAATGTAATTTTTTCAAAAAATGTGTACACACTACAGAAGATAAAGACATATGTAAGTATATACATACTTCTCCAAGTGAGTACAAAATAAGTTAAGTAATATCATGATTTACATTAAAAATTTCCCCCGAAGTCTCCATGCATTCATAGATGGGTTTTAAGGAAAGTTATTGAATCCTGAGGTTCTAGAGCTAACATGTGGTTGGGTGTGAGGACAGGTCTAAAGAGCCGGGCCACTGGGATCATGACTTGATAGGGTGAGCCAAGATAAATTTCTTCTCCTTTATGTTGTATTTTGCCCCACCAATGAGCAATATGACTAAGACATGAAATATTACAAAAATGATTCAGGATAAATATTACTTCTTATGTCACAAAGTGAAGATATAGTGAACATTTGTATGTCAAAATCAATACATTAAAAAATAATTCATTTATATGTTTTACTGTCAAGAATAAAGTTGTAAAGATAATCCCCTTGCAAATTACTATTTCTTCATGAATGTAGAGAAGTTTAGTTTTTAGTAATAGAAGTGTGTCTACTTCTATGAGATAAGAAAATATAATATGAACTAATACATTAACTTTTAATGTGGCAAATATCTAATGTATTCCTTTAGGAAGGAGAGCTTGCATCATATTAAATAAATGCTCATTTATAAGGAAAATTGTTGTGACCAATTTAATGATTGTGCAGTAAAATACTTCATTAGAAAATAATCAGGTACTCTGTATAATTAAGTAGAGAACAAAAAAAAGTATTTAGGTAAAATTGTTTTTAGACACATCACATTTTCAAACTTATGAAAATGAAATAGCATTATTCAACTAGTTAGAAATCAGGTAAATAATCTTTGGGCATATATTAATTTGATTTCTGTGTCTTATTTTATTGATCCATGAATTTTTCAAACATTTTTACAGAAATATTTAAGCAGTAATATAAAGTGCTTATAAAAGCAACAAATTTTTTTTTGTTGTTGAATACAAAGAAACTCATATTTTATTCCATTAATAGGTTTAACAGAACCATAGTTGTAATAATTACAATTGATGATATTTTGATATGACAAATTATAGTTTAGATAAATTTAGATTAATGGTTATTAAAATAGGTTATCTTCTGGTTTGAATAGAGTATGGAAGAATATTGTGGTATAGCATCAAAGGCAAATATTCCAAACAATTATGTTAAACAGTATGCCAAAAATCACCAATATTTTTCTTAAGACATGATGTATTCTCTGAATACATGAATTATGATAATGCTATTGTTTTAAATATGTTTCCTATATGAATAATGAAGTTAGATCTTAAACATTAGAAATTTTATTTTTATCCCCTTTTTAGTCATTTTGCAGGCACACTAGTTTTACCTTTGTATGGCTGTTTTTGGATTAATTGCTAAAAATAGGAAGGTCTACATCTATTTATGTATTCATTCATTCATTTAGGGAAAGAGGTCCATTATGTAGTTCAGGCTTCCCTTGAACTATGTGGCCCAGGCTGACTTCAGCTTTCGCTGGGATTGCAGGCAGGCAGAATCTTGCCAAGCAGAAATTTTTATTTCATGTCAACAATTTTACATGGTTTGAGGGTATGTAAGACAACTTCTAGTAGGGTTTTAATTCCAACTTGATTAGCTGAATATATGAATATACCTCATTCCTTTAATAGAATTATGAAAATAAAATAAATTATATACAGCATAGAAATTGCATATATGCCATATTATATCTCAGTGTTTTTAATTAACCTAATTTAAGACTGTCTTGGTTAAAAAAGAAGACAGCCTTAAAAGTGAAGTATAAATTTGCAAGTAATCATTGAAAGATGGAGTATTTATCTATAACTGCCTAATTAGCCACCTACTTAAGAATCTACTCAATTTTAAACATGTTATTGGTATATGGTTGAGACTATCATAATTTTAGATGTGTATGTGTATAGTTGTGTATTTGTGTGAATATATACGTGCATATATTTACAGTTGCATAACTATTCTCTCTAATATACACAAAGTCAGATTTTTTTGAGTTTATTGGTACATTTTAGGTATACAGTACAGTTACATTCCTTATTGGGACCTTGTACCTTTACATGACAGGTCTTGGTTCTCATTTTTTCCCCTTGTCCCTGCCCACCCTTCACTCCCTTCTCCCCTCCACATTTACAATCACTTTGTTCCATATTTTCATTTTCTCATATAACAACACAATAAGAATAACTTATGTCCACAAATAACTGCTAAAATAAATTATGGTTTATCCGAATGCAGAGCATTAGGCAGGCACTACCAATGGTAGACTATTTTAAAAAAATGAATTGTATGTGCTATGCTGTGAGTAAGGTAAAATATTATATATAATTAAATATCAATATATTTATGAAGAAATAATGTTTCCGTTTATTATGACCTTATTTGTCTATCCTGTGTACTCAATCTCTCAGGAACAACTGTAAAAAGAAGAAATGATAATAAATCCATACTGGCACTACAGGGAAGTATGGCACTGTTGGGTGTTACAGTTTATGTCCCCCAAAGCCTCCTACATGCATTGGTGGGGCTTTTGGGGGTGATGGACTCATAGGAGCATGATACTCATCAGTAGATCTGGGTAATATGATGCCACAGAATTAAGCTCCTGGAAAGGGAACGGCTGTGACCTGGAAGGGTCTGTGTCCCTCCCCCACTCCTCTCTTCTTCTCTTCTCTTCTGTCCTCTCTCTCCTCTCTCCCTCCCTCCCTCTTTCTCTCTCCCCCCCTCTCTCTCTCTCTCTCTCTCTCCCTCTCTCTCTCTCTCTCTCTCTCTCTCTCTCTTTCCCTTTCCCCTCCTCCTCCCTCCCTCTCCTTGCCATGCCACCCTGCCTTCGAGCCAGCAGACTACAGACCAAAGCCTCTACAGATGCGAGCCAAATAAACCTCTCCTTCCTTAAACTATGGGTGTCTTGTGTTTTGTCCCAGGCACAAGGGAAGTGACTAAGATATGGTATCAGAGATATTAAAAAAAAGTCTAAAAAAATATACTCAAGAATTATAAAACAGTTTAGGAAATGATGGACAGAAAATTCCAAGAAGATAAATATCTAATCATAAACTGCTAAATAGATGAGGAAGACTAAAAACATGCTCAAAGACTGAAAATCAAAGAACTGATATTAAAAGATATGAGCTCAGATTATAAGATGAAATTTAAATTAGCCAATCATTATTCTCTTGGTAATTAAAGAGGAATATCAATGCAACAAGAATAATGTAGCAGACATATTTGTACTGAAATTCATATATTTGAATAAAGGAATCAAATATAGTCAGAAAATCATGCCTCAGCTCTCCAATGAAGGCATTTGTGAAACATAAATATTGCATATTTTCGAAGTGCAATTTCATTGACCTAGATTATGTGCATCAAGTCTCAAGATTTATTTTTTGCCCTTTGGCCCAGTGCAGCAAGGGAGACCAGCAGAAGCTTACAACTCTCTAGTGGGCCTTCTTTTTTGCCCAGAGCAGCGAAGGAGCCCAGACACATGGAGACAAACTCAGCAGTGTCGGTCCCCCACTCCCCTCCCCATGAACAAGAGAAAGAGGGCCTCTCTGAGGCTCCTACCTGAAAGTTGAAGCCCAATGGAAAAGTGAAAAAAATTTCTGTGATACAGGCACACCACACCATGATAAGTCATAAGGACACTCACCTCATATCAGAACCTGATCTAACTTCATGGGAAAGACACCTGGAACCTACAATAGAACCTTGCAGAGTTCAACCCAGCAGGAGGTTAAAGATCTCAACTGGGCCTTGCAGCCAGAAGTCAAACTGGACCTCAGAAAGAAATGGATTAAACAATAGATGAGCTCAGGACCATGATGGAAAACCTGAATGTCCAGCATATGAAATAAATGGAAACCTTTGAATGCTGAACACAGGAAAGGAATGGAATCCATGAAACAGGTTTAAACAGATATCCAGGAGATTAAAAACACTATAAAAATTATTAACAGCAGGATGAATGAATGTGAAGATAGAGTTTCAGATATAGAAGATAATATTGCAGTCAGTGACCATGAAAACAGAGATCTCTTAAAAACAGTAAGGGATCATGAGATATACATCCAACAACACTTAGCTGATGCAAAGAAGAATAATATAAGACTGGTAGAAAACCATGAAGTAGCAGGAGAAAGTGCAAATGACATAAAATAATCTGTTCACAGAATTAATGACAGAAAACTTCTGAAACAGATGGGAAGAATTGGACATACAGATAAGCAAGGAACATAGGACTCCAAACAGCCATGATCAAAACAAATTTACACATAGACATATAAAAATCTAGATCCTGGAAACCCAACTGAAAAATAAAATACAACAAGCAGTTAGAGAAAATAAACAAATCAAATGCAAAGGAAAGCCCATCAGAATCACAGCTGACTTTTTAACACAAACCCTCAAGACAAGGATAGCCTGGAGTGAGGTATTTCAAGGTCTAAGAGAAAACAACCTCCAACCTAGATTAATGTATCCTGCAAAATTATCTTTCAAAATTGATGGGAAAATAAGATTCCACAACACGGAACATCTAAGAAATTTCATGAACACCAAACCAGCACTCCAAACACTTCTAAACAATATCCTGGAAAAAGAAAATGAAGGCCACAACTCCATAAGGGCCAAAAAAACAAATATACCAGGAAAGAAAAGGAACGAAAGGGAGGGGAAAAATTAAAAGAACCAACAAAAGGAAAATAATATGACAATGAAATGTCACTACATAACAATTACAACAATCAATGTTTATGGCCTCAATTCACCAATCAAAGGAAATAGGCTGGCACAATGGCTTAAGAAGCAAAATCCAACAATATGCTGTATACAAGAAACCACTTAATCAACAAAGAAATTTATAGACTGAGAGTAAAAGGATGTAAAACAGTTCTCCATGTGACAGGAGCCCAGAAAAAAGTGGGTATAGCTATCTTATTTTCTGACAGAGTAAATTTCAAACCAAAACTAATTAAGAGGGACAAGGAAGGCCACTATATCCTTGTAAAGGGAACAATACAAGAAAAAGAAATGATAATCATAAATATATGTGCACTGGATGCTAATGCCCCAACTACACAAAAAAAAATATTACTGGATATAAAAAAATGAAATAAGCACTAATACAATTGTATTGGGGACCTCAACACTCCACTGACACAAGTAGAAAGATCATCTAGACAAAAAATCAACAATGAAATAACCAAAATGAACAAGTCTTAGAACAAACAGACTTAATAGATGTCTACAGAGTGTTGGAACATGCTTGAGTAAATGCAAAGGAACTGAAGATATATTATCAGACCATAGCGTAATTACACTGGAGATCAATAGCATAGGAAACTGCAAAAACTTCACAAACACATGGAAATTAAATAACACCCTGCTGAACAATTATTAGATCACATAGGAAATTAAAGAATAAATTTGACATTTTCTACAATGAAATGATCATGCTAATATAACACACCAGCATCAATGGACACAATGAAAGCACTTCTATGAGGAAAATTCATAGCAGTAATTGTCCATAGTAGGAAAACAGAGCAAGCTCAAATAAACAACCTAATGCTTAATCTTAAACTCATATTACAAGAAGAGCAAGACAAACCAAATCTCATAAAAGGGAGGAAATTATTAAGATCAGAGCAGAAATTAATGCTATGGAAACTGAGAGAATGACACAAATAACCAATGAACCAATGAAAGAATAAATGTAATTGATATACCCTTAGCAAAACTTTTTTTTTAAATGGAAAGTAAAGGCTCAAATTCATGCAATTAGGAATGAAAATACTGAAGTCACAACAGATCCACCAGAAATTAGGGTCATCAATCCCCACTTCAAAAAACTGCAGGCTAATAAAATGGAAAATACAGAAGAAATGGACAGATTCCTACATACATATGAGCTTCCAAAGTTGAACAAAGAAGATATAAAAAGTCTAAACACCACAATTACATTCAGCAAAATTGAAAATGTAATAAAACATTACTGACAAAGAAAAGCCCATGCCCCGATGCCTTCACTTCTGAATTCTACAAGACATTTAGAGAAGAACTATCACCACTCCTCTTTACATTCTTCAATGAAATTAAAGGGAAGTCATACTTCCAAATTCATTCCTGGAAGCAAATATTACTTTGATTCCCAAACTAGGGAAAAACCCAATAAAAAAAGAGAACTATAGGTCAATCTCCCTAATGAACATAGATGCAAAAATGCTCAAATAGATACTGGCAAACAGAATATAGAAGATTATTAAGATGATCATACAACCTGACCAAGTAGGGTTTATCCCAGGGATGGAAGAATGGTTCAAAATACATAAATCAATAGATGTAATACAGTATTTAAAGACATTACAAGACAAAAAAACATATGATCATCTCAACAGGTGCAGAAAAAGCATTTGATAAAATTCAATATCCATTCATGATAAAAACACTGCAGAAAATTGGAATAGATTGTCTTTATCTCAACCTGATAAAGAAAAAACAAACAGCAAATGTCATACTAGTCAAAACCTGAAAACCTTCAGAAACAAGGCAAGGATGTCCAATATCATCACTTCTTTCAGTATAATTCTAGAAACAATAGCCACATCAATTAGACAAGAGAAAGAAATAAAAGCAGTAAGATAGGAAAGGAAGAAGTTAAACTGTCATTATTTGCTGATGATTTGATACGCTACACAGAAGACCCAAAAAATCTCTGCCAAAAGATTTCTGGACTTAGTTGACAGATGCAGTAGAGTAGTCGAATACAAGGTAAACACTAAAAAACAAATCAATAGTGTTCTTGTACACAAATAGATTCACCAAGAGAGAAATTAGGGAAGCATTTCCTTTCAAAATAATATCAAAGATAGCCAGGTGTGGTGACACACGCCTGTAATCCAAGCACTCAGGAGGCTGAGGCAGGAGGATTGCTCTAAATTCAAGACCAGCCTGGGCCACATAGTGAGTTCCGGGTCAGTCTCAACTACATAGTGAGACCCTGTCTCAAAACAAACAAACAAACAAACAAACAAATAATAATAATATCAAAGATATGAAATATCTAGGAATCTGTCTAGCAAAGGAGAGAAAAGATCGCTACACTGCAAATTACAGCACTCTGAAAAGAGAGATAGAAGAGGATATAAGACAACGGAAAGACTTTCCTTACTCCTGGGTAGGAAGAATCAACAAAATGAAAATTGCCATACTTCCAAAACTGCCATACAGATTCAATTCAATCCCAACTGAAATCCCAACAGTATATTTCTCAAAACTTGAGAAAACAATCCAAAAATTCATTTGGACCAAGACAAGATCTAGAATAGCAAACACCATTCTAGACATCAAAGACATGGCAGGGGGTATCACAATTCAAAACTTGAAACTATATTACAAAGTCACTGTGATAAAAACAGCACGGTACTGGCAAAGAAACAGACCTGAGGATCAATGGAATAGATTAGAAGATGCAGAAAAAACACCAGACATACGCAGCTACCTCATCTTTGACAAAGGAGTCAACCATCCTCACTGGAAGAAAGATAGCCTCTTTAATCAATAGTGTTGGAAAAACTTGCTTTCAACTTGCCAAAGATTAAAACTAGTACCCTATCTGCAATCATACAATGAAATAAAATCCATGTAGATTAAAGATCTAAATATAAAAATAGAAACACTAAACTTACTGGGAATAAATTAGGTAGAACTCTCAAAGACATTGGCATAGGAAAAGACTTTATAGACCAATCCTTAGCAGCTCAAGAACCTGCACAAAGAATCAACAGCTGGGTTCTCATTGTGTTAAAAAGGTTTTGCAGTGAAAGACAAATTACTAACAGAGCTAAGAGACAACCTACAATGTGGGGAAAAGAAATATTCCAGCTACTCCTCAGACAAAGGACTACTATGTAGAATATGTAAAGAACTAAAAAAAAAAATAGATCCCACAAATACAAAGACCTGATTCAAAATGGGCATCTGAAATGAACAGACATTTTTCAGACAAAGAAATAAAAGCAGAAAATGGCTGCAATCAAAAAATCAACCAGTAACAAAACTGGCAGGGTTTTGGAGAGAAAGGAACCTTTCATTGTTCATGGGAGTACACTGCAACCACTGTAGAAATCAATATGGAGATACTTCAAAACTAGGATGAGAGGTCGCATTTGATGAGCCATTCCTCTGCTGGGTATCTTTCCAAATGCATTAAAAGAATCATACCACAGTGATGTATAGCCACCCATGTTTGTAACAGCTGAAACTTGGAAACAAATTGCCCATCAACTGGAGACTGGATAAAGAAGATGTGTTTTTATATGAAATGGAGTACTACTCAGCCAGAAAGAATGAGAATCTAGAGATGTTTATAGCTAAATGGCTGCACATTGAAGCTATACTCTCAAGTGAAATGAATAGGAAACGTGAGTAAATACCGAGTAGTTTTGCTGGTGTGAAAAACTAAAATTGTAAATAAGGTTCAAATGTTATAACTGAGAGTTATAACAAGAAATAGCAAGAAAATGGCTAAAGGAGGAGTGAGAAAGGGAGAGGAATGGAAATAAGGGAAAAGAAGAATGTGAAAAAAGGAAAAACACGGAAACAACATCTTTGTAAAAAGAGAAGGGTGAAAGGGGTGCAGGGAGGGGAGGGGTATGGGGAAAAATAAGAAACAAAACATATCATTTAAAGGTATAAGATCCCGATAATAAATGGAATTTGTCATTGTATTGTTTGCTTTAAATGTGCCAATAAACTTCACAGAAAAAGATTTTTTCTCAATTGAAATATAATTAACATATTAGTTAATGTGTGTTGCCACATGAGAGTTGATTCTGAAATAGAATAAAATATCAGAATTCAGTCCCCTTCTTTCCTGTGCTTGGATGCCCTGTATTAACCAGCGAGATTAAATGAAATTACCAAGATCTCTTAAACTAGTTGCTGTATTATTCATTTTTCTTCATTACCATTACAATTTAAAAATTCTAAATACAAACAATAGCCTTTTACTTTAGCCTTTACTTATGTATTAGTCAGGGAAATCTAGAATGACAGATTTAATATATATTATACAAAGTAGGCTCACAATAGCCCCCTGCAGGATCAGGTGTGCAGGAAAGGAAAAGTGCTCCCTGAATATAAGAGAGTCCAAAGATCCAGTCAACCTGGAGCTTACTGCAGAGTTACTTTGGTAGCCAAATTGTCCTCACTGGAAAGCTTCAGTCCCTGATCTAGAAGCTGAAGGCTCTGAGCTGGAAATTATAATGATAGTAAAGACTGGATCACTTCCAAAATAATCGAAGTGAGTCTTCCTTCATCTGTCCCCTTTTTATTTCATTCAGGCTGCAAGCCTGTTGTCTGGTGCCACTAGTGGGTGGGTTTTCTGTGTTCAATAAATGCATCAGTCCCACCCTGAACTATGCTATTCTAATGAGTTGAGAGTGTTTCTTATTGAAACCGACACAAGTTAACTATCAAAACTTATTTTTATTTTGATTATTTTAAGTGCTTTGATGTTTTCAATTCATGAGTATTTATGTTAAACACACACACACACACACACACACACACACACACACAAATGAGAAAAACCAACCAATAATCTTTTTTTTTAAATGGAAGTTACTTTAAAGAAGAAATACTTAAAACCTGAGGACATATGCTTCTTTTTGACAACTTGATTTGTTTTAGCACTTGTAATGTTAATAAATATATTCAATCAGTCTGAAACCTCTACTCATTCAGAGCAGCTTTATTTCATAACTTATCCTATTATCTGGCTTGCTGAAAATTTCCTTATTGTAACTTTGGTTCTAGATGTTAATTTGTCTGAACATGTAATTCTAGTTTGGTAAATCAATGTTTTTCATCATTGCTGATGCTTTGAAGATGCTACTCTATTTTCTTAGTTTAATATTTTTAAAAAATAAAATGCAAGTGAGTAACTCTTCTCCAGCCAATCTTTTATTCCATGTTATTTGCAGTCTTCATATTGCAGAAAACATAAGTTAGGCAACATAAACCATAGAATGTCTGTTACCTATGAAGGCCTCTATCTTCTCTACCACATTACAGGAAAGAATTACATAAAACATAGAGGTTAAAGAATCTTAAATTCAAAGTAGTAAGAAATATTTCAGCTAGCAAAAATAAACCTTAAAAAGTGAAAAAAAAAGACATCTTTGCCAGTATTTAAATAATAATAAAATGCTGTCAATCCACAGTCATATAATAGAATTTATGTTCATATAAAACCAAAATATTTTATCATTTATCTGTTGCAATAAAAATCAATAAAATGGGGACATACATATCTAATAAAATGTCAGGGGCATTTTTTAAAGCAGATTTTCTCATGAGATTGCGAGTCAGCTCTTTAGGCTTCAGTTGATGGTGTTGTTTTTTCCAGTATCAAATCATATTGCTCACAAAGCTATTCATTAGCTAATTGCCTGTATGTCTGGATGGTCCTGACTGGAATTTTTTTGAAAAGTCTAGGCAGGGCATGAACTCACTATAATTCACAGATGGCAAGAACCAAACATAATTGTTAAAGCTCTGTTTCGATTCTTGTCACATTTACTAAAATTCCACTGGACCAAGAAGGCAAAGTCTAGTAACAAGTGTGGAAGACTTTTGTGTTTAAACAAAGGGTGTGGATTCAAGGAAAGATGAAGAACCAAGGTGACTAATGCAACAAGTCTATGATAATGATATAAAGCCAAGCTGAAAAAGTACAAGGGGAAAAAGTCATTAAATCCTCTATCATTTACATATATACTATAATAGTATTCTCATCATTGACAGATCCAGCATAAAAAATTAAGAAATGAAATATTTAATAGCTTAGTTAATATACTTCTATATTAGTAGAATATAGAAACACTAGCATTCTTCCCCAGGAAACAATGCACATTTGACAATGGTTTACAAAGATGAGGCCAGGAAACAGATCTATACAGTTGAAGTAATTAGTATGATTCTATGTCTGTATGAAATAAATTAAATATTTACAAAAATATTGTCTTCTACATCAAATAATTTAACATATAAAAATAGCAAAAAAGGCAGTTATAAAATGGGGAAATATTTGCAAATTACATAACTCATAAAATTCTAATACCAAAATATATTAGAGTTCCTACAATGGAATATCAAAAAATGTAGTAAGAGTAAAACATGATTGGTATAAATCATTAGTAGATTGATTGCCTAACAACCATGAGGCCCTAGATTCAATTCTCAGCAAAATCAAAAAACAAAGAAAAGAGATCTTTTTTTAAAGGACCCGGTTAGACATTTTTTCAATGAAGATGTACAAATGGCCCACAAATGTCTGAAAAAATGTTCGATGTCAAAAATCATCAAAGAAATGCAAGTCAAAACCTAAAGGCAATCATATAACACTGTGAAACAATCTTATTGTGTGTTTTGCCAGTTTGAGTCTGGTAAGATGGAACCCATTCAGGTATAACACGTTACATGATACATGTATATTATTTACAGTAAAGGAAAAGAGAAGCCAAGGATTTACAGTGACACAGGAAACCTGCCAAAGGAGAACGGAGGTCCACTGCATGTGCTCTATTGCTCCACACTGATCGATCTCAAAAAACAAAGATGCCAATAATTGTAGTATTCAATAAAGACATACTGGAAGACTCTTTCTTAAATAAATATTTCTAAAATCAATGCATTATTCTGTGGTATTTTTCAGATTTTAATACATATATGGAGCTTATGTGTCTGTATGTCACATCCATATCCTAAACATTCCCATTTACCTTCTGAAATGTTTATATGTACACATGCACACAAACGTGTGTACATTTCTTCACAGTGGCAGATTGATGAGTAAGCAGAATTCTACAGAGAAACATAATCAATATATGTTTTCCTGTATGTGGCTGTGTGTTTGTATATTTTTCTGCAGTGCTCAGCCATTCAGAATCTGTAGGGTAAACTAGGAGGTTTGAAAATCTGTATTCTTGGACAGGAAAGGGTAATGCAGTCTAAGAATTCTTCAGAGAAACCTCAACTTTGGTTTTAAATCCTTTCAAATGATTAAAAGAAGTCGACCATTTCAATCAAAAATAATTTTAAACTTAATAACCACATCAAAAAAAATTTCATAGCTACCTCTAAAATAGTTTTTATTTGAATATTTAGATACTATTGGTAGACAAATTGGCATAAAATTAACTATCACAACTACCAATGATAAAAACAAAAAGATAATATCAAGAGTTGTAGGCCCAGAATAGATGTTGGAGTATAATATGGTAATACTCATGCATTAAGATGAATGCATTGAACTCTGAAGAAGTTTTGATTTACTAGGATTCTAAATTCTATTTTAATTAAATGTTTGGGAATTTTAAATTTTCCTTGTTATAATTGGATAATAAAGCAAAAATGAAAGACAGATCTGTATTTTAGGAAAAAGCTACCTCTGGCTATATCTTAGCAACTTTTAGTGGCAAACACATATTCAAATATACTTCTTCACTTTTTTGTGTTGAAATCCCAAGAAACTCTATTTATCTTAGAGAACAATAAAAAGGAGAACAATAAAAAAAATGAGAAAAACTAATAATGTAAATAAGGCAAGGTATAAGTAAATCAAATGTTAAAAAACTGTAAACCAGTAAACAATGAATGAATAAATGAATAAGAATAAACAATAAAAATGAAGTACTATGATACTTCTTGCAAAATGGAGATATTTAAAAGCTGATATTGTGTAACAGGGAAAAAAGCTAAAGGTGTAGAGGAAGTGACAAGGGTAAGAGAGTGTTAAGAAGAGAAAAGAAAAAAAAATAAGAGAAAAAATGGAAACAAAATCTTTGTAAAAAGGGAAGGGTGGAGGGAGTGAAGGGAGGCCAAGGGAATGGGAAAAAATAAGAACCAAGATACATCATGTAAAGGTACAAGATCCCAGTGATGGATGCCACTGCATTGTGTACCTAATAAGTATCGATAAAGACAAAAATATTTCTAAATAAAAGAAGCAATTCCCTTGGGAAAAGAAAAAAACTATGACAAAATGAAAAAATGGAAATAAAGTGCTTGTAAATGGGGAGGGGAGGAGGGGTGAAGGGAGGGCAGGGACAAGGGGAAAAAATGAGAACCAAGACCTGTCATGTAAAGGTACAAGATCCCAGCAATGAATGCAACTGTACTGTATACCTAAAATGTACCAATAAACTCAATAAATGAAAAATAAATAAATAAAAGAAGCAACAGAAATGTTTGAAGAGGAGGTGATTATTATTACCTTTATACACTTCCTGAAAGAGCAAATGAACTAAGAAGGTTAGAATTGAATGTATATAGGAGGAAAGGAAGTAAGTATTCCACACATTTGTTATGAATTTAATTAATACCTATAACCAGACAATCCAGCACCATCATCATCCCAATACATTTTATTTCAGTGCTTGCAATCTGCTATCAATTGTCAGCTAACCAGATATTTATGTAAGCACCATACCTCCTGCCTATCGAACATACACAATCTCAGTGACAACACTGGCTTATTTCAGGTGGATAAAATCTACACATAATAAATTGCAAGTATGCAAAATATGATGTTTGAAAATTTGAACAATTTGATTGTTTAAATAGAACTATAAAGACAAATGTCAAAACAATGCAATGAGTGACACATTCAAAGTGACATTATTGAATAGGTTCTGGTCTATTCACATCAAGATGTTACTGAAGAAATAAAATAAAACCTACTTCTGCTCAATTCTAATTATTAAGAACTATGTTAAATACTTTAAATAAATACATGTTTCATTATAGAAAAGATAAAATTTAATATATGCCTCTGTGGAGCAGAACTTGCTGAGCATGTGTGAGGCCCTTGGTTAGATTCCCTCATAACACATAGACACAAGCACACACACAAACACACACACACACACACACACACACACACAACACAGGTTTAGCACTGTTTTAAATAACACATTTATCATTACATTTTAAAAATTAAGATGCATAAGTTTGGGGATTTAGTTCAGTGGTTCTGCCTCCTGCCTTACAAGCACAAGGTCCCGAGTTCAATCTCCAGCACCAAAATAAATAAATTAATTAAAGTTAAAATTAAAGTACACAAAATATAATACTTTTAAACAGTAGAATATAAGATTTTCAGAGTAAATGTAGGGGCAAAAATGTTTAAATGTTTTGCATTAATACCCACAATTTTCCCATATGTTATAAGAAAAAATAAATACAAAGTCAAAACCCAGGAAAAACAACCCTAACAGATCCTTTGCCAAGTTGTACCTGTTTGGAAAACTAGACTTAAAATAGGATCGAGGCAGATAGAATTAACTATCTTGGAATGGGTAAAATCTCCACAACTAAAGTGACCTTCACTAAAGAGTAAATTGTTGTGAATCAGAATCTTGTCATACTATAACTTTCAGCATTTGAAAAGAAAAAAAAAAAACAGACATTCTAGTATAAGCAAAATTGCAGGCGTTGGATAATGAACACTTCTAAGTGGACATTTTATTTGTATTAAAAGAAGCCTGTTTGGAAATGGTTTAAATGTTTATTCATACACCAGTCTTAATAAGCTCATAAATTATGACCAAAAATTAATAATAATGAAAAAACATGTATGAAGTACATATACTATAACAAGTGCTGCGGTAAATATTGCACATAAATTATCACATTTAATCCCAGAATGCCTAAGCATAGATATTTTCAATCAAATTTTATGCTAAAAAATGAAGCCTGGTAGATGAATTATTTTTTTCCAGGACTGTACAGTTGATGAATGGCAGAGAAGTGCTTTGAACACACATTTGCTGATACCAGAGTTTGCTGTTTTAAGGCACTGACCTAGATAAGTTTCCTCATATATCCAGAGGCTGGAGGTCGTAATTCATCTGTGAATGACAGAAGAAAGTGTATTATTCTAGAGAAGAAACATAGTGAAGGCAGTGGCAACACAGACTCTGGATTCTGTATAATTAATGCGAAAAAATTAGTAACATAATTGAATTTAACATCTCCTAACTATATGTGAATTGTTCTAAATTGGTTAATTGCTACATTCTTCAGAGCATAAATTGGATGATTTTGTATTTTCATTATGTTTACTTTTTTGGCATTATTTTTTTAAATTAAAGTTAAATAAAAATAGAAGTAGGCCACGATAATTTAGGCATGAACAAATTATAATTAAACACATTTTTTCTCCTTTATGTGTTCCCTTAGGAGTTACGTCCTTTAGGAATTTTACCTAATTATTTAGGCCACAACTTTCTAAGGAAAGAAATTAAGCCAGTAGCATGTGCAGTAGCAAGATTATAACTCTCAGAAGGATGAAATTATTGCCACAAAAATAAAAATAAAAATAAAAATAAAATAAGGAATAAAAAGGTTTGACTATTATTATTGTACACATAGAATGATGGTTTCATTTAATTCACCATTGACATTACTACAGGAAAATTTAGCAATGATTCTGCTGTACTGAAGTAGCAAGGTCTAAATTTACAGAACATGAACCATTTTAGGAATTGACTAAAAGTTTCAGGTTTAGACTTCAAACTTTTAATTTATTAACTTAAGTCTTTACTTATGTTGTAATAGGTAGGGAATTTGATTATGTGACAAACATTTCATGAACACTGGGTATATAAACAATTATAGACTTGTGAAATAAAATACTTGTCTTTCTTTTAATATAAAGTTGAAGCATATAATCATAAATTTCCCAATAGGAAATTCACGATGAATAACCTCAACACACAAATAGCAAAAAACCTATTAGCTGTCAGATATAAACTGATATTTTCAGTTACCTTAAGTTTTGGAAGTGATGATATGAAATCGATGCACACCATCCATACTTGCCTATTTCAGTGCCTGGTTAGTTCATTAAGTATTTGCTAAGACACAAAAAATTACATTTAAAAAAATCTTTGGAAAAAGTTATCCCAATTTACTGTGTTGAGTTGGCATTGTACAGAAATTGACAGCCATATTGGTCTAGAAATGTTAATTTTTTTATTTTTATTTTTTCCATGTGTACAGGGGTAATGCATTGTACTAAATATGTAAGGTCATATCTATGTGGGTTTGATTACAGAAACTAAAAAAGTATTCTCTAAATCATGCAAAAAAAGAATAAGATAAGACTACAAGAGCAAGAAGCCATTTAAATATGTTCAGGGACCATTTTCATCTCCAGAATTAAGGATTATTTTGATGTTACATCATTGGCTTTTCTCTTTTACTTTCCTTTTTAGTTTTATTTTAGGATTCCCTATTTTTAATGTTCATACAGAAATGTCTTTAACTGAAATACCGAATAGTTTCTCTGGTGTGAAAAACTACAATAGTACACAGGATCCTAATGAGATAATTAATAATGTGAAATAGGAAGTAGAGGGCTAAAGGTGTAAGGAAAGTGGGAAGGGTGGGGGAAAGGTAATAAGGGAGAGGAAAAAAATATGAGAAACTGAAAAAATGTAAATAAAGTGTTTTTAAATGGGGAGGGGAGGAGGGGATGAAGGGAGGACAGGGACAAGGGGAAAAAATGAGAATCAAGACCTATTATGTAAAGGTACGAGATCCCAATGATGAATGTATCTGTATTGTATACCTAGATTGTACCAATCAACTCAATAAAAAGAAAAAAAATCAGCAACTTGTAGTGTTTTACTCAGTGAGGTTGTAATCATATGGAATCATGAAGTTGAAAACTAAAACTATAACTAAAAGTTCTGTGCATAAAGTGGGAGAATATAGGAGGCACTCAGAAAAGAGTAGCCCATAGTAATTTTCAAATCTCAATGGCTATAATTCTGAACATGATTATCTTTGCTATAAAGTTGTTTTTGCAGAGCCCTACAGTTCATAGTGCCCTCTGTTATAATCTTCATTTTTAATTTTAGCACATTTGCTGGGTATTACTTGAGAGCATCCTTTGTCTAATATCTTTGGATTTCACATATATGGCAGGAATTTGCAACCCACTTACTGACCCTAGAGGGATCACCAATGAAAAGCAAGAACATGACTCTGCTATCCTCCACTATGCAATTTTCTCTAAAAAAAGAAATGACTCGTTTATTTTTTTCAGTCAGTCATGTAAGAAAAAAACTCAATCAAGAGAGCTAATCAAGATTCTCTTTTTTTAGTTTTATAGTCATTCTTATGCTCCCGTCATCTTCTGTTAATTTGTTAGTGATTCTATGATGATAAATCAAATATTTTCTTGGTTTTGAAAATAATACAGTAAAAGTGCTTTGGCCTTAATATTCCTGTTCAAATATTTAAACAAACACAATCTTCTCATACTGTTTCTTTTAATTTGTTTTATTAAGATATTACTAAACACACAAGAAACACAAAACACTCCCCAGTCATGAGGAATTATTTTTATAAAATATTTTTCTCATTGAGTTTATTGGTACATTTTAGGTATACAGTAGAGTTACATTCATCATTGGGCTCTTGCACCTTTACATGACAGGTCTTGGTTCTCATTTTCCCCATATCCCTGCCTTCCTCATGAGGAATTCTTAACAGAGTTCCTACAGACCCAAGCACTATTAGTGTTGTGTGCTATATACCAATGGTTCATTTTATCCAATGATGTTAGTTAATGTTATTTAAGTAATCTTGCACTAAATTCAAACAAAAGACCCATGACACTGAACCCACTTTGACTATACCCAGGTCAGGCCGTATATTATAATATTACAAATATTGAAAATACCAGGTAATACACATTGCAACTTCTAAGCAATCAAACTTCTGTCATAACCCAATTCTGTCTTCGTGGCACAAAACTAACCATGGGCAATCCAAAAAAGAATCAATATACTTGAGTTCTAAAAAAATCTTTATTTACAAAAAGAAACAAGCCATATTTAGCATGAGCTGATTTGGTAACCTCTGCCTTACAGGATGCTTTTTAAAGCACTGGAAGAAATCTGAATGTCAGAATGAATTGCAAATGTTGAATTGCCTCTCTACAGTACATAGTTCAATCACTTCTTGGCCTTTTGGCTAAGGTCAAGTGGAGGACACAGTTCAAGTCCAGACAATTCCAAGAGAAATAAAATTAAACTGTTAACATTTTTTATGGCATTTCTTTAGGGTGCTTCTTCTGGTCATAGCATTTTTCCTATCCTGATCTTAGATTATTTTATTTACACAATTATAAAACTTCTGAATTTTTCAAATACTCTCTTTTGATGTTTCCTATCTTCCTCTGAAACTGTCACTCTAAATCTTCAAGTTTAAAAATATTTTTGTTCAAAAGTTTTTTATAAATTATTATGTTGTTCAATTATCCCACAAATTTTACTAGTTATAAGACTCATCTTCATATAAAAGGTTATCTACATATTTAGCTCAATAATGCCATAATGTCATATTACATAAAATTTATTCTTTTTTTTCACAATTTGTATCTCATTAATATCATTTAATTTTGCAATAATTATTTGCAATCAGGAAATATATCCAACACTTCATTTTGATTAAGCTTCTGGGTCAGTGTAAGATGAGTATAGAGAGACTTAATTTTTCCTCAAAAAAGAAAGAGTGTACCATGGGCATTTGTTAATAAATATGAATAATAGTTAAAATTAAGTGTTATTAAATTATAGGTATATATTTACCTTGATAGAGTAAAAATATTCTAATTAAACTGTATGTGGCCATAATTTTTTTTTCAGCTTTAATTGAGTTTATTGGTACATTTTAGGGATACAGTACAGTTACATTCATTGTTGGGATCTTGTACCTCTACATGACAAGTCTTGATTGTGTGGCCATAAAATGAAACATATTAAATGTAAATTGTTATTTCAATTTTTAGAGGTAAGGATAATAAAAATTGAAATAAACAACAATTTACATTTAATATGTTTCATTTCAACTTAAAAAAATTCTAATCAATGTTATCTAATCATATATACATTAATTACAAATAATGAGTAGTGTTATAACCCTTATTTCTAAAGACTAATCCCACCATTTGTCCAGCTATTTAGGCACTAAAACTAATTTTGAATTATACATTTAAGATATTTCTAAAAATATATATATTTTAACATTTTTATATTAAAACTTGTTTAAGGCAATTTCATATAACCAGCGAATATGAATTGGCTGTACTTTTTAGCTTGTCTATGAATACCTCTGGTCATATCTGTTGCACTCTTTAAAATGGATTACTCAGCTAAATAGGCACAATTAACTGGAACAATCTGTCTTTTCTGGTATGACTGTGTCTCATAGCCCACGGCAATATCCCCACTGTATGAATAACCCTGAAGTAGCCTGTGTAGCTGAGCTGTTGTACCATAGCAAAACTGTCTCATATTTTGGCATCAGTGTTGAGATACCGGTTACAATGTATGTATTTTTAGAAGCTTAGATACAAAATATCTTTGATACATATTTCAAAGATGAATGGTGGATAGAACTTTATTGGTGTGATATTTACTTGTGTAAAACCTAATTTCATGAGAAAGTAATTGAACTTCATAAACTTCCAACTCCTAATTTAATACTGTGAACCTTCTTTAGAATAAGCAAATTCATAGTAGGCAGGTATATAATTTATAATAACTTGTATATTAATATTGTGAAGATCATTGATGGTCCTATTTGAGATAAAAATTGAGTCATGAGGAAGCTAAATATTTATAATTAGAAAATATATAATAATCTTTATACCTGGGTTGAATCTGTTCATTTTAAGAAATAATAAATTATGAAATTTCATGGTTGATTTTCAAATTAATGAAGAGACATCATGAGTTGTCTAATTACATATAGTCGGTATTTGACCACTTGTTCAAAAACATTAAATTAATTATATAACCAAGATAAGTTGTTATTCTGAGTTTAGAAAATAATATACTTATCTTCCTCCATTAGTGTGTTGTTAAAGAGAACCTCAGTGTCCATTATGATACTCATTTTGCATTACTTTTTATTCTTTCAACTTTTTCCAGCAAATATTATTAACTTTTGATCTGAACAACTTTATATCACTGCTGATAAGGAATTGAGAGATGAGAAATGAAATTATATACCACGTTAATATAAAAGTGCATTAAATCATAGATTTTTGTAAGTCCAGTTCCTCAGGAAACTGAAAGAAGAAACTTTAAAGTTACAGGACAGTCTGTGCAATTAAATGAGTTCCTAATTTTTTTTAATTTTTAAAAATATGGCCTCTCTGTATTTCAATGCTGAGTCCAATGCCCTTAAAGAGAGAAGTTTTACATTATTGGTGGGACTATAAACTGATACAATCAATATAGAAACTACTACGGACATGCCTCAAAACACTAAAAATAGGAATCCCATTTGAGCCAGCAATTTTCCTTCTAGGTATCTTCCCCAAAAAGTTAAAGAAAATATACCACAGTAATAAATGGATACCATGTTTATAGCAGCACAACTCTTAATAGCTAACATACAGCAGTTTCCGGATTTCCATTGAATTCAAGGGTTTGCTTAGATTTGAACTTCTATCCTCTATTACCAATCAAATTATTCACCTTGTGGGAGGAACTGTTGTAGTGTGTTTTTCACTCTGGTCAGAACTGTGACATCACTGCTTCACAACATGAGATAAGAGATGGCAGCTGCTTCTTTTGGAGTGATGGGCCAGATCTATGAGCAGGTACAGCTATAGTAAGAGACTCTCAACTTCTCCAGTTTTCTTTCTGGAGTGGATCATCAGGCCAAAGAATGATCTGAGGCACAGCTTTGATGGACTGGTGGAAATGGAAAAGAAAGGAAGCCCTATATTTTATAGCCCCTTTTATCAGAGGAAAAACTTCTTTAATGTGTACTTTAGAAGAAGCTTTAACATGTAGTTTAGGTGAATGGAAATTATTGAGGAATTTTTTATCCTACAGAGGGAGTACAGTACTCAAGAAAGACAAAGTAGTGATGGGATATTGCTATCTTTTCCAAGATTTAATGGACATAATGGAATAGACATTTCTCCATTAGAATGAATTCACTCACGTAAAATAGATTTTGTATGTGTGTTTATTTCACATAATCTTACTGTTATATTGTTTTTGTTTTGACAACACTGCTGATTTTGAAAACCTTGGAATTTAAAAATATATATAATATAAAAAAATATTGTAGCAGAAATGAAAGCCAAACCAATATTATTAAATTTTGCAATGTGCTTCCATGAAGATGGTGGAGTGGTGAGCAGTAGAGAAATAGCTTCACAGAGATTTAGTGTCCTTACACTGAAATATGGCAGTGCAAGGAGGAAGAAGAAGAGGTAAGAGAGTCCTATGGACCAAGGGAGGATATGAAGTGAGAACTGAAGTTTATAGAAAGAATAAAGAGGCAGACTTTAATGAAGAGGAAGGAGGTACCAAGTAGCTCTCTCTCTCAGAGCCCAGACTCTGACTCTCTGAGAGGGAACAGTGGGCCAAAACTGCAGGTGCACAGTGACTACTGATGGTCCCAGAGGCCTCAATGGAAAAATGCACCAGTGGAATGGAGCAATGAATGAACTGGGCAGCAACAGCTGGTGAGTTATCTGGACTCACAACTCAAGCAGGTGAGTGTTTGGCTGGCAGCCATCTTGGAGAAGGGCCAACTGAGTTTGGAACTCAGACCAGTTGTGGGCCAACTCCATCTAGTGGTTTCCAGTGTCTCAGAACAGGTGCTGAGTTGAAGTCAGCAGAAGGACAGGGAGTGGAGCTAAAGCCAGCAGGAGACACAAAGACTGTTGTAGGCTCAAAGAATTTGGTTCCAGCTCATAGCCAAAATCCAGCCTGAACTTCAGAAGAATTACAGGGGCAGGCTGCCTGAGATTATGCATTACCCTACCATGAAGCTGCAGCTACCTTGCTGTGATTAATCAAGTTGGTTCTGCACTCTGCCCCCATTGCCTAACAGTGACAGCAGAGACACCTTGAATTGGATGTTTTAGGTTTTTAAAATCTTTTTCTCTGTTTTCTTTCTATTTTTCCTCCTTTCTAGTTCTTGTTTTGTTTTGTTTAGTTTTTTTTCTTGATTTTTGAACAGTTTCTAGTTTATTTTTTCTGTTCTGTTTTTGTTTTTTTCATTTTCGTTTTTTCTTTCCCACTTGCCTTCTTCACCAGTTTTCTAAACTTTGTCCTCCAGCCTTGCTTCTGTTCTCTTTCTCTTCTTCTATTTTTGTTTTTTTTCATGCTAATCCCTTCTAAGTCTTCTCCCATAAAGGTAAAAAGGCCATATTAAAGGCTACAACTTGTCAATCTTCTAGGCTGTATTTTATACTGATGTTATTGTTGATTGCACTGCATTAGCCAAGGTGACATAATCATGCTAATTAGTTGTTCCTCCTGGTATATCAAGCCTGAGATTGCCTAAGCACCCCCCCAAAAAAAAAACCCCTACAAGTCAGTACTAAAGAACTGCGAGCTGGGCCAAGTAGGCAGAAACTTCTCATTCCTAATAAATTGAAGAGGTAGGATCCTAACACAGACTCAAAACTTCAAAGCTAGCTAAACCTGGAAGATGGCTCTGAGATGTAGCCATTTCCTAAGGGCTCTGAATACTGGCAATATAGCTATTTGCCATAAACAGTTTACAAGCATCAATTTAGGAATCAAATTTAAAAATAGAAAATCATAAAATACTTATACAAGATACAATCCCCCACATTTTTAACTCACAAAAGGAAAATCCCAGGTGCTATGAAGAGGAATAATCCAAAAGCAACCCACCTGAACTTTCTTAAGTGGTAATAGCAGAAATAACAAAGCAGATGAAAGTGTCTCTAGAAAAAAATTAAGCAGAATTAATTTCCTTCCCAGATAACTACAGAGATGTTGACCAGAATGAAAGATACAGACAAAAAAAAATTAGAGGCACTCAGGAATTTGATGAAAGCCAGGAATTACCAGTATAGGAAATAAATGGAATCCATGAAACGATTCGAACAGATAGCCAGGAGATTAAAAATTCTACTGAAATCATTTGCAAATAATAAATCAGTGTGAGAACAGAATATCAGATATAGAAGAAAAGATTGTGGTTAGTGAAAAAAAAAAGAGATTTCTTAAAAATGACAAGACAGCATGAGAAATCAATCCAGCAGCTTCTGGATGATGCAAAGAAGAATAAAATAAGATTGACTGGAGTCAATGAAAAAGCAGGACATAGTGCAAATGACATACAAAAATCTGTTCTCAGAAGTAATGGCAGAAAACTTCCCAAACAATGAAAATGAATTTGACATGTGGATAAGTGAGTCATAAAGGACTCCAATTAGCCATGATAAAAAAAATTACACATAGGCATTTGATAGTTAAAATTTCAGAAAAACCAACTGAAGAACAAAATTCTACAGGCAGTTAGAAAAATTAACAAATCACATAAAGCTCATCAGAATCACAGCAGACTTCTCAACACAACTCTCAAATCAAGGAGAGCTTGGACTGAAGTATTTCAAGCCCCAAAGGAAAACAACTTCAACCACAATGATATACCCTGCAAGCCTATCCTTCAAAATTTATGGTGAAATAAAATACCTCCATGACAAAGAACACTAGAAGAAATTCATGGCCACCAAACCAGTAAGTACTCCAAAGTATACTGAAGGGTATTCTAGAAAGAGACAATATGAAATACAACTCCACGAACCCCAAAGGAATGAGTCCACCAGGTGAGGCAAGAAATTAAAGTGGAAAAAAAAAAGGAGGCCAACTGAAGGAAAATAACATGAGAGAGAGTAAAACAATCCATATTAGTGATAACTATCAATGTTAATGGTCTCAATTCACCTATCAAAAGAATCAAACTATAGAATGGATCAAGAAGCAAGATCCAACAATATGCTGCATACAAGGAACACATTTAATTGAAAAACAAATTCACAGACTAAAAGTCAAGGGATGGAAAAAATACGTTATGTGACAGGAACCTGGATAGCTGCTGTACTTGCAGACAAAGTGGATTTCAGGCCAAGATAGATTAAGAGAGACAAATGTCACTACATCTTGGTCAAGGGAACAATCCAAGAGAAAAGATAGCAATCCTAAATAAATGCTCCAAATAGTAGCACACCTAGCTATACAAAACAAATATTAATGGACAAAAAATTACATAAGCACTAATACAATTGCAATGGGGGACCTCAATACCCCACTGTCACATATAGACAGATCAACTAGACCAAAAAATCAAAAATGAAATTTTAGAATTGAATGAAAATTTTCAAAAAAGGTATTTAGTAGATGTCCACAGAGCGTTCCACACCAAAACATTAGAATACACATTCTGTTCAGCTCCACATGGGAGTTTCTCCAAAATAGACCATATACTAGTTTAAAGAACATTTTTAAGCAAATACAAAGAAATTGAAATTTCCCCATGGATATTATCAGTTCATAGTGCAATTAAATTGGAAATTAATGGCAAAGAAAAAATACAAGAACTACATAAACAGATGGAAATTAAATAGCACCTTCCTGAAAAACAAATAGGTCACAGATAAAATTAAAGAAGGAATCAAACAAATTCTATAATTCAATAATAATGGCAATACAATAGAACAGAACTTATGGGATACAATGAAAGCAATCCTACAAAGGAAATGTATAGCAAGGAATTTCCATATCAGGAAAACAGAGTGGGCTCACATAACCAACATAATTTTTAATCTCTAGTTCCTAGAAAAAGAAGCCAAGCCCAAAGTTTGTACCAGAGAAAAAATTACAAAAATCAGAGGAGAAATTAATGCAATGAAAATTAAGAGAACAATACAAAGAATCAACGAGTTCAAGAATAGGTTCTTTGAAAGATTAAATAAAATTAACAAACCCTTAGCCAAACTTATCAAAAAAAAGGAAGGAGAAAATTCAAATTCATGCAATTAGGAATGAAAAGGGAGAAATCACAACAGAACCTGCAGAGGCACAGAAAATCATCAATAACTATTTTGATAGCCTGTATTCTAATACAGAATAAATAGACAGATTTCTAGATACATATAAATTACCAAAACTGAACTGATTCAAGAAGATATAGAAATTCTAAATAAACCAATACCAGCCAATGAAATTAAATGTGTAATATCAAAACTACCAATAAAGAAAAGCCCTGACACTGATGAATTAATTCATTGCTGAATTCTATAAGAACTTTAGACAAGACTAAATGCCACTACTTCACAAACTCTTTCATGAAAATGAAAGGGGAACAGTACTCTCAAATTCATTCCTACAAGAAAGCATTAACCTGATTCCAAATCCAGAGAAGGATCCAAACAAAAAGAATTACAGGCCAATCTTCCAAATGAACATAGATAGAAATATCTTCAACAAGATATTGGCAAACAGAATACAGCAATTAATCAAGAAGCTTATACACCATAACCAAGTTAAATTTATCCCAGGGATTCAAGGATGGTTGAACAGACAAAAATAAATAAATGTAATACACCTTATTGACATAGCCAAGGACAAAAACTATATGATCCACACAAAAGATGTACAAAAAGGGTTTGATAAGATCCAACACTCATTCACAACATCAAGTTGGTTCAGGTGGTTTTTACCTCAAACTGCTAAAAGCCACGTGTGACAAAACAACAGCCAATATCATAAAAAATGGACAAAAACTGAAAGCCTTTACTCTAAAATCAGGAATGAGACAAAGGTGTCCACTGTAACCACTCTTTTTCTATAGAGTTCTGGAAATATTAGACAGAGAAGTTAGACAAAAAAGTTATTACAAAAAAGTAATAAGGATAGAAAAAGGAAGAAGTTAAATTATCATTATTTGCAGATGACATGATATTCTACATAGAAGAACCCCAAAACTACACCAAAAGACTTGTAGATTTGATAACCAAATTCAATGAAATAGCTGGGTACAAAGTCAACACTCAAATGTCAGTAGCCTTCCTGTACACAAATAATGCACTCACAGAGAGAAATTAGAGAAACAATACCTTTCACAATAGCATTCAAAAACATTAAATACCTAGGAATTAATCTAATTAAGGAAGTAAATGATTTAAATATTGTAAAATTACAGTACTCTGAAAAGTAAATTGGAGAGGCTATCAGAAAATGGAAAGGGCAAGGGACTTAGCTCAGTGGTTCTGCCACATGCCTTGCAAGAGCAAGAATATCAGTTTGATACCTGGTACCAAAACAAAAAATAAATAATAAAGAAAGAAAGAAAGGAAGAATCTAATTAAGGAAGTAAATGATTTAAATATTGTAAAATTACAGTACTCTGAAAAGTAAATTGGAGAGGCTATCAGAAAATGGAAAGGGCAAGGGACTTAGCTCAGTGGTTCTGCCACATGCCTTGCAAGAGCAAGAATATCAGTTTGATACCTGGTACCAAAACAAAAAATAAATAATAAAGAAAGAAAGAAAGGAAGAAAAAAAGAAATAGAAAGAAAGAAAGAAAGAAAGAAAGAAAGAAAGAAAGAAAAAAAGAAAGAAAGAAAGAAAGATATCTCTTGGATAAGAAGCCAACATCCTAGTGGAAGTGCCCATACTTCCAAAATTGTTATACAGATTCAATGCAATCCCAATCAAAATCCCAACAGAATATCTCACAGAGTTAGAAAAAACAATTCTAAAATTAATTTACAACCAGAAAAGACCTATAATAGCACAGGCAAGTCAAGGCAATGAAGACAAGGCAGCAGATAATGAAATCCCTGACCTAAAATTATGCTACAAAGCCACTATGATAAAAATAGCATAGTACTGGCAAAAGAGGATCAACGGAATAGACAAAAAGATACAAAAGCAACTCCAAACACACAGCCACCTCATCTTTGTTGAAGGAGCCGAACACCTTCACTGGAGGAAAGACAGCCTCTTTGACAATGGTGCTGAAAAAATTGGGTTTCCACATGGCAAAGATTGAAACCAGACCCATATATTTCACCGTACACAAACCTAAAATCAAAATGGATGAAAGACCTAAATATTAAAACAGAAACACTAACTATGTTGGAAGAGAGGATAGGTATAATACTTGAGGACATAGGAGTAGGCAAGGACTTCATGAACAAAACACAAACCAGATGGGAAATACTACAAAGCGTCAACAACTGGGTCTTCGTCTTGAAAACGTTTGCCCAGCAAGAGAAACCACCAACAGAGTGTAGAGATAACACATAGAGTGTAAAAAAAAATTTACCAGCTATTCAGATGAAGGACTATTATCTAGAATATATAAAGAACTCAAAAAAAATGAGAGCCCCTCCAAATTTACTGACTCAATGCAAAAATGGGCAAAGATAAAGAATTAGAAATGGAAAATAAATGTATGAAAAAATGTTCAACATCACTGGTCATTCAAGACATGCAAATAAAAAGAATGTTAAGATTCTACCTCCCTCCAAAAGAATGGCTGCCATCAAGACATCAACCAATAACAAGTTTGTGAGGGAAAATAAACCCTTCTTCAGTTTGAGTGGGAGTGTAGACTGGTGCAACCACTGTGGGTATAAATAGGGTGATTTCTAAAAAAACTAAAACTAGAAGTTCTATTTTACAGATATACCTCCTCTTGGTAATTTAAAGTGATATATGCACAACTAAGTATATAGCAGCACAATTTGTAATAGTTTAATCTTGGAAACAGTCCAAAAGCCCATCAACTGATGAATAGTTAAAGAAGATTTTTTTTCTTTTAATTGAGTTTATTGGTACAATCTAAGTATACAATACAGTTACATTCATTATTGGGATCCTGTACCTTTACATGATAGGTCTTGATTCTCATTTTTTCCCCTTGTCCCTACACTCCCTTCAACCCTTCTCCCCTCCCCATTTACAAACACTTTATTTCTATTTTCTCATATTTTTTCCTCTCCCTTATTACCTTTCCCCCACCTTTCCCACTTTCCCTACACCTTTAGCCCTTTACTTCCTTTTTCACATTATTAACTATCTCATTAGCATCTTGTGTACTATTATAGTTTTTCATACCAGATAAACTATTCAGTATTTCAGTTAAAGAAATCTCTGTATGAACATAAAAAATGGGGAATCCTAAAATAAAACTAAAAAGGAAAGTAAAAGAGAAAAGACAATGATGTAAAATTAAAATAACCCTTAATTCTGAAGATGAAAATGGTCCCTGAATGTATTTAAATTGCTTCTTGCTCATGTAGTCTTATATTATTCTTTTTTTTCATTATTTAGAAAATATTAGTTTCTGTAATCAAACACATCTAGATATGATGGTACATATTTAAAACAGTGTGTTACCCCTGTACAAATAGAAAAAAAATTAACATTTCTAGACCAATATGGCTGTTAATTTCTGTACAACACCAACTCAACAAAATAAATTGCAATAACTTTTTCCAAAGTTGACAGCACAGTTAAAGTTTTCAAATATTCAAATTATATATATACTTATATTTCTATAAAAAAACAATAATAGCAGTATGTTATGCATCAATAGCACCAACAGCTTTTCCAGGTTCTGCAGTTCTCTGAACAAATTATAGACATACAGCACACTCCATTAAAAAAGAACAACAACAAAAACAAAGAAAAGAATAATACCTAGGAAACAGGAGAGTTCTGTTGCTGTTGTGGTACCTGGCACCATTTTTTTAATTAGCATCTTAATCATCATCTGGAAAGAGAACATTCTAGAGTAACATCATTAAAAATGGTACTGATAAAGTATGGTCACTACTACATATCATAAAGCAGGTAGAAAATATTTTACATTCACAGAGGTATGATACAGTACTGTTCTACATCTATAATACTAGAATCAGTTTTGGTTTGAAATTTACTTTGTCTGTGAATAAGATTGCTACCACTACATTTTTCTGGGCTCCTGTCAAATGGAGAATTGTTTTCCATCCTTTCACTTTCTGTCCAAGGGCTCCTTTTTTGCACTAGGTGTGTTTTTGTATACAACATATTATTGGATTCTGCTTCTGATTCCATTCTAACAATCTGTTCCTCTTGATTGATGAGTTGAGGCCATTGACATTGATGGTTATATCTGATATGTACTGACTTATTATTGTCGTGTTATTGGCCTTTTGATGATTCTTTACTTTTTTACCTTCTCCTTTTAGTTTCTTGCTTGCCTATTTGATTTGCTCTGTTGGACCTCATGGTGTTGTCAACTTCATTGTCTTTGTCTAGAATATATTTTCTAGGATATAGAATTGCTTGCAGTCCTGGTTTGGTATTCATGTAGTTTCTCAGGTGTTCTTTGTCATGCAAGTATCTTATTTCCCCATCCATTTTGAAAGAGAGTTTTGCAGGATACATCAGTCTAGGTTGGAGGTTTTTCTCTTTTAATACTTGACATAGCTCATTCCAGGCTCTCCTTGCCCTAAGGGTTTGTGTTGAAAAGTCGGCTGTGATTCTGATGGGCTTTCCTTTGCATGTGATTTGTTTCTTTTCTCTTAGTGCTTGTAGTACTTTGTTCTTCTGTTGGGTTTCTGGTATCTTGATTATTATATGTCTAGGTGTAGTTTTTTTTTTTTTTATTGTGGCTAGTTGGGGTCCTATATGCCTCACCTATCTGAATGTCAAATTCTTCCCCTCTGTTTGAGAAGTATTCTGTCATTAATTCTGTGAACAGTTTTTTTTTAAGTCATTTATATTTTCTTCTGCTACTTCATGGTTTCCTATCAGTTTTACATTTTTCTTCTTCACATCATCTAGCAGTTGTTGGATCGATTTCTCATGATCCCCTACTATAAGAGACCTCTCTTTTCATGGTCACTGACTGCAATGTTATATTCTATATCTGAGATTCTATCTTAGCATTCTTTTATTCTGTTGCATATACTTTCAATGGAGTGTTTAATCTCCTGGATATCTGTTTTAATCAATCTGTTTTATGGACTCCATTTCATTCCTATGTTGGGCGTTAATTGTTTCCATTTCTTTCTTATGCTGGGCTTTCATGCCTTCTATTGTGGTCCTGAGCTCATCTATTTTTTTGTCAGTTTTTGCTCTAGAGTCTCAAATCATGACTTTCATTTTGTTCACCATCTCTATGGTTATCTGGGAATTATTTCTGATTTGAATTTTTCTAGAGCCTGATTGATCTGTTTTGTTACTTCCTGTGCTTTGAGTTCAGGGTGTTCTGGTGGTTCACTATCAGCCTTTTCATCCTCATTTGCCCTACTGTTTGCCATTGGTTAACTGGAAGTCTGTTTTTGTGTCTTGCCTAAGTATTTTCTCGTCTTCATTTTTGTTGTTGTGCTGTTCTTGGTTTAATCTCTGGGTTGTCACCCAAATTGTCCTGATATAGTTGCACCCTAGCTTCTGGGTCTGTAACAACCTACAGACATTCTCATCTTCATAACATCAGAGAAAACAGCTCATCAAATCAACCACAATACTTTATCTCAATTGATACAATCAGCAACACAATATGAACAAGCACAACTTGGAAACTGACCACCTGTGGTAGTCACTAGTCTATCACCCTTAGAACATTTGAATTAGATTGAAATCAAGAAGCAGTCCAAAACATGTCTGTAGTGAGCAAACTTTTTAATACAGCATATTTACCATTTGGGATGGGAGCTCAAACAGAGCTAGGATGCAAGACTCCTGATCTCAGTGAGCTGATGGCTGAACCCTATGATGCAGGCTGACCTCGGACTGCAAGGCCCAGATTGAGTTCCGCAACCTTCTGAATGGTTGAACTCTACACCATTCTACTTCAGGTTTCCCACGCCCTTTCTTTAAAGATGTTCAAAGTTGGGAACTCAGAAAAATATCCTTTATGACCACCTCTGCCTCTGCAGAGTGGGTCCAAAGACTGGTACAATCAGGAGGTCTAAGAGTGCATGCGGTGGGGGGGGTAGGGAAATTGTAGGGGTTCAGGGGAGCTCTCATGGCTACCTTCCTGGTGTTGAAGCGATGGTGGCTCCTGGAGAGAGAGGGCATGGCTATCCTTCCCATGGTGGATCCGGGCCCAGGCACCCCACCTGGCACTGGAGCGATGGCAGAAAGAAGATTTTATATACAATGGAGTATTACCCTGCTGTAAAGAAGGATGCACTTCAGACATTCACAGCTAAATGGATGGGCTTTGAGATTAATGTACTTTTAAGTGAAATAAATTTGAGGGCACGCATGTTTAAATACCGCATTGTTTCTCTGGTTTGAGAAAATGAATGTGGACATAAGGTCTGAGATATATAATGCATGTTGAGAAATGGATTGAAAATGTTCAAATGGGAATGGGAACCTGGGAAGAGAGAAGTAAAAAGGAAAGAAGGGACAAAAATGAAAACAGAAGGAAAAAAAATGGAAGCAAAGCTTTTATACATAGGGAGGGGAGGGAGCCTGAGGCGGAATGGAATAAAATAAAATTCATGAAATTTTCATGCAATGTATGAATCTTACCGCAAATATTGGTATTTTCACAGACAAATTAATATTTTATATTATCATTTCATGTTTTGATGCTCAAATGTGTAAACATGTTTCTAAATATTTTCTAAATACAAATTATTATAGGACTGATCATTCTTTGTCATGTAGGATTGTTATGCACAATTGCATCCAGTATAACTGTAGCTGCAGTTTCCTTTTTGAATTTTTTTATTGGTATGATAATAAGTTCAAGGCCTAGCCAGCCTTTGAAATGCTGACTCAAGAATGTAAAATATAAAAATGGCTTATGGATTTAGCAGGAATGTAAAGGCTGTAGGCCCTACTTCCATCAGAATAAAATACATATAAATT
>NW_022900918.1:21711559-21728666 GCF_012274545.1 Fukomys damarensis | reverse complement strand
ATTACTGATCTTCAAACTAATAAGATGGGATTTAATTGTATATTGTCTGATTTTATTCAAATTGCTTTCCATCAATTTTTCCATTAATTTTTATATGAGGCAGTTAACAATTTACAACTTTGAAATATTAATATTTTAAAGAAAATGTTTAAATAAGTCTCTTAATAGATTTTGGCCTCTCAAATACTATTATATATTATGCCAATTTCACTTCCATGGTTCCAAAGACTATATTTTTGTTTAAAACATTCAGTAAATGTTCTTGTATTACTCAATACATTTATGCCATTACCTATAATATATATTATAAAGAAAAAACTAATAGTCATAAATCTGAAAAATTAAGTGTATTGGCTTAGTTTACAGAAAGCATAACTCAGGTACCTTTAGAAATAGACTATTTACAACATTTTAAAAAATAAGGCTATTTTTCCCTAAGCCAGTAATGGCATCCACAGGAAGACCTCAGATGCTCACGCTGTGTCCTGAAGAGCCCAAATGGGCAGAGAATAATAGTGGCCTTAGTGAATGGCAATTTAGTGGTCATTCCCCAGCAAGTGCTTTCCTCAGCAGGATAATCACATAATTAGGAGAAAATATGAGAAACTCAGAGTTGTAGCACAATTTATCTGTCTCTTCCTGTCACTGACTGATGGTTGTAAGTAACTTTCTTTGCCAAACAGGGGTAAATGCAACAAAGTAAACAATAGGAGAAAAGACAGAGTAAAAATGAGTCAGGCATGCTGACGCCACAGCTGTTCATGTTCTCTTTCAATATCAACTATCATTTTTAAAAATTTAGTATTCAGTCTCTCAAGACTATAATAAAACATTCTACCTCATAATGTCCTATATATTTTTCAAAAACACACTAAATGAAAAAATGCTGTTGCATAAACAGTAGTGTTTAGCTATAGTCCATAATAATAAATTAACTATTTAAAGTAGGAAATTAAATATTATTATTTTCTTTTACTCTGAAAGTGTACTTATAAAAGTTTAATGTGAAATTGATAAGTATTAGTGGGTGGACTCTATATTCAGAGACAAGTATAATTGTGCTACAAGAACAGAAATTATAGAGGACCTGAGTAAAAATTAAAAGTTATAAATAGAACTTTTAATAAAAGAACCTCTAAAAGTTTAAATGCTTTTCATTAATCTTACTAGTGACTCAATTATGGAAATTATCATCACATTTTTTTCATTAAGCAACTTTGAAATGGTTTTATTTAGAAAGAGATTAGCATTAAAAATAATCATTAATTTAAAATATAACTATGTTTGCAGTTTTTGCCAAGTTAAACAAAGGAATAAGTGGACAGGTTTGCAAACACATAAATATGTATATATACAAAAAGAAGTGGTTAAGCATATTTCTTGAAAATCTAAAATAATAAATATAAAATTAAATTAAAAAGTCAATTAGAAACTTAATCTTGAGTTTCTCTTACAAATCATATATTTCTTACCAATTTCATTCATAGTAGTCATTTCTCCTAAGAATGTAAAAAAAATAGTGTACATTTTTTTATAAGAATGTTAAAAATATTGCACCAGCCAGTGCCAAACAGGTGAGAGCAAATTTTTAAGGATTTTTGCAGTAGAAAAGAGTGCTTAAACTCAACTCTGCTGAAACAAAAAGTGGTAAATTCAAGTGCTTGAGTAAAGAAAGTGGAAAAATACTAGAAAACATAAGCCAGGGAATTGATCAATATCGTTAGGCCATCTGTGGTTACATATCATTATCAAGTAAGGCTACTACCCTATGACTTAAAAGATATTATCCTACTTTTCCTCATGGTTACACTTCATAGGAATGGTTTTCAGGTCTTTGAGAAAGATTTTTTCTAGATTATAGTATGAACAGGAAGCTTGCAAATGATTTACATTTAAAAATTAGAAACTCAAAGGATAAATAAAGAGCAAAATAAAAGATCGATTATAGGAAATAGGGAAATATTTTTTTTTCAAATGGAAAGAACATAAAGAGACAGAGTGAGAGAAGTGGGAAGGAAGAAAAAAGGCATATATAAAAGAGTCCAAGAAAAAAATGTAAATAGAGCATTTCCAAATGGTGAGTGAGAGGATAATTAGAGGGAGCGATGGAAAAGGAAAGATAAAATAAAATTAAGATCTGTTATACGCATGTACAAACTCCCTACAATAATTGTAATCATTATGTACTGCAAACATGTACTAATAAAGAAAAACATGGAAACAAAATAAAACAAACACACAAAACCAAAATGGCAGAAGGAGAATTTAAGACAGCAAATACTGAAAAGAAATTCTATAAGAAAGAGAGGTCCCTAGACTGTAGCCAGGGGAAAATCTACCTATATTACAGTAAAAAAGAGAGGGTTATTAGGATGGTTTTGGTCGGGGACATAATATTTTGTTTATGTTCTTAGACATCATAAAAGTATGCTGTGGCAGTTTTGAAGTGTAAGTCTAGAAGTTAGATCTTTAATTTTATAAAATCTTACAACCAAATATTACTCATGTAATATGGGACAGCCCAAAGGTATACATAAAATTGGGAGCACCTCGGGATTGTTACTTAGTGTTGTTTACATCATATCTATTGTTCCTTGATGAAAGGTAAATGATTCCTAAATTCATGTATTTGCCTAAGTTGATTATGTATTACCATATCAGCTATGCTGTAATTACATATAATCACATAGTGCATTGTTCCTATACTATGCAGTGAATACAATTTTAGTATCACTTGCCAGGAAAGTACATTTCAATAGAATTATTCTAACAGGGAGAATGAATTCAATACAAATCATAAGAGAGTTGGTGAAGGCATTGCTATTTACACGATTTATGTTTCCAAGAATGTCTATCCCATAATGGATATGTAATGAGCTTTTCTTACTATTGTTGTGTGGATGCCCTGTCTACTTTCACAGAGGTTCCCTCTTCTAACTTCTTCTAAGGCTCAGCTAGACACTTTCATTTCCTTTATATAACACCATATTGTGTGGCAAGAGGTAACATCCATCCGCATAGCAAAGTTATGTTGAGGGAAATATTTCCATGATAATCTGCATAGAAGGTACTAACATAACTTGGTTAGAATCAGTTGTCAAAATTTTCTATGTACACATCAGTTGTGTTCCTGCCTCATTATCTAGAAATTACCATAGAAATAGAAATTGTAGCTTCAATTTAAATTTCATTAAACTAAAACTTGATCTTGACAATCATATATACATCTTCTTATTTGGACAGTATCAATTTAGAGATAAAATTCCCAAGTCAATTTTTAAACATTTCATTAGGCTATTTTTAAGACTTTAAGAAAATGAAACCTTATTTATTTAGTTAGTTACCTTCTGTAGTACTACGAATTGAACAAACTTCTGTTTCTAAACTAAATCTCCAGCCCATTTTTAAGTTGTTTTTTTTTTTCCTGCTTATTTTGATACATAGTCTGGCTAAGTATCATAGTATTCTCTAGAATTTAGGTTTCTCCTTCCTTAGCATCACAAGCACAAGATATTACAGGTGTGGACCTTTGGGAGTGATAATCTATTCATTTGTTAAGTATTAATTTAGCGCCAATTAAATATTAAGGTTCTAAATATTTTCAGTGTTCACAGGCAAAAAAGCGGTGGTCCATCTAAACTCAGTCCCCTTGAGATTAAAAAGAAGTACTAATATTACAAAAGAAATACTAATACAAATATATAAAAGTAATTATCCAGACATACTTAGTGATACACAAACCAATCTCAATAAATTGTTTCCTAACAGATAAAGAAAGGAAGTATTCGAGATATGAGAACATCATATCAAAAATGATATCTGAAACCTAGGTGAGTAGTGGGAATGAAACACTTTAAGGAGCTATGGAGAAACAAGCTATTCTTGTGGAGGAAAAAAAAAAAGTCACAAATCTGAAAACTCAGGGGGAAAAGAAACCAAAAGTGGTAACATATTTTGATAACTGCAGAAGAAAAGAGAGCCAACTAGATAGGTGAATGTAGGAGCTGGATCTAAAAAGGTGTTGTGAGGGTTTCAAAGACACTTCAACTTAAGACAAATGCAAGCTAAATCTAGGAAAGTGACACACAACATGTGCTGGCATGCTTATATATGTGTTATTGGAAGTTCATTTCACCTAATGTGTAACATTTACTGTGATAGGTAATATGCATAAAGGAAAAAAACACTTTAGTAAAAAAATATGATATGTAATAGTTCACATTAAACAATAGTTGTAAATAGTGTCTTGCAATACTTATTTGGATTTAATGCTTAGTATTGATTATTGCAATCAAAATTCATAAATTTAAAATGCTTGGCTATTTTATCTACTATATATCTCCAGATCAAGACTAATTTTGTAGATTTTGTCCTTTAACATTTTTATTTGACTTTAATGAGAGAAAAAGAACAAAGGAAAGACTATAAAGAAAGGAAAAGGAGGATGATTGAGGTCTCGCATTACTAATGATATTCACCATTTGAAAGAGTTGATGATAACTTTAATGATGTTTTAATAGATGGTCTTATACAAAATATCTGTAAACTAACAAACAATTTTAAAATGAAAAAAATTAAAGAGTATCACTGAATTAAATAATGGGCAGTGGAATAAATAGAAAAAATAAATTCAGTGGACTTTTATTAATGTAATAAGCATTGATCTGAGACTGAAACACTAACTTTAGAGCTCTGAATTTGCAGTGCGTCACTGAGAAGCCTCAGAAAAGTTGAACCATTCATTTTATGGACCTCTTATGGCTGTCAGTTCTGCTACTGTTTACTCCCTTTTCAAATATGGTAATCTGATATGCTAGACACACACTAAGGGAACAAACCAGTTTTATAGTACAGTCCTTTAACATGAGTAGAACCTGTGACTTGCTTTTAACTAATATAACATCTATACCAAAATTTAAAAAATTATATATATGTAGATGTTATACATATATATCCCTTTAGTTCTGATTCTGTAGTTTATCTTTAGTTGATAACCGAAGTAACTGGCAGACATGTGCTATTTCCAATAAGAAGAGAAGTATAGAAAAATATTGGTTTCTTGTGTGAATGTTGGTTCAACTGGACAAATCAATCCTTATTGGTGATATGGGTATTGTGCCACAAAGACGTATCTGCAGCTCTCCTCCCTAAATATGCCATGCCATTTGTCAAGACTCATTTGTAAATATATGCTCCAATAAATTAGTTTTATATGCTCTGAAGTACCTTTGGAAAAGCAAATCTACATGCATGTGAGAAGAATAGGCATATAAATAATATAGGATAAAGTACTTACAAATTCAGTGACTGCATAGTGCTTGTCTCATGCTCTCTCTATAATTGATGTAAGCCAGTCTCTTATTTTACCTATAAGAAAACAGATTGACATTTCACTTCATTTTATCAGGTATCTCTTCTGACAAATGACATTTATTTGTGTGATTGCAGATAAAACTTATCTGTATCATTGATTGTAGACTGATGATTCAGAATAAGGTTGGATTAATTCTATAAAGTTTTATTTGCATTATAGACAAAAAGTATGATTCCATTTGTACAAAATAAATGGTGCAAAAGATAAATCCTATTTCTAATGACACTGAAAACTATTTAGAGGCAAACATATTTTATCAGTTTCTTGGAGATTTTTATGTTCACTTTGTTTTCTATATATAGCTATGATGATATAACCAAATAATTACTTTATTTGAATGATAATATTTGTGGAGTAAACAATAAGCAATACAAGGAATAAAGAAGACCAGAAAAGTAGCATTTTCTAATTCATAATAATTACACAAATGCAATGAAGTCAGAAACTATGCTAATGCTAACTTTAGAGGAAATATTTTATCATAATCCTAAAAACTTTCTCTTATGTACATAATGTAGGATATGTCATTGAGTGCAATTTTAGCTGTGATCAAATGGCACTGCATTCTCTCAGAAATACACACATGTACATAAACAATTACACAGAAGTATTTATTGTCAGTAACTGCTCTACTCACATAATGTATTTAATGTTTCACACAGAAGAAAACCTCGTAAGTGGAAAAACATGAATTAAAAATCCATTTGAAACACCTAGCAACTATGTATTATTTCCTAATTCTTAAGAAAATATCTTAGTACATATTGTGTTTTAAAACAAATAAATGTACAATAGCTTTGGGAAACAATATTAAAATATGGAAAGCCTTGGAGTGTTAAATATGTACTTTTATTATCTAAAATAAATATGTTGAGCAAAATTGTGCTTCAGTTTTTACTGGGTTGTATTTGCTATTCTTCAAAGAGACGAGATTTCAAACTTTGTTCAGGGATTACTCCTGGCAGCTGTTTTAGTTGTGTTATCCTGATACAACTTCCAAGAAAGTAGAAACTCAGTTTTTCTCCTCATTCCCCCATGGAGTCTGGCACACAACGTGAGCCTTATAATCTGCTATAAAGCAATATTGTATAAATGATGTTTACCAGAATACATATTTTATGGCCATTTGGAGGCTTCAATTCTGCAGGGAACCCATTTTGCTTTTACTGTGGGATTTTTTTTCATCACGATTAAACAATGCCTCCCTCACTAGCACAGCTGAGATAAAAGGATTTGCTGGGCCTCTATCACATCAGGCAGGTGAAGACTGATTCCCATCTATTTCAGGCACCGACTTCAAACTAGCCACAGGTGATTTCCTTTCCATGCTGAAAGGCACAGCAGACATTATGTTTCCCACAACAGCAATCTCAAGCTTATTATTTAGCTCCATGACAGAAAAGCAAGCAAAAGCTCAAAGATTTAAAAACATGAGCCTACACAAGGAAAAGGGAATTCATGTAGTTCTCCTGAATTTTTGACAAGTATTTCGCCAAACATAGTGAACTATATGATTAATTTTGTGAAGGCATTTAGATGACTTATTCATTCGTTTCATAAAAATAGAGGTAAATAGATATACATTGAAAGCAATATAAGGAAGAACAAACACAACAATGGAATAATATATTTCTTAATATTATTAAAATGTCAATCTAACTAATCTACATAAAACTTTCACTGCTTCTGGACTTTATTTCATAAGACTGTCTTATAAAATAGTTTTCTGTAGAATTAAATAAGTCCTATGTGCCTTCAAGACCCCAAGAAAAGCTAAAAGATATGAGTATATTTCCAAATTTTTGTAATCAGCACTATCATAACACACCCTTGTTAGAATTTCCATGTGCTGGGCATGCTGTGTGTTCTTCATGTTTACTCTACCACTTGCTCTTCTGAAACATCTTTGAGGTTGTTAATGGACCTGTAAAAGATCACAGCTCATGAAATATATGATTTATAATGAGAGACTTTATTCCTTTTTGGAAAAGAAAATCATTCATGACTTTTATCTTGGAAGCTACTTGGCTGAATTGTTTAATTTTCAAGTTTTCATCCTATTTCTAGCAACATGAACCTTTTCTCTCCAAATACTGTCCACTAGACTTTTATTTTATTTAGTAATAAGAAGTGTTATGTAATCCAATAAATTTGAGAATCATTATATTAAGATTTATGTAGATTTGCTTATAACAGTACTATGTGAGAAACTCAATTGCTAATATGTATTATGATTTAAAATCACATGCGATTTCCAAATATATTTGAGAATGTCAACACTGCTTTTGTTGCTTTAGTAAAAAAAAATAAATAATGAAACAGAAGTCACTCTTTTATATAGTAACATATAGCAGAATGAGCCCAATAATAGAATCATATTCTGCATAAATGTAGAAAGTATTAGAAAAATATTGCAAAGCAATAATAGGAAGACTGCTTTCTAAGTCATTTAACTTCATTTAACCATAACCATATATATTATGGAAAGCCAAGCAAGACAATAACTTTTTGCATCTATACCATTTGAAATATGGATCAGAATGATTCAAAAGAGGAAAATTACTATATTGGAAAAAAAGAATTTAATTGTTTTCTCTTCTAACTGTCCTAGCTAAAATCCTTGTGGAATTTGGCAGTGAATCCATGGGAAATAGGTATTTTCTTAGTTGGTAATTTTTCTATTACTTCAATGTCATTGACTGATATTGGCTAATTCAGAATTTTTATATCTTCTTGATTCAGTTTTGGAAATTCATATTTATCTTGGTATTCATCCACTTTTTCTGAATTTTCCATTTTATTTAAATATGGGTTCTCACAGTAGTTACCCATAATCTGAATTTTACCAGAATATATTGAGATTTAAACTTTTTCATTTCTAATTGCATGGATTTGGATCTTTTCTTATTTTGAAAGCTTGGGTAAGGGTAAGTGTATTTTGTTTAATTTTTCAAAGAAATAATTTTTGATACATTGATTCTTTGTATGATTTTTTTAGTCTCAATTTCATGAATTTCTGCCCTGGTCTTTTTAAGTCCTTTCCTTATATTAGCTTTGGGTTTTGATTTTTTCCTGGTTTTATAAGACCTTGGGTTAGATTTTTAGTTGTTTTTTGTTTGTTTAGCTCATTTAGCCTTTTCTAATGCGAGCATTCACTACTATGAACTTCTCTCTTAGGACTGCTTTCATTGTGTCCCATAGGTTCCATTTTCTTGTACTGCCATTATTATTTGATTGAAGAACCTGTCTAATTTCTTCTTTAATTTATCTGTGACCCATTGCTTATTAAAGGTGGTATTATTTAACTTGAATATATTTGCACAGTTTCTATGGTGAATTTGTTATTGATTTCTAGTTTCAGTACACTATGGTCTAATAATATGCATGGGATAATTTCAATTCTTTCCTTTTATATAAGAATACTTTATTGGGTAGTGGGTGATCTATTTTGGAGAAAGTCTGATGTGCTCCTCAGAAGAATATGTGTTCTGCTGTTGGACTGAACACTCCATATCTATTAAATCTCTTTGTTTGAAAGTTTGGTTCAACTCTAATATTTTCTTCTTTTGCTTTTTTCATCTAATTAATCTATCCATTTGTGACAGTGCAGTACTGAAATCTTTAATTACAATGCTATTGGTATTTATCTGATTTTTCAGGTTCATTAGTGTTGGTTTTATGAAGTTGTGTGCCCTGGTATTTGGTGTGTAGATATTCATAATTGTTATCCCTTCCTGCTAATTGTTCACTTAACCAATATGTGGTGATCTTCTTTGTCCCTTCTGATCAGTCTTAACTTGAAATCCATTTTATCTGAAATTATAATAACAACTCCTGTTTTCTTCTGAGTTCCCATTGCATGAGCTATTGTTTTTGATCCTTTGATTTTTAATCTGTATCTTTTTTAATTCAATGTGTTTCTTTTTTTCCAGTAAGTTTATTGGTACATTTTAGGTACACAGTACAGTTATATTCATCATTAGGATCTTGTACCTTTACATGATGTATCTTGGTTCTTATTTTTCAATGTTTTTCTTTATACTGTATATGGTTTGATTTTTTCCTTGATCTATTCTGCCAATCTGTGTATCTTATTATGTTTTACTTTTGAAGATGACACTATAGGAGGAACTCTGTGATATTTAAGCAGTCTGACATATTTCACTTAAGATCATGGTTTCAATTTGTAGCCATTTCCCTATAAAGGCCTCAAGCTTACTTATCATTCTTAGAATAATAAAATATTTCAATTTTCTTAAAAATTGTATAACAACTGTTTTTCCTTAATATAATATTTAAATTTTGGTAACCTCCCCAAATTTTTCCCAATGCAATATGTACACTATACTCGAGTAACATACTTCTCTGCACAGGTTAGGGTTCCAAATAAATACATTTGAATAAGTTGTCATCATGGTCCTGGTTAGTAAAATAGCTCAAAATTCCATAAAGTGATTAGAACATTTTAAATGATAAATGATAAAAAGTAAAATTTTAAAGGAAATAAAAGTTGTAAGCTTGCTTTAGACAGTTGATGTATTAGACAGATACTGCTTATCACTAAAATTAAACAGGTTTCAGCATCATTTTCCTTCTTATGTTTAATTCTCCTATACATACATACTGATGAAACATTAAATTAAGTTGATATGAATGGGTAGATAGTGAGTATAACTATACAAGTCAGTTTCTGAATTTCATGTTTGTCTGAAAATTGCACAGTAATATAGTACCGGAATGAATACCTCTTGATCTTTCAATTGACAATTCAGAAATACTCCTTCAATTATGTTGAAGCAAAAAAAGCAAAAAAATAAAACCACTGAACTGGTAAAACAATGTTACCCAATCAATCACTAGTATGATTTATCTTTGGGGTATTCAGATCAATATTTTCATCTACCTTTTTTGACTACTATTAACTCAACAAAACAGGTTACTGTAAAGAGGCTAGATATATATTTTGTAAACACATGGTACACTGCTGTAATTTGCTAAAACTGAATTTATAAAAAGAAGGCTAAAGGAGAATCTTTAAGTAATTGGTGCTAAGAATGATAAGAAAATTTAAATTCTAGGAATTCATCTACTCCTACTTCCCATTACCTGGTAATCTTTGGACAAGTTGTACCTGTTCCTGCAAATTAACTATGTCTCATTTTGAAGAAAGCCACATTTTCCATTCTTAAAGCAAATCTGCACAGTGGTACCTTGGTTCGTGAACTTAATTTATTCCATGATTCTGGGCAAGATGGCTGCAATCATGTTCATGCAGGGAAGATGGCCGCCATAGTGTTTGTTACCCACTGTGCGGTTTGAAAAAGCAAGCAAAATTTTGTCAAATGCTTCTGTTTGCAAGTGGAATTGTTCAGGAACAGAAGGATTATGTTCAAGTGAAAGTAATATGAAGAGAATTTTAGTGTTTATCTTAAAAATCTCATACCTAAAATGAAATATTTCTGTGAAATGTCATTTAACTAATCATAATCGCTAACATTCGTTAAATTTAGATTATAAACTACTGATAAATATATGAAGTATGTTTAAGCAAAATTTTACAACAATATATTTAATTTCTTGCTGGCAAAAGAGTTTAAAGAAGGCCTTACAACTGATTAAAGTATATGTAATCATTAAATTCTCCATAAAAACAAAAACACAGTCAAATTACTCCAGACTTTCTCGAGAGAAAGTTTAAAACTTAGGCAGAGTTTTATAAATCTCTAGCTGTCACATTCTTATTTTGGTCAAAGGCTTACAGTCAAGCTACACTGAGTGTTTCATTGAGTTTTCCAGGCCAGTTGAAATATATAATAAAAATTTTAAGTCATTAAAATGAATGACAAGTAAAAATATGTCAAAGAATCATTTAAAAAATGAAAGGAGGGGATCGGGGGTTTAGCTCAGTGGTTCCGCCGCCTGCCTCTCAAGTTCAGAGTCCCAAGTTTGATGACCGGTACGGAAACAAACAAACAAACAAAAATGAAAGGAGGATAGAAGAATTTAGCAGAATGGAGAGAAAGCAGAAAAGGTTTACATAAGTAAGGATGTAGAAACGATACATAACACCTAATTCCTTCTGAAGACCGAGTAGAAAGCTATAGGAACTGGAATATCAAGCGATTCCATCGCATGGAAATCAGGTCAACCAAGATAAGAAAAAACAAAATGAACAGACCTTTCTGGAATATAGCTATGCTTATGTATAGCAAACTAAAAATGTTACAGAAAATTTGGATAAAATATACCCAAAAGAGAAATTAAACTAAATGTTCCAGGCTATAATACCAAAGGAAATTTCAAGAAAGGAAATATGTAAGGGAATCTAAAAATGAGTTGTAAGCAGGCATTAGCGTGTCATCTAACCAAACCTTTAATCAAAAACTTTAATTTAAAAAGTTGTAAAGATAATAGAAAAATGGTTTTGAATTAATACGATATTTCACTTGGAAATTATATTCAGTCATATGAAACAAATTAGAAAAGAAAAGTTTATGTGAAACAGATGGAGATAGAAGATATGTTCTTTAAATCTTAAATTGAAACTCTAGATATAACAAATGCCACCTAAAATAGAAAGTGTACTGTATATAATTTAAATTAGGTAAGAAATTCCTGAGGAAAAAGTTGCTGAAATTGAAAATATAGCAATTGAAACTCTGAAATACTTTTTCAGTAAGTAGGAAAAAAAAAAAAGCTGTAAAGAGGCCAGGAGTGGTGGCTCATGCCTGTAATCCCAGCACTCTTGAGGCTGAGGTAGGAGAACTGCTGTGAGTTCGAGACCAGCCTTGACTACATAGTGAGTTCCAAGTCAGTCTCAACTACATAGTCAGACCCTGCCTCAAAAAGCAAACAAACATAAAAGTCATAGTTTTGGAGAAACTTCAAGTAGATTATTAGGCAATAAGGGACATAATGTACAAGGAGGAAATCATATCTGTAATGTTATCAAATACAAATAAATCGAATGCAGTGTAAAAATTATTTAGAATTAAATTAAAATGAAATATAGTACCCAGCAAAATTTGTGGGATGAAACAAAATCACTGCTAAGAAGAAATTTTTTGCAGTTAATATCTACATTAAAATTATGACATAGGGCTGTCCATTTAGCTCAGTGGTTCTGGTACTTGCCTCACAAACACAAGGACCTGAGTTTGATCCCTGGTACAAAACCAAAACAAACAAACAAACAAACAAAAAACAAATAATAATAAAGAAGAAGAAGAAGAAGATATAAAGTCAGTGACATTCCATCTGAATTAAGTAGAAAATGAAATAAATTTAACCTAATGAAAATCAATTCATAATTATCCATATTATAGTAAAAATCAGTTGCATAAGGAAACATACAAAATAAGACATAACATCATTAAACAAAAATGTATATCTTGGAGAGAGTAAATAGTATTGATAAGCTCATAGAATGACCATGAAGAGACAAGCGACAATTTACCATCATTAGGAATAAGAGTTAATCTTTTGAGATTAAAAATTTAATAAGGAATTATAATTATTATTATTATTATTTTGTATTGGGAATTGAACTTGGGACCTTGTGCTTGTGAGGCAGGTGGTGGAACCACTGAGTTAAATCCGTGGCTCAAAAAGGAAATATTATTGACAACATATGTCAAAACCTGACGACTTGATTAAATGGCTACTTTTGAGATGCACTTGCTAATGTTATTCAAGAATAAATATATAGCCTGAGTAGCTTCAAACAAATTGAAATTATGACTCAAAAAGAAAATGGCAAGCTCAGATGAGTTCACTGCTGAATTATCCTAAACATTTTGACACAAATAGCAGAAATTCCACATGAAAATTTTAGCAAATAGAAAACATCATATGCTTCTGAAATTGTTCTAGACTTTGTCAAATGTCTTAAACAATTTTCTGTGTCTATGTTTTCATTACAATATATGTAGAGAACTTACTTGACATAATTAAGCATTTATTCTAGATACATTTTTCAGCAAATATGGACAATACACAACTTTTTTATTTGGAAAAACATCTCTGCTGGTATCATACTTAATATTTAAAGCCAGAAATGTTTTATTCATAAAGCAAGGATGTGTGTTACCTCACTTCTAGTTTAATATTGTACTAGAGGTTCTAAGCAACATATCACAGCAAGAAAAAGAAGAAAATGATACCCATATAGGAAAAAAGGATAAATTTTTTCTTTTTAGAAGAATATAGACTAATGTAGTGAAAAATCTTTTAGAATTTATTAAAAACTACAGAATAAATGTGTGTTGATTAACATTGTAGCAATTAAAATTTTTGCTTTAAAATAAGTTGTACTGCTATTTGAAATATATAGAAATTAAAATGCAACTTGTAACTAGATAAACAAATACAAGATATTTAGTAATAAGTGTAAAAAACAATGTCTATAATCTGCAGAGTGAAAAAACATGAAATATTGCCAAGAGAATTTAAAGAAATGATAAAGGCATGCATTTGGGACTTCCATGAATTAGAAGACTGAAATTTTATAACTCTCAATTCTCCTTAAGTTAATCTATAGAACTCGTTGAAATTTCCTCTGAAATATTATCTAGAATTTGAAAAGAAGACAGCACTCTGGGATATAGGCAAGAGAGGTGGCAATGTTAAACAGATTCCAGTTTCTCTAGAAATGTGAGCTGGAGTTTGTTTTGCTATTTGCTGTTCTATCACAACTCAATTTTACAGAAAAATGTCATCCTTTTCCTAGTTGAGTAGGAAACATTAAAGCTTATGTTTCTATTGTCCTTTATTATAAGCTAACGAATGTAGCACACAGCCTAATAATCTTGCTCCCACATTATCCAACTTTCATTATAATGCTTATAAATATCTATTTCACCAAACTATTTCTGAACTAGCTTTATCATATTATTTGTGCTTATATTTCATTATTAATGATTTATATACTGTTGACACATCTTAATTCTATAGTAGATGTGCCAATTTTTGAAAATTAATTTGACATATACGTATATATGCAGCACATGTGTAAATAAATTCATTCTACATATACTAGAAGCTAATTCATATTTTTATTATCCCTTTGGATATTCACTTCTATTTTTTTAGTTATTTTTGTCTAGTCTTCTATGGTAATATTTATTTGATTGATGCCTTGACTTTATCTGAAGTTTTGAAATACTTAAAGTTTATGAAAATTAAATTCTGAAGGACTTGATCTTGTTTTCAAAAATTCTATTTATGTTTCTTATTTATGAGATGTCGTTTAGCAATTGTTTTACATTTACAAAACCATTAATCAGCTTATTGTGGTATATGACATAATATTTTCCAAGTATAAATGTGTAATATACATTTGATTTACAATTACTATATCTTTAAAAATAGTATTGTTTTTCCTACACTGTAACTATTTCAAAGTAAAATTTATATATAATTTATAGCTATTTGTTTTATCTTTTAAAATTTTAATTTCACTTTAAAACAATCCCCATAAAATATTACACAATTATTATTAAAATTTGCTTTTGTTTTGATTTACAAACCTTTAAATGCTTTAAGATATAACAGAAAATTCAAACAATAAATAATTTTCTGTGTTTTGTAGGTCTTTCAAGTGATGTTAAGATAACTATATAAATATTAAAAGAAACAAATTGTCACTCTTTACATATGACATGATCAGACATATAAAAAAATCCTGAAGACTAAAACCCCAAACCAATAAAATTAGTGAATGGCTTTAGGAAAGTTAAAGGATGCAAAATGAACACACAATTAAAAACAGTGCTATGTAGCAAAATTGAATTGTCTGCAATAGAAATTTTAAAAGCAATTCATTTAAAATAGCTACCAAAAAATAACTAAAATTTATTTAAACAAAATAATGAACACTTTTGAGAAAAGTGACCCAATTCAAAAATGGGCATTTGAAATGAACAGGCATTCCTCAGACAAAGAAGTAAAAGCAGCAAATAATCATATGAAAAAATGTCCAATATTACTGGTCATAGAGATGCAGATAAAAACAACACTGAGATTCCATCTCACCTCAGAAATAATGGCTGCTGACAAGAAATCCACCAATAAAAAATACTGGCAGGGTTGTGGAGAGGTAGGAACCTATCTTCCTTGTTGGTGGAGGGCAATCAATATTGAGATACCTCAAACAGCGAGAATTAGAAATCCCATTTGACCCAACTGCTGGGTTTCTTCCCTGCTGGGTATCTTCCCAAAAGAATTAAAAGAATCATACCACAGTGATTTAACTCACCCATATTGATAGTGGCACTGTTTGTAATAGCTAAAGTTAGATATATATATAGATATATATAGATATATATATCTATATATATATCTATATATATCCGCCATAAAGAATGAGAAACTACAGATATTTATAGCCAAGTGGATGCATATTGCGGCCATACTCCTAAATGAAATTAATAAGTCACATATGTAAATACCAAATAGTTTCTCTTGTGTGGAAAACTAAAAGTGTAAGTAAGTGGAAAGGGTAGAAGAAAGGTAATAAGGAAAAAGAAAAAAATATGAGAAAATGAAAAAATGGAAATAAAGTGTTAGTAAATGGGGAGGGGAGGAGGGGGTGAAGGGAGGACAGGGATAAGGGGAAAAATGAGAACCAAAAAAAAAAGTAAGTAATGATCAAAATGTGTAATTGATATTGTATAATAGGAAGGAAAGGGGTAAAAGAGTAGAGGAAGTGGGAGGGGTAGAGGAAAGGTAAAAAGGAAAAAGAAAAAAACACGAGAAAAGGAAAAACATGGAAACAAAGTCTTTCAAAATAGGGAAGGGTGAAGCAGGTGAAGGGAGAGCAGGGGAATAGGGAAAGAAATACGAACCAAGACACATCATGTAAAGGTACAAGATCCCAATGAGGAGAGTAATGGTATTGTGTGCCTAAAATGCACCAATAAACTTAATGAGAAAAAGATAAATACTATAAAGTCTTGGAAGAAAATTAAGAAAACAAATAACTCATATAATTTCTATGTTCATGCATCAGAAGACTCAACTTTTTAAAATGTACATAACACCCAAAATGATCCCATTGGTACATAATAAGGTATGTAAACACAGTGGACCACTATTTAGTCATAAAGAAATCTTGAAACTTGTGACACAGTGAAAGAACTGGAGGTATCCATGTTATATGAAATAAGCCAGTCACAGAAAGACAAGTAGCACATCTCATATGTGAAGTCTTAAAAAAAAAAAAAGAAAAAAAGACCTGACAGAATTTGTGGGCACATTAGTGGTTAGCAGAGCTTGCGGAGCATAGAAGGAGGAGTGAATGGGGAAAGAATGGCCAATGGGGACTAAGTTACTAAAGAGTCAGAAGTTCTAGAGCACTCTTGAATGGGAGAGTGATTATAGGTAAAAACTGTGTACTGTATGTTTCAAAACACATAGGAAAAATTGAATCTGAAGCATTTCCCACAAAAGTCATAAATGGCAGACTAAATAGAAATATTGAAACACGTTTAAATATTGTGCAGAAATACAAATTCAAACAAACTATATCATTTCAAAATTACCTGGTAACAGGTATTTCATTAGTATTCATTAGTGCTATTTTAGGTACTAGCCACAAAAATTCTTATTGTATTCCTAACATCTACCAATAAAAAAGCACATAGCTGGGGATTTAGCTGAGTGGTTCTGTCGCCTGCAACGCAAGCACAAGGACCCGAGTTTGATCCCTGGTACCAAAAAAAAAAAAAAAAAAAA
>NW_022900918.1:21710574-21711503 GCF_012274545.1 Fukomys damarensis | reverse complement strand
TCTTTAAAAAAAAAAAAAAAAAAAAAAAGCACACAAGTTAATATTTCTAAATTTATTTATTTATTATTATTTTTATTGAGTTTGTTGGTACTTTGTAGGTATGCAGTACAGTTACATTCATTATTGGGACCTTGTACATTTACATGACAGGTCTTGGTTGTCATTTTTTCCCCATAACCCTGCCCTCCCTTCACCCCCTCAAGCCTTCCCTATTTACCAAGATTTTGTTTCCATTTTTCTTCTTCTCATATTTTTTCTTTCCCTTCTTACCTTTCTCCTATGCCTCTCACTTCGCCTACACCTTTAGACCCTTTCTTCCTATTGCACAGTATCAATTATACACTTTAATCCTTATTTACACTCTTATTTTATCACACCAAAGAAGCTATATGATATTTACAGATGTGTCCTATTAATTTCACTTAATAGTATGGGGAGAAAGGAACCCATCTTCATTATTTGTGGGAATGCAGATTGGTTCAACCTCTGTGGAAATTAATATGGAGATATCTTCAACTAGGATTACAAGTCCCATTTGTCCCTGTTGGGTGTCTTCCCAAAAGAATTAAAAGAATCGTGCCACAGTGATATATGCTCACCCATGTTTATGGCGGCACAGTTTGTAAGAGCTAAAACTTGGAAACAGACCCACTGCCCATCAATCTGGAGATTGGATAAAGAAGATGTGTGTGTGTGTGTGTGTGTGTGTGTGTTTTATAAAATGGTGTACTACTCAGCCATAAAGAATGAGAAACTAGAGACATTTATAGCTAAGTGGATTTAAATTGAGGCCATACTCTGTGTGCTTTTAAGATTCTCACTAATAAATCTCTCTGTGCTTTTTATTGCCATGTTCTCAAAACTGTGTTTCAGGAAACGTGCAACTTTTTCTATCGGTGAGGTGGGTTTAGTTTCTATTTCGATTTTGG
>NW_022900918.1:21694108-21710518 GCF_012274545.1 Fukomys damarensis | reverse complement strand
TAAATATATATATATATTTAGCAGAGCAATGTTTATTATTAAAATTAAAAATAACATGAAAATCTGTCTTAAGAATTCCATATTGTAATATTTTAGGCAATTGAGAAGGGGGTTAAGAGATGTAGGGAGGGATTGAGGGAGGGAAGGTGTATGTAAAAAGAAATAAGATGCAACACTCTCTTGAAGAAACTACCCACATTGAAAGTATTCATGATGTTTGGAAATTGTGTATTAGTAAAAAGCATAGCATTATTATTCATAATTGAATAACATTTCTATCAGTCTACTTACCTTTGTAATAGGTAACTGGAAAATAGCTTAAAATCATTTGGGATGTTTTATAAGATTCGCAGCCTTGAAATAATTATGCATTGAAAAAAATTAAAAAGTAATTGTAAAAAAAAATTGCTCCACAAAGACTGAAAGATCACTGTAAACAAAACCATTACTCGGGAATTTACCTAATGCAAAATAATATGAAGTTAAAAATGAAGGCTTGGTGATATTATTAGGAAATCAGCATGCAATGGGTAATTTAACAATATCATTAAAATGCCTGAATTTATGTTAAAGAAAATTGAATCTTTTTTAAGGTTTTAATATATTCCTTTTTAAAGTATAACTTCTAAGACTAAGGCAGGAGGATCTCTAAAGGTTCAAGGCTTGCCTGGTCTACATAGTGAGTTCAAGGCAAGCCTGAACTATGTATAGGAACCTCTCTCAAAAGCCAAGCAAAATAAAGCATTACTCCTGCATTGTATTGGCATATATACATTTCTTGATCTTTATACTACTGATGATTCCATGAATAGAATGCATATATACATTATAGTCCAAAACTAATTGCTTCAAAATTTGTTTTTTCCAGAGCTTCCATTTGGAATAATGATGGCACGTCAACTTCGGAAAGGTATACAAAATTATAGTAATTATAATTAAATATTGTTTCTTTATAAAAGAAAACTAGATAATTCAAAAACATGAAGTGTACTATGCTCTTATTTCTAATTTAGTTTCTAATGTGTTGATATATATATGGAATTGTCTATCTGAAGAGCAAAGATTTATGTTCAAATGCTACTACTGTATCATGGAAAAGGAAAACCTCATGTGTAGTCAGTTTTTATTTCTTGCAGTTATGATTTATAAAGCCACTGCAAACACTGAAATAGTAAACACTGGTATTGGACAAATTTATGTAGCTTAAATAAGACTTAAAAGCAGGAAGTAACAAAAATCAATATTCAAAACAAATGTAATTATGAGATAGGTAAATTTGTTTATAAGCATTAAGTAAACTGCGTATGTGAGTTTTTCATGATACAAAATAGTGAATGAACAATTGAAGAAGATAAATTAAAACTATTTTTGCAGATACATCCAATTTCATTTTAATCAAGGATATAGTTATGTGTTAGACACTTTTTAAGATACCGTATAGCATTTTACAATTCATGATCTAAGGCTTATCTCTTTGCAGGCTTTTAGATTTTCTTTGTCAATTAATTCAGAAGCCCTTTAGATTACATTTATAAATCCTTATGTCTATAGCTGAAAGTCACTTCTTTTCTTAAGGTGTCACAGAATCTCTCATGTGCTTGACATCTATTGATTTCATCTACCTAATGGTTTCCCTTGCCGCTATAAATCTATGTCCTGGTCTTATTTCAAAATGGTAATGACTCTCTCAATTTTCTTTTATCTTAAAAACAATTGACTATGACATTTTAAAATTCAAGCTGAACGGGAGTATAATTAGGTATCATTTCAGAGTCTCAAGTAAAGTGCCTTGATTTAAACAAGTATAACTTCACAAATACTTCAGAAAGAACAACCGAATATTTGAGAATGGGTAAATATTCTTTAGGATGGGCTGAAAAGCACAGTCTTTGAAAACACACACTGAAGTCTCATGAAGGTATACCTGCAAATACAATCTTCACTTTACAAAATGTTCTAATAAAAAAGTTCATTCACTCAACTTCTCAAATTTTTTCCTGATTACTGTGGAAGTGAATAGTGAATATTATGATGAATATTGATTATATTATTTGACAGATAGAAGAAAGCATTTTTTTTCTAAATTAAGGGTTTCAGAACCACAAGAAAGACAAGAAACTAGGAGAAATTTTTCCAATCACTAGGATAAAAGTTAGATTGAGAAGAGTGGGTGATAATTAAAAAATAACAGAATAGAAAAAACAACAATGAAATAATCTACAGAAATTTCTTTGCTTCTTATTCGTACACATGTAGCTTAAAAATTATCTGAAATACTAGAATACATAGAACAACATCCAAATTGTGTATAGTGTATATTGAAAACTATATTACCCTTTCAACTGTTGTGGGGAAAACAATCCCCAAGCTGTTAGAAGTGAGACGCGCCAAGTTCCTAGTCACAGCATCGACGAAGGCAGCTGCAAACCAAATGAAGAAGTTCAAAGGGATTTATTAGAAGTAAGGAGAAGAGTAGTTCCTGGATTCCAGGAGGGGTTCTGGATGAGTGGCCAGTGAATCTCTTTGTCAGTGGTATTTTATATAGCAAAAATCACAATGTGGATAAAATATGGGACAAACTACAATCGACTGATAGGATTATGGGCATAGACACTGAGCTACTTCCAATTGGGGAAATGAATTATGCAGCAAGGACATATGGAAGCAACAAAGACGTTCCTGCAAGAGGTAGGACCATGGGTCCACATATCCATCCATATCTATCTAGGCTCACTGAGGGAAGTGGTGCTAATTACAGTATAGTTTCAAGTTTCTGTTTATCTCTAGGGAGGCTTGCAGGTCTGGTATTGTGTCTCCATCTTGAGGCCTGGCTCTCTTCAGATCCATATTTTGCCACAATCTTGGTGTACCTCGCCCTCTGTACTGACTCCTTCAAGGTGCTGATCCCTTGGTACCCGGGAGGATTGAACTCAGGACCTTGAGCTTGGGAGGCAGGTGGAAGAACCACTGAGCTAAATGCCTGGCTATTAATTTCAATCTAATTTAGCTGTCTATCATATAATCATGATGTCGAAGACTATGAATACACAGCTAACTTCTTGGAGTTGTTTTAGTTTAAAACTTTTAAATGAGCTTTTCAGTTTAAGTGATGTATGTACCTAAAAAGTCACTTTCCTTAACCTTCAAATTTGTATGATTTTATTTGTACCACTTTAAAAACAACGAACTCTCGCATATCTCCCCATTCCCATCCTAAATCTTATCCTCCAATTATCCTTTTTAGGAATTAACTTACATTCACTTTCATGGTGTGGATGAAAAATGCCACCCAAAAGACTCCTATGTACAGAGGCAGGGCTTTGGAAAGGTGATTGATCAGGGATTTGCTAATTTCATCAGTCCATCAAACATTGATGGTACATAACTGAATATTCAGTTACCAGGTAAGTTCTGATTGCAGGAACTAGATTGCTGAGGATGTAATCTGGAAGAACATTTTCTTGGCTCCACTCCTTTCCTTCATCTCTGGCTCTTACTTGCTCTGTCTGATTTTGTCTGCCATGCGTTGAGCAGTTTTCCTCCACCATGATGTTTCTGCCTTGAAGCTAGGTGACAATGGACTGAGATTTCTGAAACTGCAAGCTGAATTAAACCATGTCTCTTTTTTTTTTTCCTTTTTGACTGTATTTCATAGTATACACATATCACAATTTATTTAACCACTCACTTACTGAAGGACATATTTTTAGGCTTTGGCTATTGAAAATAAAACTATGTTGAATAATTCGTATGCTCTTTTGAGTGGACATATGTTTGTATGACTTGGACGATAAAATGCCTAGGAGTATAATTGATTTATCATATAGCAAATATATTTAGAAGATTTCTCTTTACTCTGTCTAAACCATTTCTCTTTTGAGCCATGCTGTCAGTTATTTTGTCCCAGCCAAAGAAAAGAGAAAACACACTCTCCTACTTTTTTGAGGCTCAGAATTGTGAAATGTTTGATAGAAAAAATAAAATACATAAGGATAAAATGAAAAAAATCATAACTTTCATATTTTAAATAATACCTCTCTGATAAATGCTTTTTCCTTGCATGGGAAATGTTCTTTGAAAAATAAAAGGGAATAATACAAACAGTGTGGAAAATAAATAACTTGTGTGATATTGATGAATTAATGGGAAAAATTAAAAATATGATGAATATATAGTCATACAGACAATATACAGATTTTATATTTTACTTTCAACACATCAAAAAGTCCACTTAATATTTGGAAGTGACCTTTACCATTAGAGGATATAATCAGAAAAGTATAAATGTTGCAACTCAAAGCTTAACGACAAGATAAGCTTTCAAGATAATTGATATGATTTAATAATAACATGACAAGAAATAAATTAGTTTTCCAGGGAAGTATAAGGCCACAAAATAGCATCTATTTATGTTCTGATTTAAATTTCATCCAGTGCAAAAAACTAACTACACTATAATTTGGAGAGATGCTTATCTGACAAATTAAGATATAAGTGAAGGATACTTTTGCACATTTTTAACATTTCGATTGTAGATAGTGCAATTCTTCAAGTTTAACAGTGAATCTCCTATGCCAAGCATTAAAATTGATGCTTTGACAACATGAAGGCTTATCTGTATTTTAGGGTCTATTAATAAAATTTGAGAACCCGCCAAAGCCAAGGTTTTGCCTTTTTCAAAGAGATAAATGTTTTAATAAAACTTTATTCTCATTTTAATTTGCATGCAAGTCTGTGCTTTGGTGGAAGCAGAGCTGTAAACATAGTACTCTCCTTTCTGTGATCTGCTTTTAATTCTCATATTTTGATAAGTGTTTTAAACACTACTGATTAAGAGGCTAAATAATATATTAGAAAATGAAACAGTGAAGAACTGGACAAAAGAGTGAGTGAAATACTTCTTCATAACTTTACAAATATCTCTGGGTGTACTCCGTACATTAATAATTTCTCACAACAGAATAAATGTATAATTAGATTTGTGTTTAGAATCATGGTGACACATCTATAGCTTTTCAAAAATCACTCGGGATTTTAAATACTGATTTGGTCTATGTGGTTTTATATATAATATTCTCTAAGTATAAACTGCTCCAAAATAACTTTTTCCCACTGTCTCAAATTAAAGCTTTGAAAATTAGAGACTATATGAGTACAACTGATAACACCATTCTGAAGTGACATTAATGTTTGATTTTGATGAAACTAAAATAATTTCAAACTTATGTATTGCTCCTTGGTGCCCATTTTTCACTGCCCCTACCGACACAATCTTTCCTAAAGGTAAAAATAACATGAGGGAGAATTCAACATAAGCTCCAAGAAGACCTATATCCAAAATGCTCAGTGTGGGGCAGCAGTGTATTCTTCCTCTGTAGAAATGCTTCATACAATAGATGCTCAATAAATAGTTTGTGAATGTCTAAGTTTCTGAAGGATTTCCTATACAGGTTGGTGTTGATAATTATTCATGTGTACTAATTATATGGACAAGTAATTCGTTTTTAAAGAAACAATGATACACTCAATCTCTAATTTTCAATCTCGAATTTAAGTACCAATATTATTAGTGTCAAGTTTATACAAGTTCTGAAATATACTAATTGCTTCTTAGGGGCTTGGAAAACAACTCTAAAACGATTGTTATTGGCTATATAAGGATTAGATAGAATTGTTACAAATTCTATCAAAATAATGATCGTGTGCAGTATAGAAATTGTCCATATAAATTAAAGAAGTTGATAGAATAATTGCTTCAATTATGTGAGAATGAACATATTAATTATTGAAAATATTTCACAGAGATTTTAACTCAACTTTTCTATTTTAAAGGCAAGTAATACAGAATAAAGTAATCTATAACCCATATTTCAATGTCCTATTCTCCTAAAATTTTCCAAAAATATCCCCCAAAATATTGTAGCTTTATTTTACTTCTCTCTTTGTTGCTTCTATTTAATTTGTGATTTAAATTCAATATGATTAATTCCTTCTTTATCTCCCCCTTTACAAAAACATAGTAATTAAAGCCTAGACTACTACATCACCACACTACAGTAAGAAAAATGTGGTCCATGATGCTTAAATATTAATTGACAAAATACATATGACTTTAACAGCTGGTGATATAAAATGAAGTGTAAATCATAACTAGATTGTAAGTTGGGGTTATTAGCAGATGCTAGTATTTAGCTACTTAGATAATGGAATTGGGAAGTGATGTCTTAAAAGCCATCAGCTTTTGATTAGAAGATATAACCATTGAAATGTCTTGTCAAACTTCTGCTTAGAACCGAACGACTTCTTTTCCTAGTTAGGTGCTGCCCCCTAAAGATGATCTCAAATCATTTTCACTCTGAGTCAGTTTTGTGAGATCTGGTTCTCTTTCTACAAATAGCAGGATGTTTTTTTTTTTTCCTTTTTTTCCTTTGCACGTTATCTTACAATTGCACAGATCTTGATAGCACTAGGTATTTTTGAAATTCTTTGTGATTGAAATTCAGTCGTATGTGTTTTGTTGTTTTATTAGCATAATATAATTTATTTATTTAAATTATTACAAAAATGTTTTGCATGTCTCTAAGAAAGACAATGGATGGCATGGATCATTAATAATCTAATTATAACAGTGGATTTGTACAGTTCCTGTTACGTAATGGTTCATGTAAAATATATGATAAAGTCATTTGGGGAAGCGCTTCATGCATATATATGGTTATATATTTATATAAAAAGTAGTAAACCATTCACAAGAGAAATAATTATGTAAGTATTTGTAAAACAGTTATTATATAATGCTTTGTGTGTATTTGTGTTTTTGTTTACAAAATTTTGTTCAACAGCTTTAAGGAATGCAATATTGAAGAAAACCATATCAAATAGATTCAACAAAATTTTTTCCCCAAGGAAACTGAAAATTATACAGAGACATAACCACATTTTATGCTTTTAAAAATGCATACTTATAGAGCAATATTTAATTTAAATATAACATAGAATTCTCTCATCACCTATAATGCATTTTTATGAGTTTGTTTACATTTTAATGGATAATAAATGATACAATAACATGTTTAAATTAATATTCAGTTTTAATATTCAAAAATTATTTGGACTGTATCGTACAATATTGAGTAAATATTACTATAAAGCATCTAACCATTTTAGTATCAGAAATATTCATTATTTAATATATATTATTTAAAATGTACAGAAATGAGATATAGATTTAGGAAACTTGATTACTGTCGTAAATTTGGTATAGTATAAAAAGACAATTTAAATTAACTAGGAAAAATCAAATTGAAGTTTAAAATTTGCAAATCTTCACTGAAATATATGCTATCAAGCTGATGTATTATAAAAGTAAGAGATTTTTCATTGTTTTATATACATTGTTATCTCATCTTTATGACATGGGGAGTATTTTAGTTATGTATACTATGAAACGTGATTTTGAGCACATGCTAAAGAAAAAATTTGAGTCACAGCAATTGCATCTACAGCTTATCAAACAGGCTCTAGTAGTTTCCCAATAGCCAATCTTAAATAGTTAATTTTATCTACCTATATAAATTTAGAAAATTACATTTTAAATTTGATACAATATAATAACATTGTAAGTTCAAATATATGTCTACATATTTAAACTTTTAAATTTAACTTAATTTTATCTTACCTTCAGACCTCCACAGATGTAAAAATGGTCACTCTAGAAAAGATAAAACTGTTATTACTGCTAATTTAAATGGCTTGGAGTGTATGATGACACTAAAGAATATGTTAAACAAAAATCTATTCTAGGCCAACAAGCCAGGCATGATGGTGCACACTGGTAATCCCAGCACTCAGGAGGCTGAGGCAGGAGGATCGCTGTGAGTTTAAGACCACCCTGGGCTACACAGTGAGTTCCAGTTCAGTCTCAACTACATGGTGAGACCTTGTCTCAAAAAACCAAAAAAGACCAAACAAAATGTTAAAGAAATTTAAAAAGAAAGTGCATTAATTATGCTAATTTGATGGAAATGTTTTTTCCTTACCTATTTTGGTTATCATCATGTAACTTAAGGAACCACCTTCTCTGCCTCCCATTACACAGCATTCTCTCTCTCAGTGTAAACAGGAAGTAATGCAGTGAAAAAGCTGAGTGAATTCTGTGATATAACTTTGCTCACAGTGGACGCCTACTCACAACTGTGAGTTGAAAAGCAGGAACATGTTAGTCGATCACTCGCAAAACCAGTTAGTAAATAGTCTGAGTTTCTGAAAATTTCTATAACCTTCTAATGTGTCCGTGAAACTGGTGTGTAGGGATCATTAAACACCTCATGATGCCTTTTTTGCCGGAAAATAAACAATGTATACAATAAATAAAAACTACAAATGTTTCAAGTGGATTTTAAAAGTAGATAGATTTATTCTATGTTCTGTGTTCTAAATGTGCATATGCTTTTATATTATGTATAATATAATGTAAACACAATGCCTAATGCATTTATAGAAGTTTAATAACAATTTGCGATGCATTGGCTATATTACTCATTTATTATTACTTGATATAACTGAATGCATATCACAGCTTACATTTTTCTGTATTTATTATCTTAAAATTATGCTTTACAGGTAGATAAATATATAATATACATTTGCTTCACACTTAAAATATAAAATATAGAATCACCTATGATTTAGTCTATTTTTCCAATAGTATATGAAATATATATTATATTTAATCTATGCTTTTACATGCAGAGAAAAAACACACAAAAGCTCTGAGTGTACATTTATGAAGTTAAAAGAAAAAATTCCATCACAGGAACAAAATCGTATGTACTCTTAAAATTTGACACATAAGAAAAAGAAATCATTGGTCTCATATTTTGCTTTAAAATATCTTTTAAAATATATGAATTTTTTACTCATTACACACAAATCAGAAACTGATAAATTTTTTTATGCACAGCAAAATATAGTAGATGTGTTTCTGGTATGCTCGAATGACAGCCAATTCTTTTCTTAATTAAAATTTTTAAACAAGGAATATTTTATAGAAGAAGTAAAGTATGAGATTGTTCTGCCCAAATTATGAAGAAGATTAAATCGCTACTGTATAAAAGCTTTATGGATAAGATTCCCTTTAGATGCAAAAAAGAACCTCAGACAGCTCATAACAGATTGTTTCTAAGCAGGCAGGAAGCTAAAAACAAACTCAAGATAGATTTAGTAGTAAAACTAACATCAAGATAAGAATAAGACTATAATACTAATTTTTCTACAGCTTGTGAAAGGTCATATGTGCGCATATTTTGAAAAAAATAATCCATTTTTATCTAGTTACAAAGCTTTTATAAATAGGGAGGGGTGGAGGAGTGAAAGGAAGGGAAGTGGAACAGGAAAAAACAAGATCTATGATGTATGATGTACAGTATACAATGCTGGATGTCATCACTATGTATTCTAAAATACACCTATAAAGTTAATTTAAAAATTAACAAAATACAGTCTAAAAAGTATAAACATAGCCAGGCATTTTGGCATGTGCCTGTAATCCCAGCACTCGGGAGGCTGAGGCAGGAAGATCACTGTGAGTTTGAGACTAGCCTGGGCTACACAGTGAGTTTCAGGTCAGTCTCAAAAAAACCAAAGTATATAAGTAAGTAAGTAAATAAATAAATAAAAACATAGCAAAATTATGTGGACAATTTATATGATTTTACAGATTAAAAACATGCCCTATGCATTGCCTTACATTTTTAATTTATTTAAATATATCCTACAGCTTAAATTGACATATTTGTATTTCATAATAATAAAGTGAAAAATCATTATCTGAGGATTCATCTGACATAAATTTTGAAACATCTTTTATTCAAATTATAAATAATTATAGAGTTTAGAGGAGAATACAGAAAAGTGAAAATACATAAAAAGTATTTTCTTGTACACTTTATATTCTAGTGGAGTAACAGAATTAAACTGTGAAATCTGTTTTATTAGATATAAAATATGAATTAAAAATAAAGGACAGCTGGTCATGGTGGCACTCCCCTGTAATCCCAGCACGTGGGAGGCTGAGGCAGGACATTTGCTGTGAGTTCAAGACCAGCCTGGGCTACATAGTGAGTTCCAGGTCAGTCTCAACTACATAATACCCTGTCTCTAGGACATTTGCTGTGAGTTCAAGACCAGCCTGGGCTACATAGTGAGTTCCAGGTCAGTCTCAACTACATAGTAGACCCTGTCTCAAAAAACAACAAAAAAATTAATTAATTCATTCATTAATTAATTAAAAATAAAGGACTAATGGCATTAGCCAATTGTAGGGTGATTGCATTTTTAAATATGAAGCCCAGAGAAAGTTTTCCTGAGAAGATAAAATGAAAAAGACACAGGCAAAAAAAGTAAAGATGTAAAATTTTGTTAAACACATATCTAATAAAATATCTTTTACATCTCAGTAACAAGGCAGGCAGTGTGATAAAAAATGTTCACACGAGATTAACAGACGTTTCATCAGTGAAGATACATAGATCACTAATAAGGACACAGGAAAATATTTAATATTGTTAACTGATAGTGAAATGCAAATAAGATATCTTGGTGTAAACACCAGAATGGCCACAGTAATTAAGAAAGACAAAAGAGATGCTGAGGAAGATACAGAAAAAGAGGAACCTTTTTGATTGCTGGTGGGAATGTAAAATGGTACAGCAATCATCATAAATTTTCAGTTTCTTAAAGAATTAAGCATAAAACTGCATACAACACAGCAATTACAACTCTAGGTCTTCACCTAAGAGGTATAAAACATGCCTGCATAAAGTTTTATATGTGGATGTTCACAGAAACCTTGTTCACAGTACCCAAAATGTGGAAACAACAAAATACCCATGAATTGGTGAATGGAAAGACAAAATGTAACATAATGGATTATTTAAAACAAATTAGTTAATAATCTGTAGCACGTAATGGAATATCCTCAATATACAAAAAAAAAAAAAGAAGTCAAGCACATAATATGCACAGTGTAATTCATTTTATATGAAACACACAAAAGGCTAACATATGAATACAGACAGTAGGTCATGGGCACCTGGGGCTGTGCTAGGCGTGACAGCAAATATTGTGAGGACTATCTTTGGGCAATGGGAAAACTCTAAAACTCACTTAGAAGGATAGGATCACTGTGGGATACAATTATTAGTTCCAGTGCCTTGAATAATTGAAAAGAATGCATTTTATTATACATAAAATATATTGGTAAGTTGTGTTTAAAATAGCCTGCGAGCCCTCCAGCATGGATGCTTAGATCTGCTTTGTAGGATTTAGGTATATGTGAACATTTAAAGTAGTTTAAATTAATTTAAAATCAAACATTAGGACTGGGGATTTGGCTCAGTTGTTCTTCTGCCTGCCTCACAAGTGCAAGGACCCGAGTTTGATCCCCAGTACCAAAAAAATAAATAAAATCAAACATCATAATGACATTAGCACATTTCAAATGTTCAATAGCTATATTATAGACAATATACACATAGGACTTTTCCATGACTTAGGAAACTTCTACTGGCTGGTGCCAATTGGAAAGCATAGGATGAGAGTGTACTGGGTGAGACAGATTAGGATATGGTGTGTTCTGAAAACAAAATATGGGATGTTCAGATTGAACTCATAAGACAAGGGGCACAAAGAAAGATTCAAACTTTGGTTTAATGGCAAAGAATAGAGTCATTGTTAACTGAAATTGTAAAGAAAGTAGAAGTAGCAGATATGAACGTGGAGTAGTATATCATAATGTTGTCTTCATATAAATATTGAAATATGGATTAGGCATCAAAAATACATGTAAAATCAGCAGATAAAGTCTGGAGCTCAAGGGTTATAAAAGAGACTGAGACCAGGTTGGGAATTTAGCTTAGTGGCACTGAGGCTCCTTCATAAGGGCAAGGTCCAGAGTTTGATCCCTGGTACCAGAAAAAGTAAGGGGGGGAGAGGGAGGGAGAGAGACTGAACAGAGAGAGAGAGAGAGACTGAACTGCACCACATCCAGTATTAAATGGGCTGGGAGATTAGTAACAACAAGTAATATTACCTTCCAGAAAAAGTCAATGAAAAAGAAAGAATATTAGAAAGTATATTTTCTGGAAACCTATAAAGAGATGTATATTTAGATAAGATTAGTGGATTGTTGCAAATGTTACAAAGAATTAATGCAAGTGAGGACTGATAAATGAACTTTTAATTTAGCAACATTGCTGATATTACAAGAATAGTTCCTGCATAGCAGTAGCAGTAAAAAAATGCTTATAATCCATAATAGAGAATAGGAAGTAATAAATTTGGAGGAAGATTGTACACAAGAATTCTAGGATGCTTGTAATAAATAAGAGAAACAGAGTAGTGGCTGAAGACAGAAAATATGGTCAGGAAAATCATATTTAAGATTAGAAAAAAATATGCCTATGTATTGATGGGAAATGATCAAGTAGAGAGATTAAAAAAGATAGTTATGCATTGAATGGTCTTGAATATGAAAGTAGGGGTCAAAGTAAAATACCACTGAGAGTGTTAACTATTTCTACTTTTGAGGAGCTCATGTGTACTGCCCAAATTCAATACATAGTGAAAATGCAGAGATATGGGAAAATGTACCAATTACACCAAGTTAGCACAGAAACTTACACAAGTCAGTCAAAACTTCTGGACATGTGTCTCACAAACATTTAAATACACTCAACACTAATGAACTTTACCCTTAAATATTTTAATATTGTTAATATGTGATATTTTTACCACAATAAAAGCATTCAATGTCTTCAGCCAAAAATGAGAACAGAAGTTATTTGGAACCTTAAAAGGGGAGAAGGATGTTTGAAAAATAATCACAGAAGACAGTGAGCCAGTAAACGGATAAAGGGAGGATATGATTGCTAGCACCAGGCTGTTCCCAATTAAAGACAGTGATGTAAATGTAAGTTGAGACCAACCAGCATGTTCTTTTTTCTAGAACATGTGTTTAATGTCACAGGAGCAGATACTAGAGAGAGGTGCACTATGATAGGGAATGAATCATCTGCACTTGCACTAATGCAGCATGAGTATAATAAGCAGCAAAGGAATCAGAGTAGCTTGGAGATGTATAACAGTCCCGGAAAGAATAAAGTGTTACAAACTTTAAACAATGGAATGTTCACCATGAATTTACCCAGAAGTGATGTAAGCATGGTAGGGTGCAGGAAGTACTGATCCTAAAGGAATATGAGAATTATCAAGGTTAGAGAGACATTAAACTAAAAATACATTAGTTTATGATTAGAAGGTACAGCATAAAATTGAGGCTGATGGAGGTGAAATATCCTCATGTAAGAGTGAGACTTCAGGTGTGAAAGTTTAATGTAAGGACGAATGGATAAGTAATGAGAAGACCCCCAGGAACTGAGATGCCGGTTTATGGAAAGTCACATGGACAGTAATTAGGAGAGAAGACTTGGAGACGAGGAAGATGAGGAAAAAATAAGTGTCTTTGGAAATGCTTTGTAAGAGGTTGCCAACAGATCAGACCAAGAAGTGCATCAGTGGATGTCAGCTTTTAAAGATGAGAGATACAAAGACGGGGATTTTTACAGAGAGCTACAAAGATGGGGATTTTTACAGAGGAGGCACGAGAATTTGCTTAATTTACTTCCTTATTTGCAGTAGGAGTGCAGATCATATGGTGTATCTTTTCTATATTTTGGTCCACTAATAGTAGGAACAGTGAAAAATAAGCATCCTCTACTAGATCGATATACATGAGGAGTTGTCTTTATGAAACAGTCTGACATCAATCAGCCAGAGGAAGAAGAGAAAAATTTGAGAAGTAAAATTATATTCTGTATAAACGAGACCCAGCTGTTGCAGAGTGTATGATAATGCTCATCAACGGGTACTTTGATAACCAGTAAGAATTTAGTAATTTAGTCATGATAAATAAATCTATGAAAACTATCTTCATATAGAAAAATAATGTGGCCTTACAGTAATATTTTTATATGAATTCTTAAGGAAAAGCATGAGAAATTCAGTCGCTACCTTTTATTCATGGGGAACATGTTAAAGATGTCTAAGTGAACAGCTGATACCGTGGAGAATTCTGAAATCTATACATACTCTGCTTTTATTCACATGTACATTTACCCAGGATAGCTACTTTATAAATTCAGAAGAAAATATTCGTTTTCCTATAACCAGAACACAATACCGCACACCCATCAATTAAATAAAGACAGATTCTTCTGGCTCAGAGTTACAGAGTATTCAGACAAAACAAATACATCACTGCAGAAGATTACGGTAGGGCAAAAATGCTTAGGTCTTGTTGGCCAGAAGGCAGGACAGTACAACAGCAGCAGGAAAGAAAGGAGTCATAGAACATGTGAAATACCCACAGGCCTATATGACCTCACAGACACACTTGGAAGTGTGCTGAGCTATTCCTCTGGGTGGCTATCAATCTGAAGGGGTTGACGATCTACTTTAATGAACCCCCCTCCAACTTCATAACCCAGTACATCACCTTAAACTAGTCTTTATCCCCAAATAAACACAAGTTCGTCATGCTGTTTAATATAATACAAATATAAGCAGAGCACAATAAGCCCTTCCCTGTAGACTGACACCAAGGCAGAAATCTAATGACGGAAGGGTGTGACAGAGTAAAGCTCCTTGGTTCATGGCAACCGGAAAGCAGGAGGCAGAAACATTCCAAAGAAAGGCTGTCAGACTGTAAATCGTTTGTAAGGTCACAGAGTTGCGCCTGGATCTTCGAGAAAGACCTCCTGACACATCCAGACACACCCAAAATTGTTATTTTCTAGTCCTTCTGGTTTAATCCAAGCCCCGTGAGGTTAGTAAACTATCTTATCTGTCCCACACAGTAAGAGATTAACAAACATAACTAGGGCTGGAGACAGCTCTGCTTAGAGAATTTCCTCAGCATGTCCAAGGCTCTGAGTTTAACCACCCAACTCAACAAAAGATAGAAAGAAAAAAAAAAGGCATGAAAGAAAGAAAGGAGAGGGGAGCAAGGGAGGGAGAGAAAAGGGAAGCAGGGGGAGACAACTAAAGATACAGTTTTAAATACACGTAGTAAATTATGTAATCCACTTTGTCTACCTGTCTACTTTCCACTTCCTGTGTTCCTCCCTCCCTCTCTTTCAAAATGTTTTATTATACTGTACTCACCATTTTTTCTTGACTGTCAGTGACTCAACAGTGAATTAGCAAAGTGTACACAGACCAGCTCCTCACTTTCACTCTTCCCCGAATTAGTTCACGCCATACACAACACCTAGGGAATTACTTCTGAAATGTGCCCTAACCTTTCTAATCCATTTCAATGGAGAAATTGGTAAAATATTTATCTCATGTATATATAACCAAAATACCATTTCTAAAGTGATAGTTGGGCTGGCTATGGTGGTGCATGCTCGCAATCCCACACTCGGGAGGCTGGATGCAGGAGGATGGCTGTGAGTTTGAGGCCAGCCTGCACTACACAGCGAGACCCTGCCTTACAAAATAAAACAAACACACAAAAACAGGTAAGATGATAGCTGGAGACAGAGAGTGGCAATGATCAAGGTAAACTTAAAAATCAGGGAGGACAGAACACTGGTCTTACCTTCACTTGGGTATTTTGTTCCAGCATATTGTTTCAAGATGCAATTTTAACACAGTAGGCTGTGCTGAAGCGGAAAAGGAGCTGCATTAGGTGAGTGGGAGGGAGAACAGAGCTGTGGGACTCATCAAGAGGTGATAAAATTGGTAGCAGGACGTCAGGGAATAAAAGGTGCGCAGAAAAAGTCTCACAATCTCATCATTTCCTCTTGAGTAGGAGGCCAGCTGGTTGGTAAGCGTGAGATTCCTTAAGTGAAGGAGATACAAAGAGCTGGGAGAAGGTATGCAATCAAGAACATTTGCAATCAGTGACTTGATATTATCTCAATTTTAAAACTTTCCCATCTTTCCTCTCTTTCTCTAACTTAGATGGCACATATTTTAAGATTTTTCACTGGTATTACTGCTATCCTCTTTTCTATATTAAATATTGAGCCCTATTGCTGCTAAATCATGTTTTCTTCTTGAGACTAATATCATATAATCTTATCTAATGATTTCTTAATTTTATGCCTTCAAGTTCTAGTATTTCCAATTTCTGTGTTTATTAATTTCCCAACACATAAAAATATTTACTTGATGATCCCGTAACTACATCATCATTGGTCAAGTTTCTACTATTTATGATCACATCCTCTATATTTATTTTATATTTCCTTTCATCATTTCATCCTTTCTCCCACCAGGTCAAGATATATCTGTTCTTGTATATTTTAATTATATGTATTTGTGTATATAATTATATATTTTAAC
>NW_022900918.1:21644240-21693811 GCF_012274545.1 Fukomys damarensis | reverse complement strand
ATATATATATATACATATATATATTTAATTCAGATGATTTAGGCTTCTCATGTTTAGTGAGTAGATAACTCAAAGAAAAAAGTGAAATAAATTTGCAGATAAATAAATAGAAGAAAATGCAAATAAAGTTCAAAGTGTATAATAGATAGGATCAAAGTGTGTAAGAGATAACTTGAAATAGGTAGAAAAGGTCCAAAGGGAAATGAAGTGGGAGGCTTATGGGAAAGGAAAGAAGGGAAAAGAAAAAACATGAGAAAAGGAAAAATGGAAACAACGTCTCTGTAAATAGGGAAGGGTGGAGGGACTGAAGAGAGGGCAGGGAAATAGGGGAAAAAATAAGAGCCAAGGTATATGATATAAAGGTACAAATCTTCAAAGATGAATGTCATTGTACTGTGTACCTAAAACTTACCAATAAATGCAATGAATAAATATATAAATAAATAGATGAAAGATGGGTTAATGAATAGATAAGTGGGTGGCTAATGGGATAGTGATAAAGATATAGGACAGCTAATTTTAAAGAGTAGGGATTTGTCTGAAATGACTACTCCTCCATTCTTAGAGGTAGAAATATTATTATGGTAGGTTTATACAGGTCATGGCAATTAATAATACAATCTCGGTGCTATTTCTTATTTTAGAAAAGGTTTTACAGTTTTTGTCGTTTTAAATTTCCATTTTTTTTCCAAATTGATTTTTCAGTTACTTTCCCATTCATTCTGCCACTTCTACAAAATAGTTACTAACAATTAGATGTGAAGATTTGGCCTCTGTAGTCCTCTGTGTGTGTCTGTACGTGCATATGTGGGACTCTCTAAGCATTGCTGTGCTTTTGCAAATTTTCAGAACTATGTGTTTTCACCATTTTACTATTAACTATGTAATCACTTTTTTTAACATACTGAATCATATGAATTGGAATAAAAACTACGGTGAATGCACATAGTTTTAAAAATGGAGCAAAATGCATTGCTATTAATCCCTCTTGCTTAGAACACACCCCGTTTTTCTTACTGTTTAGGAATTTTGTTCTCAGTTGTGGTGTCTTGGCTACCCAAATGCCCTAATCCTTTCTAAATCTTTTCTTTCACGGTCATTTACTTTGAGAAAAAGCAGGAAATTGCATGCTGTCAGATCCGGTGAATAAGGTAGAGGAGCAGCACCACAATATTTTTGACTGAAATTGCCATAAATGGTTGATCAACAAAGTGCTATCATAACACACGGTGAATGCTTAACTTAAAAAAATATATTACAGAAAATGACACATCGTCATCCGTTCCCTCAAAATAGATCCCTTCGCTTCACGCACAATTATCTTATTGTTCTTGATAACAGGCCTTTTATTGTAATAAGATCTTAAAAATGTAAACTCACTCTATTTCTGATTACCGTTTGTAAAACTAAATTTAATGGTATGATAAATTAGTTTAAAAATTCATAGTTTACAATATTAATTTGTTACATTCCAGAACTTGAGTTTAGTCGTGCCTCTCAGAATAGTTTTATTATTTTCCTTTGAAAAGTTCTGTGATTATCCTCATTAAAATTATTTTTAGGAATGCTCACTTTGACAGAACATATGCTCAAAGTGGAATGACGCAGAAAAAAATACCATGGTTCCTATGAAAGGATAATATGCAAATTTGTGAAATATTTCATATTTAGGCCCTCACCTTTTACTACCTGCGACCTCCGCAGGGATGCAAGTTGTTGTTAATAATATACATTATCCTTATATATAATATACATTTTATATATTCATATGTGTAAAGACTGTTATGTAATATATATAAGAATATATATATTCTTAGAATATGCATGGTCCCATGTTCTGATGTGCTATTCAATATTCTTTTTTAGATCCTCAGTAGTATCAGTTCCTTGGGCTTTGTAGCTGCTCCCTTTATGAATTTCCAGTGGACCCATGACACTTAATTCTCAGCCTTAGATTTCCCAAGTCTTTATGACAACCCTTTTCAAATGTCACATTACAAATGTTACTCTATGTCTACATTGATCCTAAATCCCATAACGTTCTCATTATCAAACACTGTTTCATTAGTCACTTGAAAGCTTTCAGGAGAGAGATCACAGTTCTCAGCTGCTCAGCACTCTCTGATAACTAATAAATCCTCTTTGTACACAAGCTTCTGTGCTGGGTCCTTTGTCTTGTACTTGTCATAAAGAGAATCCCAATAAATCCATTGATATGTATTTATTTTCTAATATTAAGTGGTCGTATTCTCAAGTACTATAGATGCAGGAATATTCAAACCGCTTTGGTAGAGAGAAGGAAATTGGTGTCACAAAACAGACTACATATTTTTTTACAAATCTTCCTGAGTAATTGCTTTTGTACTAGATTTGAAATGCTATGTTTCTGAAGATAAAATTCCACACAACATATCTTTGCTCTCTGACTTTGTAAAGAGATACAGAATATTTTGGTTATTCTCATCCTGAAGATTTTTTTTTTCTCCCAAAGCTAACCTATTTGAAAATGGTTTGGATGATATATTGCCTGTGTTCCTCTATGCTTTCTTACAAGATTTTTTTTGTGTGTGTGTGCTTGTGTAATGAGCAGCAGTTATATCAGTCTCATTATTCAAATAGAAATAGATAACAGGAAATGTGAGTCTGAATTAAAGTTCCGCTATTTATTTGGTGCAAAGTCAAAAGCAACTCTGAATAATATTCTTTGGTGCCTACTTCTTTACTACATAAGTTATTGATGAAAAGTAAGGCTGGTCTTACCAGTATTTTGTGATAACTGCAATACAGTAAAAAATAAGTAGAAGGCTAGTCTGTATTGTGAGAGTCATTGAAAATATTTTATGCTTCTAATAATCAGTTTCTCCTTCAGTTACCTCAAGAGGACACCTCACTGCAAGAATGGGATTTGTAGCAAGAGCTTTATGTTTATGTTTATGTGAGTAGAAGGAAATAATATTTAGAATTTAAACTTTTGTTAAAAGTTATGTTAATCTAGGAGCCGGGGATTTAGCTCAGCGGTTTGGTGGCCTGCCTTGCAAGCGCAAGGACCAGAGTTCAATCCCTGGTACCAAAAAAAATAAAAAAATACAAAAAAGTTATTTTAATCTGAAAAGCTTTTCAAATGCCCATTCTTCTGGGATGTAGGATGCAAATATAGGCATTTTGAGTAGGAAAACAAATTCCAGTAATATCACAAAATGTTTTAGAAATATCGTTTAGATTTGTGACTTTAAAATAAAATTTAATTATTATGCTGTAAACACAAAAATTATGGAACAGATTGTCATAAAATCTTTACAATTTTCCAAAAGCTATAAAGTCTCATGCAAATTTCAGGACCAAGGCTAACCTACACTATTTGTGTAATATCCAAGTGAAAGCCTATTTTGAAACCTTCCAATATTCCCTCTAGATTTTCATCCAGATTATTTTCTAATACATTTTCAAAGAAAAAAATCTACTGTTCTCGTAATGTGGTAGTAATTCATTTTATCCAGGTGAAAGGTCCTATAAACTCATTCAACTAAAACAATGCATAAATGTTTAAGAACATAAATTTTATTTTTAACATATTTTCCTATTTCATTTCAGAGAATACTTCACAAAAAGAAAAAAAAAAGACCTGATAGAGGTTCACTTATATTACAAGTTTTACATTTTGTTTTTAGCATAATGGTTTTGCTCTTTGGATTATGCTTTATAAAAAAAGATGAACTTTTAGACATTCTTGAAATAAAAGCTGATTGTATAAATTTATAGCATATTTGAAAATGTTTATGTTATTGCTCAAACTTTCTAAGTTAAAGGATTCTTGTTTGATATAAGCTATGAAAAATGTCACTATTAATATTGAAGTGAAACTTCTAAGGAACATAATGGACATTTAATGTTCTTGGTAATCATTTTTTAGAAAAAAATCACATTAATGTTAATTTTGAAGTTCTTCAAATTGAAGAAGTACTTTACAATTAGATCACTGTAATTTAAATATCTAAGCCAAACAATCTAATGCAACTGAAACTGTGCTACCAAAACGCAAGATTGGTATTCATCTCAAAACTTTATCTCATAAGATATGACTTTACTCTCTCCACAGAAAATGTGGACATAGCTGTTACACAGCATTGAGTAGGCTTAGGGAATAACACTTCTTTGTATGAAATAAACCTGTTTATCACTTTTAAGGCTTATTAATTGAATATATAAAATGGTAGGTTAGGTGAGGATAACTTTTCTCTGCTTTTCAGTATTATCTTCGAATTACAACATAAGTTCCTTACATCAGTGCCACTTTATAATCATGAATAATAAGGTGAAATAAATCTGTGACCCTGAAGGAGTAGCAGAACAGATCCATAAGGAGCTGACCCACTGCATACACAGATATTACTCTTCTTAGGCTTTACTATACATGAAAGAAGCACAATGTACTGTATGCTTTAAATCACTATTTTATTACATATTATATTTTCTGATAGAATGAGATAATTCATATGCATACAATTTCATTGTACAGCTCAGTGGTTTTCCTATAAATAGAAACTAATGCAGCTGTCACAACAACACTCCACATTCTTTACCACCCACACTGTATGTGCTCCACATTCATAGCCACAGGCAGGCACCGTTTTGTAGGTAGAGATTTGCCTACTCTGTGGGTATTATCTAAACAGAATCATAACATAAGCCTTTTGTGAGCATTTTACTTACATTTTCATGGTTTATCGATACTCTAGCATTTGTCGGTGTTTCATTCCATTTTATTGCCCAAAAATTCTAATACAGGATATGTTTTATTTCTAAAATATTTTACTTGTCCGTATGTCACTTGACAGTCATATGATTTCTTTTCTCTTTCGCGATGATACAAGCAATGTTTCTTCAAACATTTCTATGAGTCTGAACACAAGTCTTTAGATTTCTTTTCTGTTTCTATATATCTAAGATCAGAAGTATTGGTTTTATGGTAAGTACATACAGAACCTGGCAGACGTCTTCCATGGTGAAGATATCATATTACACACCCATTAACCACATAGTAGCATTCAGTGTTGGCCCCACCCTCAGCCACCTGCTCTTTGCTATAACAACCCTCTGCACAACCTGGGTTGTGCCTTCTACAAGATCAACGGGGCGTGGGGGGGCTTCTGCTCCTGCTTCCAGTCTGCTATGAAGACTGCTGGTTAGGGTTGGCCCAACAGCACCACCTGGTCCTAGTAACTAAAAATCACCTGATGAGTTTTTAAAATTACTTCTGAAAAATTCCTTTTTACTGTTGCCATATGACAAAACCTAATCAAGGAGTCTATATCCAATCATGAACTCTGGTGCTTTCCAGGGTCTAGGAGTTAATTAAACAAAGTCCTAGGCCACTTCAGGGAGAGTCTTTTAAAAGTCTGCCTTCCATATCAGTAAAATAAACATTAATTTCATAAATATTATACAAAATAATTTATAAGTCCTTGTGTTGACTTTTTAAGTAACTAGAAAGTCTAATATACATTATACTTTTTCTAATGAGTGGATTTTCAGCTCTTAAAAATCAGAAAACTCATAATATTTCAAATCAAGCTATTTTTTTAAAAAGCAAATATATTAATGTGATAAAACAAATCATGATAAACATTATAAATAAATTGAGTGGAAAGAAATTATGGCCATTATAACCAGGATAATCAGAGGAAGTCTCTAAATCTGAGTAGGAATTAGAAAAATGAGTACAATGTTGCCATAAAAGTCTATAATGAAAATATATTCCAAATAGCATAATTAAGGAAACATAAAGATAAGTAAGAAGCTATCATTTTTAGGGCTACAGAAGAAGAATTGTAACATGCTAGCAAAAAGGCAAAACTCAGGTAGTCCTGTAGGCAATCAAAAATAAAAACAGACAACAAAAACAAACTATACCTTTTATTTTAATTGCATTGTAAAGCAATGAAGGAATTTTGTGTAAGGACAGTAATGATTTTTTAAAAGATTGCTGTAGCTCTTGCTTTTTTAAAAATTTAATTTAATTCATTGGTACATTCTAGGTAGACAGTACGATTACTTTGAGGATGATGTTTTAACAGCTAAAATTCAGAAAAGGAAGAAAGGAGACCAAATGAAAGCCATACTATTATTTTTAAAACTTTAGACTAAGGCAGTAGCTGTTGATGTAGGATGAGGAAGATGAATTTGGAATGTGCTTTGGAAGTAGACCAAATGGACTTCGAATTTAGATGAAATGTACTAAAAGTGAAGAACAGAAGAAAAGTATTTCTATACTCATTTTAGAAATTAAGTCCATTTAAAAGGCTGCTTCATTTTTTAAAGTTTAGATTTATCTATTGAAGATGATGTAGGGCTGGGGATTTAGCTCAGTGGTTCTGCCACCTGCCTTACAGGCACAAGGATCTGAGTTCAATACTGGTTACAAAAAAACAAAAAATGCTAAATACTACTATTGAAGATGATATAACCAGAGATAGTCCAATCAAATAGCAAGGAGCAAGTCCTGAGTGAAATTATTTGGCTAAATAAAAATTTATTTTTTTAATATTTTAGCAATTAGATAAATGAAGAAAACTTTAACGATTGAATATAGAACTAAGAAAACATTACAACAGTGATTGTGATTTTCTCCTAATAAAATCGTGTAATATGTACACAATTGTGTCAAGAACCACTGGAAAAAAGTAACATAAAATACAAAACAATGTTTTTCCACCAGATGTGAATGACTGTGTGTGATTGCACTAATTTATCTTTGTACCTGAAAAGTCTAAAGCTGTTACCAGACTCCTGGAAATTCACGGGATGGACAGCGCTCCCTTGAGATAGAGAAGAAGTGAATTAGCAAACATTAAAAGAACCAGGTGAGCTTCTCAGCACCATCAGTGAATTCAGGAAATAATATAAGCTCATTAGCAATCATTTAAGCTAATGACACATTTGATTCCTTTAGAGAATTTATATCTCCATTTGTCTTTCTATTTTTATTTAGTAATTATGCCAGTAAATACATTATTAATCTCTGTTTATGTTTTTGCAGATTTGAGAAGATAAACTGTCACCTAATTATTATACTCTGGTGTATTAGAAAAAAATTAGTAGCTAAAGGATCAAAAAAACTCAGTGATATATTGTGAATAATGTATTGTTGCTATTATAAACATTAAAAGCAATTAATTTCTCCATCATACTCTAAAAGTACCTTTAAGGATAACACAACTAACAGCCATGAACATATTCATATACAGTCCTACATGATAAGACAATAAATAAAGGCAGTACAATGTACTCCATGGTAATTTTAATTATTTTATATGCAATTTTCTATAATATTGTTTTAGTATGAATACTAATATCTGTCATCAGACATAGAATATACACATATATGAATTAATAATTGGTTTAAAATAATTTAAAGCAAAGGAATTATATATGTCCTTTTTAAATACTACTGTTATTGGAGTTATTCTTGACATCTAGGATAGGATGGAATATAAATGTCATCACATTTAAGAAATAGTTTCATCTGTTCAAAATAAAAATGATGGTTATAGTTTACATTATTCTCATACTTTAATTGAATTCTATCATTTGCTCTGTAATATAATTTACTACTTCAGAAATTTCTCTTCATAATGACCTTCCCTATCTATCTATATATCATAGTGAAAATATATTATACTCATTTTATTTCCTAAGGGGATAGTATAATACCCTTAGTTCCTATGGTAAAGAATTCAATAAAGTGCTGATGTTTTTTTTAAAAATTAGAAAAAACAGATAAAACATATGTTAGGAGAATAAAAGAAACAAAATAAATATTAAATGATAAATTTTGGATCTGGAATGCTCCCAAGGACTGATGTGCAGTAAGCTTGGTCTCCAGGTGTTACCACAAGTAGGAGGTGGCGGAAACACTAGAAGCTTGGCTGGCTAGAGCAGGTCACTGGAAATGTATGTGCCTTCAAAGACACAGTCAAATGCAGTGGTTAGATTTACTTTCGACCTTTTGGGACATTTGATTCAGTTCTCACCCAGTTCCATTTGCAATCAGAAACGCGGAATAATTAAGTTCATGAACCAAGGAACCAATGATTTCCTCCCATCTTTCCTCTTCCAGTCTCCCAGTTGACACAAAGCAGGCTACTTTACTCCACCACTTGTTCTTTATTTTGAAGGCAGTATCCATTCCACACCAAGCATTACTGGAAACATCAGAGCACGTAAGAGCGATTTATTTCTTAGTGCCTCTAAGAGTGTACCACACAGACACAACCATTCAAGCAAATGCTCATGCTTTCACACCTACTTACAAAATGCGCAACACTATGTTCTTTGGTTCAGTTTAGATGTGGGATAAATCACACACACACACACACACACATATATCACCTAACTATAGTTTGATATCATAACATAAAGTTATTTGTAGTCATTTAGAAACTAAAATTCCGAATTGCAACACTTTCTTTTTCCAGTGAGTTTATCTTTTCTCTCTAATAACTATATTAGTGTTCTAAATATATCAAATTCTATACCTGAGCAAATTATAAAGGCCAATGTATATTCAAGGGGAATTATTTTTCACTTCAAATGCAAAAATGTAAAGGAATTTTTGCCTGCCCTTATTCTACTATATGTGATTACTACAATTCTTTTTTAAAAATATGTAGTCTTTTTTTCCTTTATGATTATTTCTTCTTCTTACTAGATGCACAGTATTGTATTTCAATAGCCTCCTATTCACCAAGGGGAAATACATGCAAGATATTTTTACCAGCTTCACTTCTAAAACCTCAGGGTAATCTGTCACTAGGTTGACAGTTCTCAAGCATCCTTCACTACTCTTTCCTCAAATCAATAGTCCAAACTTCGATTCAGCCATGAACTCAACAACAGATTAGTGCATGAGAACTAAAGCACTCCTGTATTCCAATCACCTTCTGGTAATAAGATCTTGTATATATTTCATTTCGTTTATTTATTTTTATTTTTTGCAGGCAGTGGAACCACTAAGCTAAACCCTGGCCTCCCTTTCCTTTTGAATAATTCCTTCCTATTTCACATTATGCATTGTAGGTTTTTCAAACAGTGCTGCTGCACCTCCAGCTACTTTATATGTTCGCTCAAACAACTTTGCAGTTCTTCAATTTGGCATGAATTTTATAGTATTTCATTAATTAGCCAAAATTATTACATTTAAACTGTTCTTATCTCATTGCGTTTTGTAGCAATAATAGTCACCAGCTCCATCAACATTCAAAAGAAAATTCTGTCCCTTGCAATACGGTGATCACAAAATACCTACAAACTACCTCATTGAATGACAAATACTCTCATACATTTTGAGTTCTAGAGTTTATTTTTACATTTTTATACTTTTTGTGATTTTTACTTTCATTCAATTGACATTGTGGAAAAAGAAATAAAATAAAAATGTAATTGGGAAGAGAGAAAATTGAAATAAAAGCACATTCTAGGAAAAAGGTTAAAAGGGCTACCTAGTTCTGGAAAATTATTTTATGGGCCTAGATCTGAACTACAAAATTATTTTTAATACACAATGATACATATTTTGCATATGTAATAACCTAGTAATTAATTATTAAAAATAGAAGTTATGTATTTGCAATTTATAAAGGTCTAATTCATCTTCACAAATATTAGCAGCACATTACACATAGGTGACTTTACATAACAGGAGTCCTGGTGACACTTTGTCAAGTAAACACTTTTATATTCTGCATAACTGAAAGCACATAAAATATTCACACCAGTCAGGCATGGTGTTGCATACATATAACTCAAGCATTTGGGGATAATATAAGGCTGAGAAAAAGGATCACAGAGTCAATCCCAAATTGGAAAGCTTAGAGAGATCTTGTCTAAAACAAACAAACAAAAAAAATGAAAAAACAAACAAACGAACAACAGGGGATTTGTTGAGTGCAAAGGCAAAGGTTTCGGGTTCAATCTCCACTATCAAAAAACATTAAAAATGACAAAAAACAGAAGAAAATTTAAATATTCACATTGAGTCACATGCATAGATTTTCAGCCTTCCTTAATAATTAAACTTTGAACAATTTTGTTCTCATAAATGTTAAAGGTTTAATTAAAATCAAAGTAGAAAGTTTAAGACCAAATTCTAAAGCCATGTGATTTATCTGTTTATTTTGAAATTATATAATTCCCTAGCTTCTATTATTTCTTCTCTTTTCATATTTAATCTTGTTCTTATAAGAATACTTAGTAACATAATTTTATTAATATGATTTATTAACTTCACTTAATTCTCTTTGGCCTGTTGCTGTTTTCTTTTTAATGATTGTATAACTTGGAAAATACAAATACTATCTAAAGAAACAGAAATTCCATTTTGCCTAACTTAACAGCCTTTAACTTGTGGGAAATTATGCAGAAGTCTGTATTTATAATTACTTGATTTAGAATGGCTCAAAGTATAGACTAATTGTAAGTTTATTTGATTACTTTGTTTCTTTTATTGGCTATTAGATTATTTTACAATGAGTTCATTTACTTTACCATTTAAAAATACTTGTAAAATATTTTATAGACAAAATAATTTAGAGAAAGTATTTAAGTATGAAAAAATAATATTTATAAGGAATAATTTGCTTTCATTAAAAGTAATGCATTAAAATATTTTAAAGTTAATCACAAAATATTTTTAAGATAAGCATATTTTCTTGTGTTTAAATTCCCCAAGGATTTGTCAAATTTGTCATATATCTCTAAAATCCCTGTCAACTATTGGTACCAACAACATCATTTGTTTAATTATTATAAAAGTATCTATTGTTAACAATGTCACGAAGTAGGTAGATTGTTGAGTTCTGAAACACATAGCATCCCAAATCTGACAAATACCATTGGTCAAACCATGAAAGAGTGTTAAAACAAGTGTTTGAAGGCCGTAGTCCAAATATTCTCCTAAAACAAATGGCAATCAATAAAAATATATTAGCTGTAGATACATTCTGGTAATACTGCTGCTTTAGAAAAAATACAGGTGCAACTTAATGAAAGTTAAGTAGTGGTGTGGTGAGGTAAATAAAATACACACAGCAAACAGAGTCAACTTTGACTTTGTAAATAAAAATTTAATTATGACTGTCCTCAGATCCAGATGCACTAAGGTTACTCTTAATGGTGAATCACTCAGGAATTAAAAGTAAGATAAGAAAAACACTTGTTATTTTAACATGTTTTTGTGTAAATTCTTGTTAATGTTAAAACAAGGATAAAGAATAATTATGCAAATGAGAAAATAAAACTGATTTCCTTTTCATATTATAGTACATTCTGAGTGAAAGTAACCTGAAAATGAATATTGAAATGATCAAAATGTAGATTTCACTAAAGATTTCTACAGCATCAAAAATAATTGTATCCCTAAAATGTACCAATAAACTCAGTTTAAACTGAAAAAAATAAATAAATAAAGTAATAACTGTTTTATAATATGGATCTAATATTCTTATTAATAAATTTTGTGAGGAAATGATTAGAAAAAAATTTAATGTAAATTTAACAATTTTTTAAGTACAAAAAGTCTTAGCAAATTGGACATTTCACTTCCCTGGATAAGATTATTCAATAATTTAAAATACCAAAGCTGGCTTCATTGCTCAAAATACATTAATTACCTTTCTGAAAAAAATTACCAAGCAAAATAAGAGTGACTTAAACCCAAGAGCCATGTCTTTGGTAATGTATCTGATAACTGAGATAGCTGTGAAGTGACTATTGAGTAAATAGCATATACAATATGGATATTGTAGTTGCATAGATGATTCATGTACAATGAAGAATGGAATTTGGAGACAAATGAGAGAAAACATGAAATTACAGAGATTTTAAGATTCAGTGAAATTATGATACATAGAATATTCAAGAATTGATAAAAGGAAATATAAAGATCATCTATCTATAAAAATTAAAGGTAATGTCAAATATAACTCAATTGCAATTGTAATATATATATTTGTTATTTCTACATTGTATTTTATATTTAATGATAGCATTCCAATTTGTAAAGTCATGACCTTTATTAAAATTTGATATCATAATTTATTAAAGTTTAAGAGATAATATTGAATAATTTCTTAATACACTGAATAAATCAGAGGAACTAACTTAAAAACAGATAAATGTATAAATAGGTTTGATAGATGGCCTACAATAGCACAAGATTTCATCATTTTTGCAGAATGATATGCAATTTCAATTTTATGATAGTAGGCATAGGGCTATAGTTCAGAGACAGAGTGCTAACTTAGCATGCGTGAGGCCCTGGATCCGTATCTGGCACTGAAAAACAAACAATAAAAATTGTTAATGTAGTAATAGAACGTACATTTATTAATTATTTCCACAATTTCCATTTTTATAAAATTTTGCACCCAGCTGAACTCGGATGGCAGCTGCGACCACAGAAAACAAAAATATGACACTTTCTAGTTATAGAGAAACATTGCATATTCACCATTTAATCCAATTATTTATCTTTCATGTGCCATAATTTGTATAAGCATATTGGCCTAATACATATTTATATTGGTCAGACTTTTTTTTTTTTTTTCTTGGTACTGGGGGCAGAACTTGTGCTTGTGAGGCAGGCAGTGGAACCACTGAGCCAAATCCCCAGCCCCAGTCAGACTTTAATTACTGTGGCAAGACTGCCAGACACATAAAACTTAAAGTATGAAATATTTATTTTGTCTCATGGTTTCAGAGGTGGCAGTTCATGGTTGATGGGCTTAAACGCTGCAACTATATAGCAAAGAAAAGCTGTCCAATCCAAGGTAGGAAGCAGAGAGATCAGGTGGAGACAATGAAATGAAGCCAGAGGATTGATATAATCTCCAAGGCCATGCCTATGCCACACCTAGACATACCCAGAAGCATGCTTTTTTAATCTCTGTAGTATTTCTCAAGCAAATCAAATTAACACTAAGATTGACCATCACAGTCCACCCTTTTTCAACTTGACACCTTAACACATCTAATGAAAACATATTTAATCTCGAAATAGAGAAAATGATGAGATCAGCATCTAGGACAAATGGTCATGAGAGATGAGTTTCACCTTTTATTGACTTGCTGGTTACATGGCCTCCATGTTGGGCTGACTCCACTATCTGCCTGTGGTTTTGCTCTTCAGATGTTCCACATAATGTGAATCTGCAACTTTTTACATTATGTCTTGCAGCGTCCATTTCAGTCTCACAGCTTCACATAACTATCTCTCAGGGATACTGGGCACAGATATCAATCCTGTCAAACATAGCCCAGCCTCCCAAGCCTGACTTCAAACCCTACACAAAAGCCTCAGAGACCTCAACATTCTTGCATTCTGCATTTCTGCAAAATTAGCATCAGGTTAATGATACCAATGTCTTTTGCCAAATCAAGCAGTAACTGGGCCTTTTCGGGCCATATGCTAGTCAACTTCCCCGTAGTTGAGACACAATATTAGACGTCCATACTTAGAGCATGAGGGGTTTAATTTGGTTTGTATTTTTAGAGGATTGAGTCCATGTTCAGTTGGCTCAAAGGGGACATAATGGCAGACAGTTGTGATGGAGCAAAATGTTTAGTGTACAGTGGCTAGAAAGCAGAGAAGAGGAACAGTGCAAAAGAAGATGGGGCCAGGAAAGAGATGAAATCAGCTAAGGTTACTCCTCAATGACCCACACAGAATCACCAAGGAGTGTACTTTAATGCACTTTAAATCTGCCTCAGTGGCTCCCAAGCCAAGCAATTTGACAGTTAAACATAACCATTATAGTACATGACTAAATTGTTCTTTGAGTTCCTGTCTGGATAAGCAATGTGAAATGAATCGTGGGGAAAACAATTTTCAATCCCACATGAAGCAAGGTGTCTCAGTGTTCTCTTTTCAAAGCAATCTTTCAAAGTAGTTTACCCTTATACACTCTTGAGCCTACAGTGTGTGAGTTCTGGCCAATTCCTCAGATGCCCTCAAGGCATGCTTCTTATTTTCCAAGTTCAGAGTACTTAACTTCTTTTAACAGTATTAATCTACTCAGAAGCAACAAGAATTTGGCCTAGCTTTTTTGCATGTCTCTTTTCTAGCTACATGCCATGTTTTTAATTCTTTCTACTGTGTTTTATTGTTGCGGGCCGCGACTGAAGATGGTCCTTTGCCTCCTCCCTACTCCCTTTGTCCTCCTTACTTCCTTTCCCCTCCCTACTCCTTCCCTTCCCTCCTCCCTCTTCCCTCTCTCCTCCGTAGATTACATAGTCTGACTGATACTGTAGACCCTGGATGGATGGCACAGCCCCAGGAGGCCCTATGTACCCTTCCCTGTTCCCTTCGTGCACATGCCCCAATCATGCTGTGTTTTCTGCCTAGGCCATGTAGGCCATGTAGCACTATTTCCCTGCCTTCTCTTCCTGTTTGCCTCCCACTATAAATAAAAAGCAAGTGGGATTCCAGGAAGCCATTAGCTCCCAACAAGCTACGGTTCCTCCTGGTCCCAACTTTCATTAATAGTCTTGATTTCTTCATTTTTCTCATCGCCCACCACTCTCCCTAGTTTGGACCCTACGCTGTACTATGTGGCACTCTTTCTTACCAATTTTTACTGTGTATCTGGTTAAAAAGAACTACTAGTACCCATGGCACAGCCTATACTTCGTGTTGCCCTGAAATTTTCCCTGTTGGATCAGTCTGTTACCTTTAAACATAGCCTTACACAAAGTTTTAAGGCATGGACAAAATGTCAATACATCTTCTACAAAAATTTAATGTGGATAGCCTGGTGCAATTTGCAGTAGAGCCCTCGTTCCCCTTTAGAATGTCATGAATAGAGTTTTTACTTCCTATCAACATTTTGGTCTTCAAAGCACCCACCAGAATCATACATAAAGTTCTGTTTCTGATGTTCTAGAGCTTATCTTGCCTACATTTCCAAAATTTTACAGTCTTCCTGCAAAGAAATTCCAAAGGCTCCTGAAACACAACTGCTGTAATGACCTTATTTCTTAGTACAGTACCAATTCTCTGTGTTAGTCACCTTTTGTCACTGTGACTAAAATTCTTGGCAAATACCACTTAAAGAAAGAAAATATTTTTTTTTTGGTTTATGTATTGGAGATTTCAATCTATGTTCACCTGGCTCCTTGTGGCAGAAGAAGCCTTGTGGCAGAGTAAAGCCGCCTACCTCAAGGCAGCTTGGAAACAAAGTAAGCAATAACAGTAGCTCAGGAAAAAGCTTCAGGGGATAGATACAGTCCTCAGGGTTATATCGCATGACTCATACAACACACTCAAGATAGGGCTTTACTAATGCCATAGGTGTCTCTCAGGCCAATCAAGCTAAAAGTCAAAACTAAGTTTGATGGTATTTAATTATCTCACACATAAAAGGTGTTTCTTTTTCAGTCACATTATCCAAAGAAATGGAAGATGCAATCTAAGTTCTTTTGATTCCAGGGGTTTCATTGTTTTTCAGAGCTATAACAGCATATAGTAAATAATTTACCTTTCCGAGATTTTACAAGTAGAAATTAATTTTTCAATCACAGCAACTTGATATTATTAATGATGACTGTGTACAATTATTAACATCCTGACTTTCATTTTCTACATAGTCTACAAGATCTAAGACAAAAGCAAGTATGTTTTTAGTTTCAGTACTGTCTTTTTGGCAAACTCAAAGTGTTCTCAAATACTTCACTTATAAAGTTTATTTTGAAAGGTCCCAATACTGCTGATACTTCTAACTTCTTTTTTCATTTGTTCTTGCAAAACCAAGAAGGCACTAGGGAATGATTGCAGTGAATCAAAACATGAATATTTTAATACTTTAAAGACTCCTTGTCAGCATAATGCACAGTGCAAAACAAAGGGCTATTTAAGCTATGTCAAGAAAAATACTGCAACTAAAGATTTTCTAAATTGATGCCAATCCGTACCAAATGCTGTTCTTAGAGAAGACTTATTATAATAGTGCATTTCAGTGAAGACTAATGACTAAAATGGTGCTAATGTTTTTTATAAATAGCTAAAAGAAAAAAAAATGTCATTTTGGCAATTTAAGAGTAGTGATGATAATGATCCAAAAACTAACCACATGAGAAAAAAACTAGGAATTACTTTTTTAAGTTTCTCTCAGATGTGTTCAGACCTGTTATATTTATTAATGCAGCCTGGATTTAGCATCTGAGATATATTTAAATCATCATGACTACTTTTATCTAAATTTATAAAAGGAAATGCAAAAGAGGAAACTAATAACTAGATTCAAAATTAGCTCTATTCAGAATCTTTTTTTTTTCAGAATCATTTTTCTTTCTTCTGTTTCTCTTTCTTATTGGGTAGTAAAGAGGAAACCGGTTACATTATGCTCATTGAAAATTATGTAACAATTGTATACATCATGAAAATTTTGAAATTGATTGGCAGACACAATAATACTTTAAATATCACACCTAGACAGAATATTAAATCATATGAAATAGAAGTATCACTATGAAGTTTTCCTAAATTTATTGTAAGAAAGTCTTGATAATATTTGAGGGCGTGGGGGAAAAAAGTATAAATTTAGACACATTAAAGTAGCATAACAAAGATCACCTGGGGAAAATAGCCAAATTGATGATTCAATATTGATATCTTTGGTTAATATCATTTTATTTTCTAAGAATATCAATAAAATTTTTATTATTCAACATAATTAGGCTTAAGAAGAAGAGTAAAAGCTATATATGATCATTAGTAATAATGTTTCATAATACTAGTAAGCAGGATGGAAGATCCCGATATTAACATAGATTTAAAGTTAAAATTTTGAGAGACAGAGGGTGTGTGTGTGTGTGTGTGTGTGTGTGTGTGTGTGTGAGAGAGAGAGAGAGAGAGAAAGAGAGAGAGAGAGAGAGAGAGAGAGAGAGAGAGAGAGAGAGGGAAAGGGAGAGGGAGAAGGAGAGGGAGAGGGAGAGGGAGAGGGGGCGTGGTGTTAATATTGTGTTGTTGGAGCTGGGCATGGTGCCTGTAATCCGAGGACCGCAGAGGTCAAAGCAGGAGGATGGCCATGAAATTAAGGAGAGCCTGAGATACAAATTGAGTTCAAGGCCAGCGTGGACTACATAGTGAGACCCTATCTCAAAAAATAAAAATTGTGATGGAATATTGCTTTCATACTAACAGCAATTTCTTCACATTAATTAATGTGACACATTAATTAATACCCACAAAATAAAGGAGGATACATTTATTTTTGGCTCATGGTTTCTAGTCTATGGCTGAATGAATCCAAAAAACAAGGGCAGAGTGGAAAAATCTGGTGGAGAAAAGCACTTCACTTCGTGGACAGGAAACAGAGAGAAGGAAAGGTTCAAGGTGGGTGAATATTCCATGAAGTGTGGAGAGTACTTTGTGAAAGAGAAGACCATCAAGATTCTCATCCATTAACTAAGTTGAGACACAGGACTGGAGAGGTAGGAGAGTAAATGTATATTGCTGGCCTTGCCAGCTAAAAGCAAATAGCTACTGGTGGCCATTATGGTTAGGTGTGGAGAAAAGAAATTTGCCAAAGTAATAGTTGCATAGTACATAAAAGGAGATGTGTCAGTCTGCTCAATTAAAGAAATCACATCTCATCGAACAGCTGTGAATAGAACACACATTTACCCACCCCCTTTCCCCAAGATCCATTAGTCTTCTGAATAGGCCAAATAGAATTAAATGGGAATTGTCACCTCTGCACCTTTTAAATTCTTGATGGTGGCATTAATCTCTGCAATCCCTTCATGTATGAAATATTGGTTTTGATTCATGATTTTCTCAGGATGGTACAAACCTAAAGGTTACTAATAACTTTCACACTGTAAGATAGGAAACCAGTATTGGAATTCTGCTAAAACCATGTATATCGATCCCCATGATGCTTTGTAGAACAGAAAAATGAATATATATGATGGATTCAGGGACTTATTGGACCCATTTTAGGGAAAATTCCATTGTTCACCTGATCTCCGAGGGCATCTCCTCATACTGGAGGGCCACAGTGGTATTTTGGATATCCTGGAGTAAAGTAGTTTCAAACAAGTGTCCTATAATCCCCAAGATATATGATCATTTCCTTTTCCCCAATGTACACTTTACATTTGTAACCTTTCCTTCATTCAAGGAATTCTTGATGTCTAAACTGGTACGTTTCTGGAATTTGTTGAGGAGTCTGATTCTCTGTGACTCCAATTCAAGGTAGTATTTTGTTTATTTTCCATGCATTTTTTTCTGTGTATATAAGTCTAATAAAAATTTAATAGTCTCCATATTTCACTTTTGAGAACCTTAGGTCTAATCAACCAACAAATACACGTATTTCAGAATATTTTAATCATTGCTTTCTTTCTTACACTACTATAAGCATTCTCATTGGTATCACTATAAGGATTTCTCATTACTATAAGCTAATCGCTATTACTATTGCTGTTACTATAACCTATTTCTCATTGCTCATTATTATATGCATTTTCTTCAGCAGAGCAGCAGTGCTACTCTGCTTCTGACATTCCAGAGTCCAATTAGGTCCACAACATTTATATTTTCCTACTGAGTTACAAGAGTCCCCATCATAAAGTCTGGCATTCAGAGACATACAGGGATGGTGCTCTTCAAGAATGTTGGAGCTCCTATTAAAAATTTGTTTCTTGGGCTGGGGATTTAGCTCAGTGGTTCCACCCACCTTCCTTGCAAGCACAAGGACCTGAGTTCAATCCCCAGTATTGGAAAAAAAATTGTTTCTTAAGGTATTATGGAAGGGAACATCTTCTGGACACTCGATTGTGTATTATATTTTAACTGGAACATCTTTTCTAACATTCCCATGTCCCCAAGTTTTTTAACATCTTCACCAGCAGTAAGCCAAGGAATATCAGGCAGCTCCAGGTCAATTATATTGAGCCCCTTTGAATCTATATTTCAGCCTATAAAGCAAATGAGCATGTATTTTGCTTAAACTCCATTAGCTGTTGTATTAAATCCATAATCTCTACTTCTTGGGTTTATATTGAAAAACATAGGTAATCAAAGTTTGTTTCTGCCATCATTATTCCACATCGTCAATCCACTACCACACTTGTATTTTTTGCTGGCAGCAAAAAGTTTTTGGAGAGTATAAAGGACCCCCTCATGGGTTATGCTGTGTACCACCAACTTTAGAAATTTTCTTAGGTTTGTACCTGGCCTTTTAGAGCTATGACTTATAGATTATAACTCTAAATAGGGTGTAGATTATAGGCCTAAAAGCAAAATGACAGTGGATAGGGTTGGTCCTAAAGAGGGCATTGTTTTGCTTCCTAATGCATCAGAGAAGATCACGCCCACTGGCATAGATACCAAGGGATTAATTTTCTCAAGTAGAAGAGTAGAGACCAACAACACATGAAGTAGATTTGGAATGCTTCTGTCACCGAGGAAAAGCAAACTTCTCTGTCCAAATAATGTCATAAAAATTTACTAGGAATTTGAATCTTTGTGACTCTTATTTTTCTTTATTAAATTGTCCTCACATTTAGAAGCTTTTACATAATTTATGCATATCTTAGTTAATGAGTTTTCTTTTCTTGTTGTCTAGAGATGCAAAAAAGCAACCATACACCCTCGTATATTCCCTACTCTTCCAAAATTATTGAATAGAAAGTTACTAAATTCTTTGCATCTTATAAGAGATTAATTAGAATATTCAAAAGGGGTTGTGTTGTGTATGGCTTTAAATAGTTTTCACCGCAGAGTATCAGAAGTCTCTACACTGTCAGAAGAAGATACCTGGCAGTTTTATGTATTATCAAGTTAGAGGCCCAACTCCAGTGACTACTAAGCCTAAGCCAATTAGAGAAATGCTTTTTTACTATTTGATTTCTCTGGAAATATGCCTGGTACCAAAATTTGTATTAGTAGGGTTTTCTAAAGGAATAGACTAAGGATAAAATTATATGAATGAATGTAGAAGAAATTTATAAGGTAGGCTTACAGGAGCAGAATTAGAACTGGAAGATGCTCAGTGGCTGGCAGTAGGATCAGAGACAGAAGAATCAAAAAAATACCTACTGTGTTCAGGAGATCTGGAGGATCCAACAGCAGTCTAAGCTCAAAGCACTAAAACTCACTGAAAAGTCACAGGTGGGAGTCAGTCAGAAAGCCAAAGGGTCCGCATTGGAAGGGTGAAGAATCTGCTCTAGAAGCCTGGCTGAAGTAGAAACTGATGTTCAAAAGCAACTGAAGACCAGTGGTCCTTCAAATGAAAAGGGAAGACTTCATTCCTTTTCCCAATCTTATTTTGTTGGTACTACAAGCCTATAGGTTAAAGCTTGCATATCAATGACACACAGACACACCCAGACCTGTACTTATTAGGCATTCTTTTTTTAAGTCCAGTTCCTATATCACATGAATGATCACAAATATACAATGATACCAGATGGACATTCCCATTCCAAAAGGGAGAATTCCAAATACAGAGAGAGAAGGAATGAGACCAAGGCAAGAATAAAATACTGCATTGTATTGTATACCTTAAATGTACCAACAAACAAAGAAAAAAACAGAAAATAGAAGTTAAAGATACCTACAATAAAAAAGAATAAAATACTTCAGGACAAATAATAAATGCTGTAATTCCATGTATAGCAGCTTGAGTAAGTTGTGGCTAGATGAAAACTCAATATGGTCGGGCAGCCCAACCCTTATAGCATTTCCAATTGCAGCCCACATAGTCTATCCTTTGGAGAGACTCTATTCAGTGCCTGTGCCTTTCTTCAATGAATGATTCACATATATGACATTTCCAACTCTCTGGTGTCCCTACTCAACATTCAGCTTTACTTCCACACCTTCCTGAATAGCTATCTCAGTGACACATTTCCTGTTCTCCCAGGCCTTTGAAATTTATGTGGAAGCCTTTCTGATCTCACCACTCTTTTATTTTTTGTGCCTTAAAAATATGAACCAGTGTATGACACCTAGGTCCACTGCCAGCTCTAGCAGTAGCCACCCCTCTCAGATCATGGGTGCACCACAGATTTTGACCTCCTGTATGAAATGCACTCTGAAGTGACTCCCCTCAATCCAATTTTCTAGGCAGTCCTTCTCAAGTAGTGGCTAAAAGGGCTACCTTTCAAAGGAAACCGTTACGATTTTTACACTTCTGAACTTGCAAATGGGGGAGTCTTGCTGATTCCTGACATGCCTTCCAAATATCTTTTCCATTGTCCTGATGTTAAGTATTTTGTTTGCTTTTGATCTTTTTAGTAGTCATACTCTCTTTTATTACAGCATTGCAGGGACTTCCTTTTGGAGGAACTTTTAAAAAGTATTTACGAACTTTTAAAAAGTATTTAGCTTTTCTGTTTGTCCCTGATTTTCATTATAAATCTGGCTAAAATCTGCCAGGGGTGCTCATCCTACATTCTAAAAAAATGAGCTAACTTGAAATTTTTGTCACCACATTATTTAGTCCACTGTCCGTAATCTCAGGCTTTTGAAAAATCTCGAGACACAAGCATAATATAGACTAATATTCTGCCATAATATAATCCACATGGCCTCAAGTCCATCTGTTAATTATGTCCTTGATTGCAACTGAAATATTTGCCTGGTATTTACTATGTCCATTTCTATCAGCGTTTTGTTCCTCTGAGATCTGATCAATATCTATTATGTTGGGTTTATTGTTTTACATTTTAGGGCATCTGTAGATAGCATCTCCAAATCTTTTCAAATTCTTCCAGTGAACTAGTTATACATGGTCAGGTAAAGAAAAACTAATGATATCAATCATTATTCCAACATCTTTATTAGTCATTTTCGCACCGCCTGGAACATAATACTTGACAACCACAAATTAAAGGATGTCAGCTTTAATTTGGCTCACAGTTTCAGAAATTTCAGTCCCTGGTTTACTGGCTTCAAGGCAGGAAAGTATGTTGGAAGTATCTAGTAGAGGAAACTATTTACATAATAGTGTTCAGGAAGCAGAGAGAGGAGGGAGGAGCTCAAAAGTTACTAAACTCATGTTACTAAACTCATAAATTAAACTCGTAAATTATTAAATCCATGGGTGAGTATAGTAATCCCATTCCCTTACAAAACCGCCACCTCTGTGCATGAGAGTTTGGGGAGGCATTTCAGATCCAAACCATAATGCACATGGTTAACATGATAAGCTAGATTCAATAAAATATCATGTTTTATTTTTTCTGAAGTCATCATAGAACCAGTATACAAAGGATCAGAATGGAAACAATTTATTGAAAATAATCAGCTTTTCACAATAAAGTAAAAGCTTGGGGCTCTTCTCATAAGTGGCAGAATTATGATAAGTAGAGAGTCCATTATAGAGGGAGTAAGACGATAGTACAGGAAAGCAGAGAGAAACTTCTCTTATTCTCCCATCAAGGAACTCTCTCTAAGCATGGAAAGCACAAGTAAGAACTAGGAAGAATAAAGCATTTTCCCACTGAACAAAAAGCTGACAGTAGAATGTAGAGTACAGAGGATTCTAGAGTTTAAAAAGTGGATGTTCAGCTGAAAAGAACAAAAAGATAGATGGAATTGTCTTTCTCCATACTTGAAGTCCATAGACAAAAATTCTCACTTTTCTTTGAAACTAGTTGAACCTATCATTAAAACCAATTGAACTGTCAAAAATGCACAGATTCCAAGAAAACACAGATCACACTGATCCATCTTACTTGTCCAGAATCCTGGTGAAACACAGACCATACATTTAAGAACATAAAAAAAAACAAAAGTTCCATACCAAAATATACATGTTAAGCAATGAAATATAAATTAGGCTCATAAACTCTCAAGACACGTGAAAAAGATATTTTCTTGATATCAAAATTATTCAGGAAGTAATTTTAAAGTATAATAAAAATGCTAAAGTGTCCACAAAAATTTTGTGACCCATGTGCATGCAGATACTGGGAGCTACACACACACACACACACACACACACACACACACCAAAAAAAATTATATATACATATATATATTAATATATAAATATACATGTGAATAGCATAAATGTTAACTAAAATAAAATAAATATATAAGATCATAAATCATTCAGTGATAAGACCAGATCTTATATTTATACTAATATACATCATAGAAACACTATTTGTGCGATGCTATGAATTTAGTGACTTTATAAAGCCTTGGATATTTTGGGTAGATAGACAGATGATAGATAGATAGATAGATGGATAGGTATAGATATGATTCTGGCACATTTTTTCTTATTATCTTTGGAATAAGGAAAACTATTGACTTCAGGATTCAAATTCCAAGCTACAGACATGTATAACAGTCTAAAGTCTTCTAAGTGTGTCAGAAAGGTAAATGATTAGCTCAAAGTTAGTTTCTAATTCCCAGGTCCACACACTCATAAAACAAAACAAAACAAACAAACTAAACTAAAGGATTCTAAGTGTGTCCTGAAGGGGAATCTTCCCTCTGTTAGCCTTAGAAATAATGTAGCTTGTTTAAAACCCAACAGAAGCCCTCATGATGGATGCAGTTAGCTGAATTACAGTGTAAGTCTAATGCTCAGCCTGGCAGGATAAATCAAAGGTATGGATCAGAAAAGAATGGTAACCTATAAATTGGAATGTGGGTGTTTGGAAGAAACCCAAGAAGGCTAGAAACATTGAACACTTAAATTCTGATGCAATTTTGCCAAAAGAAGAGATTTTCTCATTCTCAATTGCAGAGTCATTCCCACCTCCACCAACTGTGACGTTGATCTCACTGTACACAAGGGAATTAATTAGCTGTTGCCTCTACAAAGAATAATGCTATTTCCTAATGCAGTTTTGAAGGAGGACAACACTGACAGTCCTCAGCATACACCCATACCACCCATTTTTGCGTTAGGCCTCTAATCGGCCTCAAATATAAAAATGTTATTAAACATGAGGTATACAACATGATTTATCAGGACATATGCTACACTCCTAAAGAACTTCTGGAGTTTTGACATTCTTATAAGCACATGTTTTGGAAAAGGCATACAAATGGATTTTAAAGGACTCCATTAGAACAAAAAGAAACATGGATTTGTCTGAGTATCTTGATGGTCCATGAAGAGGAATTATGGATTTAATATTATAGTTCTTACGTTTTTTTTAAGGTGGTAAAGGGTTTGCTGACTAAAATATGGATCAACGGATGAACCAATACAACTGAACTAAGGGTGGAGGGGGTGAAGGTAGTTCAGGGGAATGGGGAAAAAAAAAACAAGATAAATCATGTAAAGTTACAAGATCTCAGTGATGAATGTAACTGTACCGTATACCTAAAGAATACCAATAAACTTAATGGGGCAAAAAGAAAACAACAAAAATTATAAATTCAGAAAAGTAAAAAAAAAAAATGCCTGGTATTCCTTGGTTTACAGTTTTTAAAGTTTCAGGGAAGTGAGAACACCAGAGAGGATTTACCAGTCAAAACATACGCCTCTGGTCCAGAAAATATGCCATTCCATAATATCTTAGATTCTTGAGGGTATCATCAGTATCCTCAAAGACTCCCACCATAGTATTTTTCTGAATTCCAGATTTTATAGTGAGTGCTGCATTCATTCCCTTGGAAAACTTAAATATGGAGGATAAAATAGGATGACAGTAGCAACATCCAAGTAGCAGCACTCAACTGCCAAAAGCAAGGTGGACATACTGAGCATAAGAGAGAGTAGAATCAAAGCAATGATCAGAAGGATCTGATACTTGTAGCCCTGTGGCATAGTGAACCCAGTAGCAAAATAGATAAAAGCGTGAACATTAATACTGAGATGTTAACTTTATTAGATTAACGACAGCCCACTTAATTAGTAAAGCATTCCCTAGCCGTGCCTGGGTGGATCATGGAGATCTGATACCTACTATATTTTATGGCTAACTCATTTCCGTCTGGCACTGTTTTCCCACTTCAATTTAAAGCACTGTCAACTAAGCAGCTTTGCTTTGCTATACCTTTCTGGCATGCTGTTTCTACCTTGGACCCAGCCAACCCTATACTGCATTTTCCAAATCATGAGCATCCTTTACGCAGTGGGTATTTAGTATTATATTTTGGCAATGGGGAAGATAACATAAAATTTACTAAATTTTTGCTGGATTTACATATGCAGAATAATTTTAGGGTAAATAGACAAAAAACTACCTCAAATTCTAGAAAAACTTAATTGTACCTGGTCATTCGATTCCTAGACTGGGTTCAAGTTATAGATCTAGAGTCCTACTGAATAAAGGGGAGATTGAATCCCATGAAGAAGAACATTGTGCAAGTGAACAAGTTCCACTGCTAATAGGTCTCCCATTCCTACACAAAGGGACCTACAGCCTTTTACCAGGATAGCCACACACGGGAAAAGTAAATTATCAAGAATTTCAGGGACAAGTAGACAATAGTTCTGAATTAATGCTGATTCTATAACATCTAAAACATCATTGTGGCCCCACTGGTAGGGGCTTATAATGGTCTGGTGAGCATGGTGTGACTCAAAGTAGATTCAGTAGCTCCATGAATTCATTGTATGATCATTTTCCCATTTCCATAGTGGATAATTGGCTCTGCGTCACATATACCTAATACTTTCCAGAATAACCATATTTGTTCTGTAATCTGCAGAGTGACAGTTCTTATGGTGGGAAAGGCCAAAGCGAAGGCATTAGAATTGTCTCTAACTTGGATAATAGCAAATGAAAAACACTATAACATCAATGGATTGATTTCAGAGATTAATGCCACCATGAAAGACTTAAAAGATATAATGGTGATGATATCACCATATCCCAGTTGCACTCTACTATTTGGCCTATGCAAAAGATGGATATATCTCAGAGAATTATGGTGGATTAATACGTGCTTCCTCAAGCGGTGATTCTAATTGTAGCTGGTATACAAGGTACAGATTTCTTGCTTAAGTTATCTCCCAGTATATGGAATTCAGCTATTGTTTTGTTTTGTTTTTTCCAGCTATTGTTTTGGCAAGCTACTTTCTATTTGTGCCTATCCATAAGGCCCATCAATATAGTAATTTGATTTCAGCTGGCAAGCCCAACCATATTCACAAAGTTCTTTACTGTGCTACCACAAGGGTGATTGTGTCAATTCTCCAGCCCGTGACACAAATTTAATTCACAGAAATTCACAATAATTAAAAAAAAGGTCTGTTATATTGATACTATGCTGATTCAACCAAGTTAGCAAGAGGGAGCAACTACTCTGGGGTTGTTCATAAGAATTTGTATGTCAGATGATGTGAAATAAATTTAGCTAAAATTCAAAGACATTGTGTCTCAGTGGTGTTTGTAGGAATCCAATGAAGTAGGATAAGGAGATATATTTCTCTGAAGTCAAGGATTAGTTGTTACATCTAGCCCTCCTACATCAATAAAGAAACACAAAACCACCCAGGCTTATTTGGAGTTTGGACATAGCATATTTTTCCCTTGAATTTGTAACTTTGCTATATACAGTAAATAGAAATCTGCTAGTTTTGTGTGGAGCCCCAACAAGAGAAGTCTACATAACAGATCTCAGCTGCTGCGCAAGCTTTTCTGCCACATGGGCCACAGGACTCAGCAAATCCAATGGTACCCAATGTGTCAGTGAAAGAAAAGTATTGTGATTAAAGCCTCTGATAGACTGCTGGAGGTGAATCACAGAAGATACTGTTAGCATATTAGAACACGGCATCTTCCATCATCTTTAGAATACTACTTTCTCTTTGAGAATCAATCTTACGCCTAGTACTGGGCCTCAATGGAAACCAAAAGCTTGAGTATAGGAAATGAAGCTGCCATCCAAATTGAGATGTCCATCATGAACTGGGCACTGTATGATCCACTGAGTCATAAAGTGAGACATTTATAGCAACACTCTATCATCAAATGGAATGGTTACAAACATAAACTAGCACAAGCAGGTCCTTCAGGTACAAGTAAATTTTATGAAGAACTATCCAAATGCTCACAATTCCTGTTCCTGGCATAATGTTGGCTTAGTTACATTTTATTCACTGAGACGCATAACTGACACTCACAACTTAAAGGGGAATAAGTTTATTTTGACTCATAGCATGTAGAGCTTTCAGTCCATAATAAAGTTACTCCAAAGCAGGACACTATGGCAGATGGGCATGTCAGAAGATCAGAAGATCGCAGCACGGCAGCAAGAAGCAGAGAAGAAAGCAAGAGAAGCAAAGAGACGTGCCACAACCCCCATGAATCATCGCCTAACTTAGATCCCACTTAAGACCCCACTTCCTAATAGCAAGTCAGCTATAAACTCATTAGTGGACTAATTCACTGATGATTACTATACCTCTGTGATTCAATAACTTCTTAAAAGTTGTCCCACCTCTGAGCACATGAGGCTGTGGGAGAACATATAGCTATAAAGAATAACAGCCCTCTGTGTCTCAGGACTCGCCTGTGGCCCCATGAGGTATCTCCTATGATCAGTTGACAAAGGAAAGAGGTAAGATCTGCTTTACTGATGATCTTCATGTTGTGCAGGCACCACTTGAAAGTGAACAGCAGCAGAACTAGTGCCCTTTTTTCAGGACATGCCTGAAGGACAGTGTTAGAGGGAAATCGTCATAGTAGGTAAAATTTCAGGCAGTGTTCCTGGTTGCACACATTGCTTGGAAGATGAAAAATGGCTGGATGTGCAATTATATTCCAACGTATGGACTGCAGCTGATGCTTTTGCTGCATGGTCAAGAACTTAGAAGGAACATTACTGACAAACTGATGGCAAAGACATTTGGATAAAGAGTTATGTAAATAAATTTCTCTGTATAGGCTAAGATATCTGTATTCCATGTAAATACTCATGAAAAGGTGATATCAGCAGAAAAAAGATTTTAAAACTCAAGTGGATAGGATGACTTGTTTGGTGGATACCAGTCCATCTCTTTCCTCGGCTATTCATATCATTATCCAATGAACTCATGAAAAAGTATATCCAGGTTTTCTGCATTTTTCATGCTCTCTGTTTTTCATGCTCTATAATTTTCTTTTTCAAAGGTGTTCTAAGTGAGCATATGACTAAGAATGACTGAAAGGATTGTGTTTCAGAGATCATAAAGTTGAACTTGGAGAAAAAAGTTGTGAAGTATAAACTTGTTTTATAATGTTTATATGAATCATGAAGATAATAATTTACATTAAATAAATAATATGAGAAAAGGTAAAGTAGCATTCATAACAAAACACATGAAAATAAGTTATGCACTTAAGGATCTGATTTTATAGAATCTGCTAGTGAGGAATAAATAAAAAAGCAATGTAGAGTAATAAAATGACTCTTTGCTTCTGTTACAACTAATACAAAGAGAAAAACAAAAATAAAGTAGGTTAAGGATTCCTAATATCTTTTATTATAATGTAGAAAGAAATTATAAAATCAGTCCAGTTGTTCAATTTATGAAGACTTCAACTATATCCTGTTTCTGGTTAGGGAAACAACAAAATATAAATCTCATCAGGAATTTATTTTATAAAAATACACTGTAGAACTATTCTGGTTTATTTTTAATTTGATTACACAAAGGAAATTAAGTAGATGATCTCTATTGATCCTTGTTTTATTTCTCCCAGAGTAATTATATTTGCTTTGTAAAAATAAAATCAAGATAATACAATCTACCTAGGTGAAGGGCATGGATGTGTGTGTGTGTGTGTGTGTGTGTGTGTGTGTGTATAAAATTAAAATCAAGTCAAAATTAATTGTCATTATTGCAAACATTGGCATGCACTGTTTTGTCTTTTTTCCCTATGCAATGTGTCTGTTTGTGGAGTGCCTGTGTGAAGAGCTGCTTGAATAGAATACCAGAGAATTCTAAGACAGTAGGATCCACTAGGATTTACTTGAATCTTTTTTACACTGGATTAAAGATTTAAATAAAGTTAGTAGGCTAATCTATAATTGTCAGAGTATTTTAATGAAATTTAGTCAGTTGTTCACATGATTTTCCTTGATTAACCTCCCAGCGAACCTTTGGACATTCTATGGCACCACAAGGAGGAATCATTTAAACTGTAATCTTTCTCACAATGATTTAAATTCTATCTAACCTCCCAACTACAGTCTAAATGGGTGCCACCGCGAAAAAAGTCATATGAGAAATCTAGTGTTTCACTTATCCCTAGAATCATTCTGATGAGAAAATAAACCTTTCTTATTAAATCCTGAAGTGCTTTTCCTGGTCATGAGCAAACACAAAGAATTTTCTGATAAAATCATATGACCACTTAAGAGTATTATCACTTTATTTTGCTCAAATGTAATGTTTAGCCCTGGGAGCCAAGATACTCAAACCTCTTATGTTATCCCTAAAAAAGATTAATATAAATAGATGTGCTACTAGTGATACCTCTTAGAATAATTTTAGAGAAAAACTAATAAATCCTGCTTTAAGAACATAGGCAAAACATCATGCTTTAAGCAATCTATTTCATTCAGTTCATCACATTCATGACTTCTGCAATTGAGTATTAGTACCTACTGTATATCAGAAATATTAGTCACTTAGGCTTTTAAATATCGTGCCTTTCCTAGAAAGCCTTTTACAAATTCTAAGATTATTTTTATAGAAATATTTCTAAGAAGTTCAGTTGATTTCTGTGTTTGTCACCTTTCCCACTGCTGGAACTAAAATATCCATTACCTCTACATCGAAAACTGATAAGAGGTTGACTAGGAAGAACAGGCTTATCATTATAAACAGTCATAGATTTGTATTTCTATTATTATGTTAATATTTATATTGATAAGATAGTTTAATATAATTCGGAATTGTAATATAGTTTCAATTAACCTAAACATGTACTCGCTTCAGCAGCACATATACAATTAACCCAAACATTCTTTTCTTTCTTTTAATAATATTTTATGGACTTTTAAAATAGATATTACACAATTATTCTACATTGCAGTACTTTATTATTTTATTTTATTTTTAATGGGATGATTTTCTAAAATACAGTCCAACCAATTATATACTTATAAATAGTAAATACATGAAGTATTTTTTTACAATAGAACCTTGGCTTATGAATTCAATTCTTTTGGGAGGGCTGGTTGTAACTCAAGTTGGTCAAGTGAAGGCTCAGGCTCCTCTACACAGCCTTAAAAGTCTCTCTTCTGTATACAGGCAGATCTAAGTTGTCTTTAGAGAGACATTGGTCCAGGATTTCTCCTTAACCCACACAGGAAAGGATGTTGTAATGTTCCTTCCAGAACTCTAAGGATAAAAGATGCATCTGAGATCATCTGCAAGCACAAGTAACCGGTTTTCAGTTCATAACTCAAGAATTTGTTCATAAGTTAAAGCTAAAATTCTGGTTGAACTCAAATTGTTCATATGTCAGGCCAGTCATAACTTGAAGGTCCACTGTGCCTAAATTTTGAACATATTACACTTCGTCTTTAGAACTGATCAAATCAAACACTTAAAGAGAAAGTGCACCAGGAACATTTATGTTTACTATGATTGTCAGCACCTTTTGCTTTTCTTTAGGTAGGTGTTTCTGAATTTCAAATGGTTTTCTTGGCTTGATTATAAGCTGATAGTCCTAGATAGTCTAGTCAACCCTAGAGATTTATTTTCACTTTGTCAGAACTATGATTTTTTAGAGAAACTTGAATCATAGAAATTTTTACTTGAGCAGAATAGGTGAGATGGCCACATGAGGAAAACCAAGTAAACAGATTATCTTGTAGGAGATACATACAGTGGTTGAGAAATCACTGTCAGTCTCTTAACAGAGGGCCAAAGTACTCTAGAATATTTACATAATTACTAGCAAACATTAAATGTATGCATTCACATATTAAAATGTTTTATGCACCTTTTTCAGCAGGGGACAAATTAAAAATTGAGGGAGAAATTAAGATTCTGATAAACCTCAATGGGCACGGTGCTGCATGCCTGTAATCTCAGCACTTGGGAGGCTGAGGCAGGAGGATCTCTGAAAATTCAAGACCATTCTGGGCTACATAGTGAGTTACAGGTCAGGTCTCAACTACATAGTGAGACCCTGTCTCAAAAAAAATTCTGAAAAACCTTTTGCACTGATTTCTTAGTTTTATTTCTAATTATGTAATTCTTTCTTGGTTCATCCACTTCTCTAAAGAGAAAGTGTAATCTGTTCAAAATTTAGATAAATGTTTCATATTTTAGAATGTCTCTAATAATTGGTTGGACAATGTTATAGAAAATTTTCTCAGCGACATAAAGCTTTATTTAGTTGTAAAGCACTATTTCAGTGACCTACACATTCTCCTCAGCAGGAACACTTAACATTTTACCACTTGTGAGAAGAATTATAAAGCCACCCGTTGGGGTTGGGAGGAAGAGAATGGATGGATAGTAGAAAATGCCTCATTGAGTCTTTTAAAAATGTACATATTGCACACTGACAGAAGATAACTATTTTAAAAGAATATTTGAAATCTGGTTAATTTTGTCTTATCACCTTCCTGGTCGTTGGGCCACAATACCCAACACCCACAAATTAGAAGAGGCAAGGTTTATTTCCTCTCATGCGTGCAGTCCATGGCTGGCTGACTCCCATGCAGACAGGTTATGGTGAGAAGGTCTGATGCGCAAAAGCTGTTCACTTCATGTCAGCCAGGAAAGAGTAAAAGAAGGGAAGACTCAGGGAGGAACAGTCTCAGAGAGGGACAGATTCCCTTCCACCTCACTCCCCTTGTGACTCACCTTTTCAGGATACTGAAGTTATACCTGTCTTTTAGCTAGTTTATAGTTTCTCTTTGTTATCTTCAATTTTTATTTTGTATTAGTACATGTTTACAGTACATAATAATTGGATTCCTAACAGGGAGTTGGTACATTTATATAACACATCTTAATTCATTTTATCCTTTTCACTCCTTTCTTGGTTCTTCTACCTTTTACAAAAATGTCTATCTGCCTATTTCCTATATCTTTTATTTGTTCTTTACTGATATTTCTGGTTTCTCATAAAAGAGAAATCATGTGATACTTGTGTATCTGATTTATTTCACTTAATATTATTCTGTCGAGGTGAAATCATTTCTTACAGATACGTATATCCTTCTTTGTGGCACAGTAGTATCCCATGGTGTATAAATACTACATTTTCTTTATCCGTTCCTTTGTTTATGGACATATTGGCAGTTGCAGTATTTAGCTAATATGAATCATGCTGCTATAAACATGGATATATGTGTCAAAGTGAAATATGATGTCCTTAAGTCTTCTGGAAAATTCTTCTGTACCTCATAATTTTCTAAAATACCTATCTTCTACATTGTAGCCAAGTTTTCTGGCGACTCTGATATAAGGGTCACTTGAGTGACAGGCAAAAAGGAATAATTGTTCGCATGAAGAATAGGCCAAGATAGAAGTTAAGACAGTGAAAATTTGAGAATATTCTGGATTTACCCAAACACCTTTAAAATTTTATTTACATGAACATTGAAAATTAATTTTCTAGATATACAATTCCTCAAGTACAATATAAGGAAATTGTACAGAATTTTAATTTATCTGAGTGAGGAATAAAGTAAATATGTTAAATGTATTGTATTTTCTATTATATAATAAGTGCTGAATAAATTGTTTATCATGGTAATCATAGTATACATTTTTAAAATAAAGTTGAGATATGTTAAATAAAATATACATTAATACACGGGTAGTGATTTTTAAAATAGGAATATTTATATCAGCTGCTTCTGTAGCCAATTTGATTTTAAATCAACAACAATGGCTTTGAAATCGTGCATGAGTATGCTAGATTTTCAAGTCTTGGAACAATTTAATCTTTCTAAGCACATATTCTCTTTGCCTAAAGGAAATGCTTCAAATAGAAATAACTCTCTTTTTCTTATGAGCTATTTTATCAAAGAGCATGTATTTATTGTCTTCTGATGACAAGCATAACATTTTTGAAATTATTAGAAGTATAACAAATACTATTATTGTAAAAGGTATGTCTTTGGCAGGGATTTGTACTATCGTGAATATTTTATGTGCAATTCTTTATAGATGTATCATTGACATGGTTTTTGTTATTGTTTAAGAATATTTAGAGACACTAGCATTATAATGATTTTTAATTTTCTTTTTACTTTTACTAGTACATGTTTGCAGTACATAATAATTACATTCTTTGTGGGGAATTTGTACATGTCCATAACTAAATTCTTATTAATGTGTTTATCTCCTCTGCCAAAATCACATGATGCATCTTCCTGATTCACATTACTGGACTCAACCAATGCTCATTTAGTGTCATGTTCTCTGTGTCCTTTGAACCACAGAATATGAGAGTATGAGCTGCAGCCAGGCTTTTGCAGCTAATGTTCTGAATATGAGATGCAATCACAGAAGATTTGGAAGGTGAAGTAACAGAGGCTATTGCCCCAGTTATGAGTACATGTGTGTCATTATGACACACATGTTAAGAAGCAGCTGAGTCATCTGGTCTAAATAGTTCTATGTCTGAAGACAGATTTTAATATTTCTATGTCTGATAACAGATTTTAAAATTGAAAGAGAACCAAGACCTGTTATGTAAAGGTACAAGATCCCAGTAATGAATGTAACTGTACTGTTTACCTAGAATATACCAACAAACTCAATAAAAAAGAAAAAAAATTCAAGAACCACAATAAAAAAGAAAGAAAAGACTGAAAGAAAATACAAAATCGTTGAAGCTGAAAAATAAGAATATGCTTCTGTTTATGTAGTTGAAAGAAATAAAGCATAAATATATAAATTTCTTTGTAAAAGATTAACATTGTATGTAGTCAGAATAATTCTCAGTAATCTCTCTTAAAAAATAGTCCCTTTAAAGTATTGATTGGATTTGGAACCAACTCAACATATCCACTGATCTCATTGGTATTGTAAAATTATTCAATGTTGGCCAAAGATCTATATGAATAAAAGCATTGCTGGCAATTGATACATGTAAAAAAAAATGCAAGGGAATAGAATCAGAACATAACTATGGCACTTAGTCTTTAACTAAGTGTTTCAGGGATGGACTTGATTTTTACTCTTTTGATCAGTGATGATAGTCAAGCTTTGCATTCCTAAAAAAAAAATCCCTTTTTTCTTTAAATATATCCTGGTTTTTCTAAAAATCTTCACTGTCACCACTCCTCTTCAATATAGTTCTAGAAACATTAGAAACAGCAATTAGACAAGAGAAAGAAATAAAAGGAATAAAGATAGGAAAGGAAGAAGTTAAACCATCACTATTTGCTGATGATATGATCCTCTATGTAGAAGATCCAAAAAACTCTGCCAAAAACTGCCAGACTTAATTGACAGATTCAGTAGGGCAGCTGGATACAAAGTCAACACTTAAAAATCAATAGCCTCTTGTACACAAATAACAGACTTACTGAGAGAGAAATTAGGGAAACAATTCCATTCACAACAGCATCCAAAAAATGAAATATCTAAAAGTAAATATAATGAAGGAGGCAAAAGACCTCTACCCCGAAAATTACAGCACTCTGAAAACAGAGATAGAAGAGAATATAAGAAGATGGAAAAATATCCCTTGCTCCTGGGTAGGAAGAATCAACATGGTAAAAATGGAGATACTTCCAAAACTGCTCTACAGATTCAATGCAATTCCGATTGAAATTCCAACAGCATATTTCACAGAAATAGAGAAATAATCTAAAAATTTGTAGAACCAGAAGAGACCTAGAATGCAAATCCATTCCAGACAACAAAGATGTGGCAGTGTGTATCACAATTCCAAACTTGAAACTATACTAAAAAACCACTGTGATAAAAAACAGCATAGTACTGGCAAAGAAACAGACCTGAGGACCAATAGAATAGATTAGAAAATGCAGAAACAACATCAGACATACTCAGCTGCCTCAACCTTGACAAAGGAGCCAACCATCCTCACCGGAACAAAGATAGCCTCTTTCATAAATGGTGTTGGAAAAACTGATTTTCAACTTGCCAAAGATTAAAATTAGATTCCTAACTTTCAACATGCACTAAACTAAAATCCAAATGTATTAAATATGTAAACATCAAAACAGAAATACTAAACTGACTGGAAAGTAAATTAGATAGAACTCTTGAAGATATCTGCATAGGAGAAGACTTTATGAACAAATTCTTAGCAGCACAAGAAATTGCACAAAAAATCAACAACTGGGATCTCATTGTATTAAAAAGTTTTTGCAGTGCAAGAGAAATCATCAATAGAGCTAAGAGACAACCTACAATGTGGGAAAAAAAAATTTTACCAGCTACTCCTCAGACAACTATCTATCTAATTTTTACCAGCTACTCCTCAGACTACTATCTAGAATATATAAAAAACTCAAAAACATCAGGCCTCCAAAATATAAAGACCCAATTCTAAAATGGGCATCCGAAATGAGTGGATATTTTTCAGACAAAGAAGTAAAAGCAGCAACTAAATATATGAAAACATGTTCAACATCACTGGTCATTCAAGAGATGTACATAAAAACAACACTGAGATTCCACCTTACCCCAGAAAGAATAGTCGCTATCAAGAAAACCAATAACAAATGCTGGTGGGGCATTTGGGGGAAAGGAGCCCTTCTCCATTTTTGATGGGAGTACAGACTGGTGCAACCACTGTGGAAATCAATATGGAGATACATCAAAGAACTAGTATTAGAGGTTCCCTTTGACATAGCTACCCCTCTCTGGGTATCTTTCCAAAAGAATTAAAAGAATCATACCACAGTGATATATACTCACCCATGTTTATAGCGGCACAGTTTGTAATAGCTAAAACTTGGAAACAAATGCCCACCAAATGGAGACTGCATAAAGATGATACAGTTTTCTATAAAATGGAATACTACTCAGCCATAAAGAATGAGAAACTAGAAACAAACATGTATAGTGAAATGGATGCACATTGAGGCTAAACTCAAGTGATATAAATAGGACATACTTGACTATGTACCAAATAGTTTCTCTGGTGTGAACAACTGAAAGTGTAAATAGGTTCAAATGTTATAATTGGGAGTGTAAAATAGGAAGAAAATGGCCAAAGGGGAAGTGGGAAGTGGACAGGAAAGGAGATAAGGGAAAAAGAAAAAAATGTGAAAATGAAAAAATGGAAACAAAATATTTATGAATAGGGAAAGGTGAAGTGGGTGAAGGGAAGGCAGGGTTATGGGGAAAAAATAAGACATATCATTTAAAGGTACAAGATCCCAATGTTAAATGCAACTGTATTGCTTGCTTTAAATGTATCAATAAATTTAAAGGGAAAAAATCTCTTGGTTTTGTTTTTTCCACAGAATGCATATTGTTTTTCACAAGAACTAATCTTCATATTGTCATATGAAGTCTAGAGCTTTCCTAGACTTGCTGAAGAAATATATACCTTTTGCAGTTTATACAAAATTTCTCAGTCATATTACTGGTCATGTTCCTTGAGTAGCTATTTTTCTACTTATATTTTTCACTACCTCTCATCTCATTAATTTAGTTCCCTGTAATATGTTTCTGGAACACAGAAAACATTTTGCATTCAGCTAATTCTCTCTGACCCCTCTTTCTCTAATTTTGAAGAATGTTAAATAATCAGAGTTATTCTACATATTCATGATCCTTGTGCAACTTCTTCAAGATAATTGTCTCATAAATTATATTTTTCTTTTGTTAATACCAATTGAATATAAATTATTGACATGAAAATATGCAACACATGTAAAGCTATGATGAAGTAGGATAATAATAGTTCACTTGGTCTATCTACTTAAATTTCTCACCATTTTTTTAAACAAAGGAATATGTACCTCACTATTTCTCTTACCTGTTTTCTTTCTATTTTATTACCTTCAAGGTAGTAAAAGTCTTATTACATTTAGGTTTAAATATGACCTTTTTCTGTAAATCTCTTTGATTCCAAACTTTCTCTTTTAAGTTTCCTAGAATATACAAGTTATTAGAGCATACTTTTGATACAAATTTTAATGCTATGAGTTTATATGAATGAATATAAAATTGTTCAATCATCTTGGTAATAAAAATCAACTCACATTATTGGTGGTACCACTCACCATCTCCCTTTACCCTAATTGATCATATACAATTATCTTTTTCCCACATTAGTATTATATTTTCTAATATGCTGCAAATATACAATCTTGTACATTCCTTCATGAAAATGAACCATACAATGAAAGACTGTCCAATGTATTAAACATTCATTGGTAGTCAACATTCATTTTTTCTAGTGCTGCAAATGCTTTTTGACATTTTCTTATCTTATATTTGATGGTTTTTCTCTACAGGTTGTTTGGGCTCACATAAACCACGAAGCCTTTCAGAATACCTCCTCCATAGTTCTAAAGTCACTCTTAAAATTTCTGGACATGGGTTGAGGATTTAGCTAAGTGGTTCCACCACCTGCCTTTCAAGTGCAAGGACCAGAGTTTAATTCCAGGTACTAAAAAAAAAAAAAAAAAAAAAAAAAAAAAAGAGAGAGAAAAATCTGGTGATTGTTCTAGTCTAATATTTATGTTAATTTTGATGAAACTATGTTAATTCTAAGACTTTTCAATGGGTAAAAGAAAATGTTGTATTCATATGTTGTTTCCATATATATATAAACACACAGACACACACATGTGCAGGCATATATATATATAAATGTAAAGTCACAATTTTGTATTGACTTTATAGTTTCAATGACTTGATAATCTTAAATAGTATTTTAGGTTCACAGTACTTATTAAGTCTCTTATCATTTGCTTTTATGTGATTAGAGTATTTGTCCCTCTACTAATATTTCAAATTTCCATTTAGAGATAATTTGTTATAAATCTGATAAGCTGTCCATATTATATTTATCTAGTAGTTTTCTAATAATTTTTAGAATTTTCTCATCTTATTTTCTGATAAATTTTTCCTCCTTTTGATAGGTACCTTCATAGTAGTAGAGAGTGGATATCAAGAAAGTTTATTTTTATTTAAGGAATTACCCACTCACTTTTTAATCATGGAGTTTTTCTGATGTACTTAATGAAAGCCTATTGGTCAAATGCACTGGAACTAAAAATAATCACATTTTTTCAGATATGTAAAGAAAAATTATAGTTATTTTCCATTTTTAGTTTTAGTAGTTATTATTTAAATTGTTCCATTCACTCTCTGGTTTCTGTCCTATCCATTAAAATGCCTTTCCTCAGTATAGGTTTTAAAAAGATTTTCAATGCTGCCATCTGGTGGGGAAGTGTTACAGGTTTGTTAAAGTTGCGATGCATTTTTTTAAATTGTCAAATACAAATTATATCCAGAAATGTATTTATTGTGTATATGCTTTGAGATATGACTAAATTAAGCTAATATGGTCTAGTTGAAACCTTTCCTTTTTTTCTTTTTTTTTAAGAGTAGGAAAAATTATTGAGGGAAAGAAAGCTTCTATCTATGAGAGACAGAAAGAGAACTGAAAAGTGGGCTGCCCACTCACCCTAATTTTCAAAGATGTTTTATGCAGCAGGGCCATGTGGTAAGGTGGGTACAAAGTGGGACAAAACTGTAAGACCCAAAGGAAAATAAGGTGAGCCTGAAGTGGGGCAAAATCAAAACCAACCAATAAGATTACAAGTAGAGTCACCTAGATAATATTTATTAAATGGGGGTCAAATGGAGGAGCAAGTTACATAGCAAGAATATACAAGGATTTTCAGTAAGGGTGGGGGTCAGAGATATTTCCTGGAAAGGCTGGATTAAGACTATGGCCCCCCACTCGGGCGATTTATACCTATTTAGAATATTAGCACTACTATTTATCCCCAGGCAAGCACAAATATAGAGTAGTTTTTCTCCTTTTATAATTCTGGCCTTCAATGAATGTGTCTTGATTGTCCTCCATGTTGGCTCCTTCAGGGAGGCCTTGTCTAACTGCCTACAAGATATCTAATTAACTTACCTATCTGCAATATTCCCTCCTCTCAAGAAGTACCCTAACTGCTATGAGGGGCAAAGGGCAAAGAGAGCTCTAGCTACTTCCAACTGAAGAGGGTCATAGCTATGGTCAGCAGTTAGTGTTACTACAAAGAGGGTCTATCTAATGGTCTTTGGTAGGCCCCTGGTATTGTCATCTTGGTAGCTGCATAGCTTTTAAGTCTGGAGGAGACAAAGCTAAAGAAACAGTTAAGAATGCACGGTCCATTTTCTTCCTAAGGGCTAAAGGTGTAGGGGAAGTGGAAAGAGTAGGGAAAGGTAATAAGGGGAAAGAAAAAAATATATATATGAGAAAATTAAAAAATGGAAATACAATATTTGTAAATAGGAAAGGGAGGAGGGGGTGAAGGGAGGGCAGGGACAATGGAAAAAAATGAGAACCAAGACCTGTCATGTAAAGGTACATGATCCCAGTGATGAATGTAACTGTATTGTATACCTAAAATGTACAATAAAGTCAATGAGAGAAAAAAAATACTCCTTTAGATTAATGACAGTTATTAACAAAAATATTGGTTAAGTATACATTCAGTTATCTATTTAGCAGATTATAGGTATGGATTTGGAATACAAAATAAGAAAAGTTATGCAAAATTCTATAAATAAAAATAATAACTATAAATTAAAAAAGAATGCATGGGCCAGATTATAAATTCAGCAGGATTGCTACAAATATAGCCAAGAAAGAGGATAAGGAGAAGATTCAGGGGACTTCAGAATCTGACATAGAAGTCATTTTGTACAGTTTAGCAGTTATGAGCTGTTTACAATGTCAATCTGGGGGTTCTCAGTTAAAGAATCTATAACATGTCATTGGTTCTATTTGTATGATTGCTTGGAGTTTGGCAGCCTCTAGTCAAAAATAAATTAAACTTTTAAGAAATAAAGTATGCATTATCTAAGGATGAGCACACTAGACTGAAAGGGCAGATTGGGGAGAAAGTCATACTTAGAAATTGAAATAGTGATTGAACCTGCTGGTCTTAGATTCTTTCATTGATTGAGATTATCTATAAGTCTCATTATTTGTCATATGTCTCTCTGGTTTTAGCTGTGAGATAAGAGACAATTCGAAGAATACATTTTGCTAAGAAATATAAAATTCTAGCTGAGCTCTTTTATATTTTATCATAGTTTTTTTTTCCTAATGATCCATAACTATGGTCAGCTACTGGTAGAGCTGGAAACTGCCAGAAGGGGTCAGTGACTGGAGCCCCTTTTTATATCTAGCTCTATTACTATGGCATTTTTTATACCTCTTTTGGTTATTCTTTTCTATTGGGTGCTTAAGACCAAGTTAAAGTGAGACCTGTGTCAATCAATGTGAACCTCTTGCTATCCATCAAGGTCCGTTAAGTCTCCTTACTCATTATTTTGGAACCATACATAGAGCCTCTCAGCTCCTGTCAGTGTCAGCCATCAGGATGTGTCATGGCCTTGCTTGACCATGTTGCTTTCGGTGAAAGCATGGGAGACTTTTCCCTGGTGACCCTCCTTTGGCACACAGTATATTTGACCTCTGGTGTCCAGCAATCTCCCTGCTCTGGACTTACCAAAGATGTCGGATTCTGTAGGAAAAGTTCCTTGTGTCCTGGATCTTGTAGACTTTTAGGGGCCATACCAAAATATTGGGTGTCCTCATAGTCCAGTTACCTTTCTAGTTTTGGTCTCCAAACTTTAGTTGCTGAACACCCAGAAGAGAAGATCAGTGACAGTAGTGCAGTAGGAGCAATGAGCTTAATTATTATAATTTTGTCTGGACATTAAACACTGCAATATAAAGCATAGTTTGAGGGTTGTTATTTCTTATTAACTATGGTTATTCTAAAAGTTTAATCCCTGCAGAATGGTAACAGCCAAATAAAATAAAGATCAAGAGGCACACATTGCATTTTACCATAGCCATCATGATGACATTTTCTTTGTAGCAATGTCCATCTTAATATGGAATAATCTTTCAGTCAAACACCTCTATCTGATCACAAGACATTAAATGACATAAAGAAAACTCTTATTTATTATCATTTAGTATGATACCATCTAAGGAGAACATATATCGGCCTATAAATGTTCCTTAGAAGTTCATAATATCTAACCTCTAATTTTAGTGTGTGACATTGGTTATACTGCTGGGAGACTGAGCATCCCTAACTGTGGTGATAAATAACATAAATCACGTAAGTTTTTAAGAAAACTAATATTTAGAGTTATCTCATGCTGTCTTCACATGCATCTCTTATCACAAGTAGCGGAAGCACAATAGGAAGGCCCGAGTCAAAAAGGTTATTACTATAAATATCCTAGAAGACTTGTACACCCAGAAGACATGAACATATACACCATAAAATAACAATGAATAGCAGTTACATGAAACACTTTGTCCTTTAATTTTGTCATGTACCAAAAACATTTTAAATAAAACATTTTTCCCATTAAAAAATTTAGCCATTTGATCATGACTGATGTATACATATCACAATAATATGTTTAGCATTGTATTTCCCAAAAGGCTATGGAAATTACCAGCATTCCCTTTGTGAACAAAGGCTGGAATAATTTTTTTTCTAGGCAACTACTCCTTCATTTACCAAGGTGAGTCCTGTCCAGTACTTTTCCTAAGCCCCAGAGTCTTCATTTAATTATCTTAAAAATTATTAGACGACCTATGAAAGCCAGATCATAATAACTAGCATTATTTTGACCAATGAAAGATTCCTGAGTTATTATATATATAGAAAACAATATGTACCATATTTGTAAAATCAGTTGACATTATTTGGATACTCTGGCAACCTAGGGGAAGCATGTCTTTAGTGACATCTATAAGCCAACCTAAATTATAGGCAAACATCTTTAAAAATCCAAAATTCATGCCCTTTTTTCTGATCTTTCTCCTTCATATTTCCTAGAGTATACATCACACATTTTAACTTCATGTATTTCTAATTTTCTATGATGAGAATACAAGATCTATGCTGGTAGCAATTTTCAAGACTATAGTACACTGTTATTAATAAAGTGACCAAGGTGTAAAATAAATACCCATTACACTAATCTTGTCAATTTGACTATAGTGAGATTCTTGGGAAGATGAGTGGCTCATGGGTGAGCTATGCTCATCAGTGGATTTATAACTCCTTGTGCTGTTGGGCTATGGTGGTCAGTTGAAGAAGGTGGGTATCTGGGGTTATCTCTTTAGAGAGTACATGCTTCTCCCCTGTGCTCTGCTTCCTGGAGCCCATGAAATGTGCAGTTTTGCTCTACCACCTCCTTCCACCACGGTGTCTCTGCTGCAGACGCAGCCAGCCATAGGCTGAAACATCTGAATCTGTGAGCCTAATGAACTTGTTCTTTAAATTGCAGGTGCCAAGTTTTTTTGTCCCAGAAGTGGGAAAGCTGAACAAAGCAATTACTTCAGCTTGTTTTTCCTATCAAACATTTCATATATTTTGACCAACATCTTCCCAGTCCTTTCCTTTCTTCCTTAGCATTCTACTCTACTTTTCTGAATTTAACCTTTTTTAGAGTCACAAGTGAGAACTTACAGTTTTTGTCTTATTACATAATATTTAATTTAAATCTTTTAAAATTATAATTGCAAATATTAAATATTTCAAAACAAAGTAAATGAAAGTATCTTATAATTTATGAAACATTCCCATAAAATTACTAGTGTAATGATTTTAAATGTTATAAATAATAATCTATACCATAGATTATTAGGAGTCAAAAATTTTATTCTGATAGATATAGCCCTTTCTGAAAAGGGAAGAGGTGATACATACAAATTTCCAGGTAATCTGAGAGAATTGGACCCAGGACTTTTATAAATATCTTACCTAAATAACACAGTATATAATATACTCTATGCTATAAATCATCTCTATTATTTATAATACTTAGTGCAATTCATACGTACATAGTTGTGATAATGAATTGTTTAGAGAATAAGGACAATAGTGGTGTACATGTTAATTATGCACACGTTTTCTTTTTCTTTTTAATTCAGTTAGCTGAATCAGTGGATGCAGAAGCTATGGTCATAGAGATGAAATACTGTATGAATTATATACATGAGATTAACTTTTACAGATGAACAAGAGTTTTTAACTAGGAACATGACTTCAAATTAATATTTTTAATGACCTCAAGAAAGTGAGTCAAACAAATCTGGTGGCATAAGTCATAATCAAAAGACATGTGTTCCTTGATCTAATAATAGACAGAGTCTTCCCTAATTCTTAAAGAACGATTTATTCAGAATTTTCAGAAACATACTGATTTCACTACAAAAGGTTATTAGAAAATTGATTTAATTTACAACTGAAATACATTAAATAATTAGAAAATATCATTCAATATTATTTCAGATGTTTTCGTGAAATTTTTAGAAGTTTCAATAATCTTTAGAATTCTTACATACATTCTTTATAACACATTGTGTCAAAATGCTCAGTCCAGCAGATGGCAGCACATGCAATCTCCTGATCTTTTATAAGAAAACGCCAGTGTTTTTTTTCAAATTGTTGAACCCATAAAAGGACAAAATAAACAACCATACAGGTTAATGTAATAGCCAGGGGCATAAAACATTTTTTGTTATGACGGTAAATAAATATGTTTATTCTTTAGAATATTTCTATTGATGAATTATTAGTTTTAATTGTATGAGCTTTATATTAAACAATGAGTGCTTAGTAGGAGAAAAACCACAAAATGAAGTGTTGCATTTTAAATATTGAGTGTTTATTTTTTAAAAGCTTCAAAATTTTCAACATAGATTGGTTTTGGATGTATAAAGTCTAAAAAACAGAACATCAGAAATAAAAACTTAAGTGAACTACAATAGAAATGCCAATAGCACTTTATAAAAAATAACCTTTACTTTAATTATCACACCTAAGATTTTCTTCACACATGACAACAGCATGTTCTGTACACACATACTACTTAAACTGATAGTGCATGTATTTTTTTTCCTGGCCTTTTTGTAGGACATGCTTGACATCTCACTAATCTTGCTGTTTTTCCAGGAGGATCTTATATTATGCATTGTGTAATTAACAGAAACATAATATATCAATACAATAAAGTATTAAATTCTTAATATGTATTGTGTGTTTAGAATAAATGTCAACATTTTCATATAAGCTGTTTACTGGCTTACAAAATCTAAATGATAAGATCAGAAATAAAAACCTATGTAAATTACAATGAAAATATTAAGAGAAATCTAGAACAAAAGTAATCTTTCTTAAATAGTCACAGCCAAGGCAGTCTTCACACATGAAATTTGCATATTGCATATATAAGTATATCTTATGTATTTTTGTTTTCCTCTTTTTTCTTGTAGAACACAGTTGACATCAGTTTGGTTTTCCTGTTGTTGTAGTAGGCCTTTGAGATACTGCATTTGCCTGTTGATTTTTCAGCTCACCAGGTTTGTGTGTGTATGTGTGTGTGTGTGGTTCATTAGGCAGATACTTTGTTTTTTCCTCTGCTGTAAATTATCTCTTCTGAGTTCCAATCCCAATTCTCTAAGAAAATTTCTCCATAGTATTTTGCATATTATCAAACTATTTTTGCCACATATGTTTAAAATCAAGTAAAACACAACCATCGTTCAAAGCTTTGTGTCTCAAGTGACATTATAGTTGCTTCATTACTCATCAACATCTATCCTACCCTTGGTTTTGTTTTAGAAAGTTTCCAATTCAGACTTCTATTCTATTGAGATTTCTCTAGATATTTCCACCATGGTACAGCATTGACATTAGCAGTGCCAGTTTGTTTTTCTTTGAAATATACATGGCCAGTGTAAATCTCTGAAATCCAAAGATTGTACAGGACAATTCTCTATTTTGAAATTGCAACATTTCATTGGGAACTCTACTTTGTCCTTATGTACAGTTCCTATGCTGGTCAATTTATGCTCTCTTAGTAAAAGTAACATTGATTAGAAACTAGTAAGGCAATTGTCAAATGTCACATTCTGATTAGTTTTCTAGATGGGAGCAATAAGTCGGTTCACAGCATCAACTGGTTTATTATTATATGAAAAGGGGCATGGTGTCTGAGTGCTAGAATAAATATCTAAATCAAAAGTACAATGAGTCTTCATATCTACAAGGACATACATTTTGAAGCATTTTTTGGTCTGTCCCTGTTGTTATAGCAGCCATGAAATGCAGAAAGATGTAAATCAATAGTCTTGTATTCAAATGGTGTGTAAATTGCTGGGCATTTAGTCACAAATCTGTGAAATGGTGACTGAATAGTAGGCAGATTATCAGCTCTTTCTCTTGGTGGGTGGTTTTGTCATCAAATCTCAGGCAAATTTAAAGGAAACAAATCTCCACAATTTAATTGTTATTGTACAGCCTCAAGTCCACAGCCATCCTTGTTCCATAATTCGTTTACATTCCTTTGATTACCATGAGAATACCTTGTTAAGTACAGCAGACTTATGAATGCTTTCACTTCAGCTAGTGTGGTGTCATAATAAATACATTTCTGAGTATGGTTATTGGTGTATACAGAATATTTTACTTGTATTTCAGCCTTTGTGTATTTCACAACTTCTTGTACCATTTTGTCTGATACAATTTCCAACACTGAATGGCAGTGCTGGCATTCTGTCCAACAGGTTTTACCCCTGCCAAGGTCCTTACTATATTTTTGGACCTAGTTCTAACAATAGATAATTCATTTGGTTGTGGGAACATTTTGCAACATTTCACCTAGTCAAATATATGTATACTCACATTACTGTTTTCTTTATCATTTGTAACAAGGAAGTCTGTATTCCTTGTGTCTGTATCAGTCAATTCTTACCTCATTTCATTGTCACAGGCACTTCAGCCACATAGCCAACGTCAAAGTCATCATGATCATCATCATACACTCCCACCACTCTTCTGTTATGAAAACATATTTCCCCATAATGGATCATCTTCTTCATTCATGCATGACTGATCTGATCATTCACTTTTGACCTCTTCCAAAATTTGCAAATCTGGTTTTTCATTACCCATTATATTGAATTGGGCTACTTCTACCATAAAAATAAAAAAATAAAAATTAAAAAAAAAACTTTAAAAATCCTAGAATGGTGTGGATATATTATACCTTTTCTGATCCTCAGGTAAATATATGCAAAACTTGTTAGATGAAAGATAATGTGAGTGAAAAATCCAGTTTGGCACTTTTGCACAGGAGCACATATCTTGCTGTTCATTGTACCAAGTGGGTAAACAAAAAGATTGTTTCCTGGAAAGATACTGAGATGCACAGTTACTATTACACCAACATAAAAATTTACAGCAGAAATGTAAGGGATGTGTTTATGAAACCAATACTATGCCCTTTATAGAAGCATTATACACAAAGGACTTATAAATTTGACATTTATCTCATTAAAACAGCATTAAACTTATCTTACTGAAATATTTTAGAAAATGTTATTTGCAGAAAAATACTGATGGAAATATGACATTATTTATCATAATAAATCCCCACTCACTTTTGTAAAACTGAGCTCTTCAGGAAGAACAGATTCTTTCCATTTTGCCCATAATCTATTAAAAGAAAATCAACAGTGAGTAGCCAAAATCAAGCAGGAAAATAAACAAATAAAAAAACCTTAAAAGAATCATGATCTTGTGTTCATTCATTGTCTTATAGTGACTCTAAATTGCCTTTGCTACTTTTTTTTTTCCATTCTTGGTGAGTATGGGCAGTAAAAGTAACTGATGTGAGACAGTGTTAGAACTAGAAAATAGGGTTGCTGTCAGAGAAAATTTGTTCAGAGATGGCTTACAAGCAAACAGAGAACATGAAAAATGGACTCAACAGCTACCAGATGATACAAAGAAACCTAATGTAAGGTTAATTGAAATGATCCAAAAATTGAAAGACAGCACAAATAGCATCAAAAACATGTTTATAGAAAAATCTCCAAATTTAGAGAAAGAATTAAACATTCAGATAAATGAGGCCCATAGTAGCACTAATAGCCACAATAAAAGAAGAATTTCTCCAGGACATGTCATAATCAAAATCCAAGAAGTCCAACACAGAGACAGAATCATAATGCTTATTAGAGAAAATACTGAATCACTTGTAAAGATAAATCCATTAATAATACAGTGGGCTTCTCAATACAAGGACATGGAATTTGTAGTGAAGCACTTCAAGCCCTAATAGAAAACAACTTTCCATTCAGACATATAGATCCTTCAAAATTATTGCTCAAAATTGATAGAGAAATAAAGTATTTCCATAAGAAGAGCAGCTTTAGAAATTCATAGCCAGCACTACAAAATGTCTCAAGTATATCCTAGAAAGAGACAATGAGGCCAAAAATGAAAACAAAAATCTAGTAGAAGAAATTCACCAGGCAGGTTTGGCATTTAAGGAAAAAGGGAAAAAAAGTAAAAGTCAGCAAAAGAAAATGGCACCATGAACAAGTTAATACCTTCTGTAATAAATATCTGAATGATTTCAATTCTGCAAAAAAAGAAAACACACTGTCAGAATGAGTTAAGAAACAATTCCAAGAATACAATGGACAAAAAGTTGTATTTAATCAAAAATAAATCCACAAACTAAAAATCAAAAATGGAAAATAATATTTCATGAAATAGAAATCCCCAAACAAGCAGGAATAACTACCTATCTTGAGATATAGTGAACTTAACTTGGATGTTCAGTAATGCAAAGAAAATCACTAGTAATGTTGTGAACATTTTAGAGCTTTCATTGATAACAAACAGCCAGCTGCAGAATTCATGTCATAGGTTTGATACCCCTGAATTAAGGGAACAATTTATTAGGAAGTGATAAAAATTATTAACACAGATGTACCAAGCACTCAAATTCATAAAAAAACACCACATGACATAAAAGTTCAGATAATCATCAATAGATAAATGTTTCCAACAATACTGGAGATCTCAATATTCCAATTTAAATGTAGAATGAGACCAAAACTCAACAAAGAAATGCCAGAGTTGATGCAAACCTTCAAAAGAATGGGCTTAATAGATAACTACAGTGTGTTCACCAATCAACAATAGAATATAATTCTCATCAGCAATGAGAAGTGGGACTTCTCCAAAATGGACAGCACATTAGCCATAAAGTATGTTTATGTAAACAAAAAAGAATGAAAATTATCCAATGCATATTATTAGATCACAGTGCAATGAAAGGAAAAATAAGTGGCAATAGCAAAATCAGAAATTAATTAAACATATGAAAATTAAGCAATATTTTTGAATTATCACAAAAGAAAAGAGCTAGATAGTGTCTAGAATCGAACACTAATGCCAGTATAACATTTAAAAAGTCATGAGATGTAATGAAAACATTCTTAAAAGTTTATAGCTGAAAATGCTTACATCAGAAAAACGGAGTGAACCCAAATGAACAGCTGAATGATGCAACTCAAGGTCCTAGAAAAATTAAAAATTCAAGGGCAAAGCTATACAAGAAAATGAATTACAAAGATCAAGTGCAGAAATTAATGAAATTCACACTAAGAATATAATATACTCTATGATTTGAAAAGCTGGTTCTTTGAAATAATAAGCAAAATAGTCAAACACTTAAGGAATCTAAAAACAACAACAAAAGCAACAAGACAAAAATCCATTCAACTAGAAATGAGAAAGACAAAATCAAAAGATACTGCTGAAATCCAGGAAAGTATTAATAACTACTTTGAGAAGCTATACTTCAATTAACTGGAGAATTCAGAAGAAATGGTATATCTCAAGATACATATGAATTAAAAAACCTGAACTAAGTTTTAAAAACAAATAATCTAGTAACAGGCAATGAAATCGAATAAAAACCTACCAAGTAAGAAAATCCTAGAACTTGATCAACTCAGCATTTGAATTCTAGAAGAACTTCAGAAAGACCAAATATAGTACTGCCTATTCTCTCCAATGAAATTAAAAGATAAGGAGTACTCCCAAGTTCATTCCTAGAAGCTATATGTTCATTCTAAAACCAGAAATGGATTCAACCAAACCAGATAAATACAGGCTATTTACATTAATGAATATAGACACAAAAATCCTCAATATGTTACTGGCAAACTGAATGCAACAGATCAAAAAAGCATATATTCCAATGAACTAGGTCTCTTCCTACAGATGCAGGAGTGGTTTAACATACACGAATCAAAATGTAATACATACATAAACAGAAACAAGGACAAAAATCACATAAGAGCTTGGTAGACACAAAGTCTTTTACAAAATCTAACATCCATTCAAGATAAAAACCCTAAAGAAAATAGTCATAGAAGAACATTATTTCATTCTAATAAAGGCAATTTATGACAAACCAATGGCTAAAATCATAGTATTGGAAAACACTGAATGCTCTTCCTCTAATATTAGGAATAAGACAAGGATGTTCACTATCACTACTGTTAAATATAGATCTTGAAATATTAGCAAGGGCAATCATACAAGAAAAGGAAACATGAAGGGTGTATATATATAT
>NW_022900918.1:21606988-21644212 GCF_012274545.1 Fukomys damarensis | reverse complement strand
ATATATTCAAGGAAAATGTCAAACTATCATAATTTTCAGATAGCATGCTATCATAGAAGAATCAAAAAACTCCATAAAAATCTCCTGGAATTAGTAACCCAAATCAGTAGCAATGTAGCATTGACAATCAATACACAATTCCATAACATTCCTGTACACTAACAATGAATGCAACAGAGAAAAATATTTGGAAAACAATTCCATTCACAATAGCATCAAAACCACTAAGTACCTATGAAGTAGTCTAAGTAAGGAAGGAAAAGACTTCTACAATGAAAACTAGAGTACTTGGAAAAATAAAATTGAAGGAGACATCATAAAGCAGAAATCTATCTTATTTCTGGATAGGCAAAACCAGTATTGTCAAAATAGTCATACTTCCAAAACTGATATAGAAATAACATAGGTAATATAGATAAAATGCAATCCCAACCAAAATACCACAAGCATTCTTCACAAAATTAGAGAGAACAATCCTAAAATTCACATGGAACTCCAACAGGTTCAGAATACCAAAGTAACCCTGAGAAATAAAAGTGAGAGGCATCACAATCCTGAACTTCAAATAATACTACCCAGCTAAAGTGATTAAACAATGAGGCACTGGCGAAACAGACATATGTATGAATAGGACAGACTAAACTGGATGCAGAAATAATCCCAGGCATATTCATCTATGTGATCTTTAGCAAAGGGACCCAAAATATATGCTGAAAAATGATATCCTCTTTGACAAATGATGCTGGCCATTCACTTGAAGAAGACTGAATCTAGATCCGTATCTCTCATAATATCCTAAAGTTAAATAAAAATGAGTGAAAAAGGTAAAAACAGAAACCCTTAAAATGCTGGAAGATAAAAACAGGTAAAATTATTAGAGACATGGGTATAGGCAAGGACTATCTTAATGAAATGCTAATTATACAAGAAATAATACCAAGAATCAATAAATAGGATCATATAAAATTAAAATTTTCTGCAAAGCAAAGGAAACAATCAATCAACAGAGTGAAGAATGTGAACAAATTTTGCCAATTAGCCAGGCTTGGTGGTGCACACCTGTAATCACAGCACTTGGGAGGCTGAGGCAGGAGGATCACTGTGAGTTTGAGACCAGCCTGGGCTACATAGTGAGTTCCAGGTAGGTCTCAGCTACATAGTGAGACCCTATCTCAAAAAACAAAACAAAACAAAAAATTTTTGCCAACTATTCCTTGCACTGGGGGATAATATCTAAAATATAGAAATAACTTGAAAAATCTAAACTCCCCCCCAAGAAAAAACCCACTGAAAAATGGGCAATTGAAATTAATAGACATTTCTTAAAAGTGCAAATGGACAACATGTGGAAAATGTTTAACATATCTAGCCATTAGAGAAATGCATATTAAAACATCACTGAAATTCCACCTTACTCTAGAAGGAATGGCTAACATCAAGAAAAATAAAACAAATGCTGGCAAGGCTGCAGACAAAATGAAGCCTTTCTGCATTGTTCATGGGAATGTAAACTAGTACAATCATTATGGAAATTAGTATGGAGATTCTTTTAAAAAACTAGAACTAGATATTCTATTTGATCCTGTTATATTCCAGCTAGGTGTCTTCTTGGAAGGGTCAAAGACTTATATTAGTGATGCAGCATACCCATGTTTATAGCAATACAATTCACAATAGCTAAATCTTGGAAACAGCCTGGAAATTAGAAAGAAAATATTCAGATTGGAAGGGGGGTTGAAAGAAGAGAGACTAGAAGGAAGGAAAAAGGAAAAAAATGAGAATACAAGAAAAAAAAATGAAAAAAGCTTTTGTAAATAAAAATAGGAAGAAGAGTTGAAGGAAGAGAAGGAAAGTGTAGAAGAAAAGAAGAATCAAGATTTATTATACAAAGGGACATCTTCCTTATGATGAATGTGATCATTATGTATATCAAAAGTACACCAATGATTTTCTTTAAATGTGGCATTTGTACACAAGGGAGTACTATTCTACCTTTAAGGAAGTATTAGCCTATTTTAAAGGAGCATAAAACCAAGTCATTTGTAAGAAAATGGATTCACCTTGAAACCATAATACTAAGTGAAATAAATCAGACTCACACGTTTAAATATCTCCAAGATGGCCAAGAGGGCCAGGAATGCCTGGACTCACTGTAGTTTTACCTAAGAAACTCAATCTCCTATAAATTTTCTTGGACGGACTCTCTTTTCCCCTTTCTAGTTAAAGACATTAGCCTTATTATGTTGGAATGTCATTAAAAACTGCTTTAAGGAAGAGAGATTCCTTATCTTTACTGTCCCCAAATGGAAGTGAACATGTTTCATTTTAGTAAGGAATCTTCATCTTTGAAGGTTACCAACTTATAAAAAATATGTTTAGAAGTCAGCCTTTGCCATACTAGTTATTAATGGCTAACCACACGTATACACGAGACACTCCATTTCAATCATTTACTTTACCTAATTTTTCCTATATATTAATTTTTGTTATGAGTTGCTAACATAATAATCCATCCCAAAAAGAAGGTCTCTGAAGAATGTTCATAGTATTGCTTATAATTATATGGATTGTCAAGCCTGAACTGGGAAATTCTGCTATATGTAATATTAGATTAGGTTATTTATACAAATAAATTCTTCAAAAGCGCTCCTGTTTCTTGCCAGTCATGTTGATTGCACTTATAGTTCTAGCATTGCTACCAGTTACTCTTGGGGGTGGTCTCTAACAATGGAGTGTATTGCTTCTGTGGGTTACCGTACCTGTTCAACAATAATAAAAGTTATAACATTTCTCAAAACACAGAGCAATAAGCCATTTCTCAAATATTTCTTTTTAATTGAAATGATTAAAGCATATTTAAAAGCTAATTCACAATCAAAAGATAGGCAAATTCATGTATAGGAAAGAAATAATTGTCTGTGCCCATATTTTCTGATAATTTATCACACTCCAATTTTGAGTTACTTTATATAAGTCCAATTTTACCCATGCGAATATATTTTCATTTTCTTTGGATCAGTTATGTTGTAGAAACAAAATTTTAAAGGCTAGTCTATGTTTATATAAAATATAGTATTGACTTTTTTACAAAATCACATAAATATATTAAAATATATGAGTTTATAATTTTCTTGTGTAAACGTGATTATACGTGATTAAATGTTCCTAGATTAGGGCAAAGACTTGCTTATCAGTCTTATAATATCTAGTTTTTAACTTTAATGCTATGCATTTGTACTCACTAAAAATTCTTTCATTGGAAAGTATATTAGTAATCAAAACTTCTGGTCCAGTTGAGATTTCTTCCATTTGCAATATGTGATGTGTCCATGGGTCTGTTTGAAACTTTTTAACATTTTCTAGTTCCCCTTCTTCTAGCTGAATTAAAGATAGACATTTTTTTCTTTTGAAAAAGGAACAAAAAATTAACAAGATACTTAGTAACTAGTGATAAACCTGAAATACTAGAATATGTTATAAACCTTAACCTAGGCAGTCTTATGAAAAATGTGTATTTTAATTATCTTTGGAACCTGCATTCACGCTGGTTTTTAAGATATTTTAAATTATGGCTCCCCCCTTTTTATCAGAGCTACTTCTAATTTTGGACTCATCTTTATTGAGGCATAATCCATAAAGAGCTGCATTGTTTTGATAGGGCTTCTCATAACAAAGGCTAAAATTTGTGCTCCAGTTTTCAGAGGAGGGCCTTTGTATTTCTAAGTCTCTTATTAAGTTATATGCACATTAAATTTTGGGACTATATGCATATGAGTGATGATACAAATTAAAACTCAGTTTCACCTCACTACATGTCACTTCATGAATGTTGACAATATAAGAAATATTTGCTTGTGGTATACTGTCACTTCTGGGCTGAAAAGTGAATGAAGAAAATTAAGTTTTCTTCTTTGAAAGGATGAGACAATCTTAAGCTCTGTGCCAAGTTCTTTCATAGGCCTCAGGATATGAAATGAGCTGGTAATTAATATTTAAGAAATTATCTGAAATTTAGTGTGTGTAGATTTATGTAAACTGCATGCAGTATTAACAAAATGAAATAGCTTTTACATTTCTACATATGCACATTGACACCCACTCCTTCTATATCTACTAGTTATTGAAATTTATAAAGTAGCATTATAATATTACAACAACATTTTGTTGAACCGATTTTTAAACTTTACAGTGCAAAACTTGTTCTTTTTGCGAGGCAAAGCAAGGATATATTTCTCAAGGTCCTTGCTGCCTTCTTTACCAGCAGTTGATGGAGGATCTTTTACGCACTTGTAGTAGAGAAAAACAAACCAGATTGTACATTGTTTTTTAAATCTTAAATCAGATACCTAATATTTGGTTGAAATATGTGGGATAAATTAAATTGTATTCTGATAACCAGTATGAGCATATTTCTAAAAACATAGTGATGTTGATAGAAAATTTAAAAAAAAGCAAATGTCAAAGTTCCTAGATTGGACTTTTCATATTAGAATTACACAGTTCGATAAATTATTAAAGGTGAATTTTATTATCTTTATATCACTTGCATTATCCTTTCTGAAAAGCAGTAAAAAATAATATCATTTAGGTAGTAATAATTAATTAAAATACTTCACAATTACTATTTTACAGAGACTTCCCTTTGATTTCAAATTAAATTCTCATAACACAAATGGAAATAAATTTAGTAAATCTATTTCTTCAAAATTACATAATTCTATTTCTTATAGCCCATATTTTTCATTCCTAAATTACGCATTTAGAATACCATAGGAAACTGATTCAGGTATAATGAGTCATTTTAAGTTTTTAAAGAAACACAATACTCAATATCTGTCCTCTATATACAAAATAGCAAGCTCCAGGTAATTTACAGTTTTACTGTTAGAAAATTCTGCCTTCTTTCCAATTATGCCATAATTTTATTTTGGCGAGTGTTAGCAATTACTATGACAAAGGTAAGCAAAATGAGGAAATGTGAATTATGAACATAATTATCACAAGTTGTTATCTTATAATTTAATAATTAGGTTAATGAAGTAGTTTTTGTTGACTTTCTGTCATATGTCAAATGTGGCCATTGAAATCTTTCAGATGCAATGAGAAATATGTAACCTTTAAATATTTATGATCAGTTATGCAATTTTCTTGTTAGCAATATGAAGGGAAGTTTATGAGATGTTTTATCCTTTTGGTCTGATGGAATAGATTACAATTCATTAAACTTCAGTCAACTGCACAGTGACTGGTTTGATATTTATTTGTTCTTCCATGAGTTGCTCTCCTCTGCATGTATATCTGCATGTATATGTGTTAGTCTTTGCTGGGCCACACCCAGAAACTAATTTGAAACTTGTCATTCAGTGAGATCTCAGTTGCATCCACAAAGTACTATTTTCAGTGTTTTCTTCTTATTTGATGTAACATTTTGTAATTGTAGATTTTGTCTATTTTACCTGATACTCTGCAAAAAACAGATGGCTTCATAGGGAAGAAATTATGTGATCTGTGTCAATGGGGAGAGTAGGATTTTGTTACATTATTAAGTCATCCTTCAAATTTGTTATTAATTCTCATTTATTCTACTTCTAGACTGGCTTTAATGAGATAGATAATTTTAATTGGCTTTTCATGAATTGTCATAAATTCACTTCTGCAATAATAAAAATTTCTTTTTACTCTGAATTCTTTGTCCTGGTACCAGCAGACCTACTGTACATTCTCGCTCTTCAAGGCCATCAGTGAGGACAATGGATAGCCTGTTGGAGTCATCAAATCATTGGCCTTCTTAGAAACTTCTGCATCTGTGTTCTACAATCTAATTCTTCACAACTTCCTGCATAAGAAACCTGTGAGAGTGAGTTACGTGTGAGATTCCAAATATAGGTGAAAATCAAACACCTTAACTTCTGTATTTTCATTCAAACTCACTAGTAAAGCCTCCCAGGTAAACTGGAACACAGAAGCAAGTCAGAAAACAGTTGTCTAGACACCAGCTTCTTGGTCTTTCTCTCTACTTTATCTTTACCTTCAAAAATTGTTCTGCTTTTGCTCATCCTTGTTTTGTTCTACATTTTTCAGTTCTATCCTTTTGATTCTCATATAAAATATCTGCTACTGTATATTGTATAACTAAAATGTCATAAAGGACACCACAAGAAATTATACATCTGGGCAACATAGGCAAGGCAGGGGGAATCACAATCCTTGACTTGAAATTATGCTACAAAGCTAACATGATAAAAACAGCATGATAATGACAACAAGACAGGAAAAAAGGATCAATGGAGTCGATTTGAAGATACACAAACAGCTCCAAACACACTCAACCATCTTATCTTTAAAAAGGGGGCCAAACACCTTCACTGGAAGAAAGAAAAAAAGGTTCTGAAAAAAATGGCTTTCACATGCCAGGGATTAAAACTATACCCCAGTCTCTTACATGCACTGAACTAAAATCAAAATGTATCAAAGATCTAAATGTTAAAACAGAAACACTAAATAAGGTGGAATTCAGAGTAGGTAGAACACTTGAAGGCATTGGTGTAGGTAATGACTTCATGAATGAACCCCCAGACACACAGTAAAAATAGGATCAACAAATGGGATCTCATTTTCTTAACAAGTTTTTGCACAGCAAAAGAAACTACCAATACAGTGAAAAGACAATGCAAAGAGTGGGGTGGGGGGGCTGACAGCTGACTCTCACAGGCCTAACATCTAGAATATATAATTAACTAAAAAAATTAGACCCCTAGAATTTACAGGTCCAATTCAAAAATGGACATCTGAAATGAATAGACACATCTTAGATGAAGAAGTACAAAGGGCACATAAATATATGAAGCAATGTTCAACATCACTGGTCATTCAAGAGATGAATTAAAACAACATCTCATTCCATCTCATTTCAGGAAGTATTGCTATTGTCAAGCAACCAACCCATAACAAAAGCTGGAGGTGCTATGAGGAAAAAGGAAATCTTCTCCAAACCTTTGGTATGAGTGTAGACTGGTACACCTAGACTGGAGATTCCTCAAAAAAACTAAAACTAGAAGTTTATTTGACCCAGTTATTTCCCATCTTGGTATCTTCCCAAAAGAATTAAAAGCATCATACCATGGCTATCTATGCATACCCTTGTTTACAGCAGCCCAATTTGTAATATCTACATCTTGGAAATGGCCCAATGCCCATCAACTGATGAATAGATAAAGAAGATGTGGTATTTTTATACAATGGACTGCTACTCTGCCATATAGAAGGTTAAGCTTGAGACAATTACAGGTAAGTGGATGTACCTTGAGACTATACGCAAATGAAATAAATCAGACACATATGTTTACAAATAGTATTATTTCTCTGGTGTGATTGGGACCCAAATATATAATAGATAATGGGAAATGGGAAGGAAATATTTAATAGAAAGAGAAGCAAGAGAGGAAAAGAAGGAGAAAAGAAGAACAAGAGAGAGTAGAAGGAGAAACAGAAACAAATTATTTGTAAATAAGAAAGAGGAAAGGAGGAAAGAGGATTGTAGAAAAAAAGAAAAAACAAGGTATACTATGTACAAATACTAATTCTCTGTGATGTATGTGATCATTAGGTATATTAAAATGTAGCAATAAAGTGAGCAACAAAAGCATGGTGTATCTTCATCCACTTTATTTACAGGATCTAGCACTGTGACTTCTGACTCTTCTCCAAAGTAAAAATGAGCATGAGAGGTAAATGTTTTGGATTCAGGGCATCAACGCTGCTATGACAGCACAAATAATGATAGCCATGAAGGAAGACTTCCTCAACGGCTTCAGAAATTATCAAGAACAGTGGCGTAAATATGTTCAATGTGAGGGGGAGTATTTTGAGGTGGATTAATGGCAATATATATATTTACTGTAATAGTTTTTTGTAAAGATCTAAAGAAAAGAATGTAACTTGCAAAACTGAAAGGTAAATCAAACTGCTATTTCTTCATTAGTGTCAGATACAGAAATTATCACATTAGTTCAATTCTATATAACACATTGTTTAAAGAGGAAACAACTTCAAATAATTTTAACTGAGTCATCAGAAGACCATAATAAATCAGTATTTAATAAGAATAGCCTCTGAGGGCTGCGGATTTAGCTCGATGGTTCTGCCGTCTGCCTTGCAAGTGCAAAGGACCTGAGTTCAATCCTCGGTACCAAAAACAAAACAAAACAAAACAAATCACATAAACAACAACAAAAATAATAGCCTCAGCCAGTAGATAGGAACTACCTTCTGTAAGATGTATAAAATGAATAAAAGTATTTTGAGACCCAAGATTATCATAAGACTTCAGGGTATAAATTCATGATTGTAATGAATATTAGACTAACAATGTATTAGATTTATAATATTTATTAAAGTATACTAGAACTCTGTGGCATTTTCTTAATCTTCAAAGGGAACAAAATATGTGATTTCTCATCATTTTCAGTAACAGATATTTTACTAATTCAACCATTCTGGAAAATGAGGTGTTCTCTGCTAACCGCAGTTTTTCTTTGTTTGTCCCTTTGATTTGCAATAGCAGTGTAGATCTAAGATAATGTTAAATTAGAGACACCTTAGCTTGGGAAGGAAGCATTATTTTCTAAATACAATATCTCTAAATATTGTTGCTCTATGGAAAAATTCATGAAAATGAAGATAAAATTACTCAGATTTATTTAACTGTGGGTTTTATGTAAAACTCAATATAAGAACCGAGATGTATCATGCACATGTACAAATTCCCTATGATGAATGTGATCATAATGTATACCTAAATTGTGCCAATAAACTCAATGAATCAAAAAAAGAGAGCGTAAGTTTTCCCCATTCTGTCACTGCGGAGATACTGCTTTGCAAAGTATCTGCAGTATGCTCCTTACTTGCTACAAATCATAAAACTTTCTTCGCTCTTAAAAAAATTCTACATAATATGTTAAAACAGATGGAAAAGTGTCATGGTTTGTGCATCTTTCTTTTTCATTACATAAACAAAATTAATTATTTTGCATCTGGGTAGGTACCAGTATTAATCTGTTCTTTCTTGTTAGCAAATACTTCCTATGTCTACTCTACAGTTGTTTTATACAGAATATATGAAATCAGCTGATATTTATCCATTCATTATGATGCTTGGATGTTGATCTTTAGAACCAATTAAAGGATATAAGATAGAGATATTCAATAATTTAGTTGATTGGTCATTCTCATTAAATGAATTATAATTATATATATTTACTACAACTTTAATATCAGAAGAAAATGATAATGTTTGTACTACCTTGTATGTGTTTTTAATATTTGACCAATTTAAGGTAAAATGGCAATTTATCCATAGCAACATTCTGAAATTCAAAATTTATAAACAGGTTGAAAAGTATTTTCATTTTTTTGAATTTTTTTTTTCTTTTGTACTAGGGATTGAACTCGGAACCATGCCCTTGCGAGACAGTGGTGGCACCACTGAGCTAAATCCTCAGAGCTGAAAAGTCTTATTAAAATTAGAACTATAAAAATAAGTTGAGAAAATTGAATAGAAAACAAAGAACCAGATTACAGAAAAAAAAACACATTTAAAAGTAAAACAGAAAATAAGAGAATATAATTATAATGGTGTGAGGAAAAAATGTGAAACAACAAGAATAAATGAAAATATATGCCATATTTCAGACTGAGAAGGTAAACTCAATATAAGGGTATATACATTCTCTGCTTGGCATAGTAATCACAGAACTCTGGAAGGCTGAGGGAGGAGGATTGAAAGTCTCAGCCCAGCTTGAGCAATTCAGCAATTTAGTGAGACCCTGTCAATTAAACAAACAAACAAATAAATAAATGAGATGGGGATGTCACTCATGTAAAGGCTGTTTAATCTCTACTACCATGAAATATGCTTATATTCTCAAAATGAGTATTTAATTTTAAGTTTATTCCTACCATAAATATTAACTGGATATGTTGACTAAAATATCCACCTACACAGGAAAAATGTTCTTGTCTAGCTAAGTTCAAGGTCAATAATATAGTTTTTTAGGTAACATATATATGCAGTAATTTAAGTTTTGATTTGAAAATTTAAAGGTATCTGCAAACATCTGTGAATGAACCCACAAGGGCACGTGAGAAGGTCAATGTCTCTTGAACAACCATAGTCAATGTCTGAGGACAAGCTATTTAAGCTCATATATCTATTAGCCACCCACAGTTCCATAATGCATCATTAGTTCGCTTCATGTTAGACTTGGTTACACCTGAGCTTTCTTTCAAAGATTTATGAGCTCTTTCAGATCACATCTGGAGAACAGTTTCACTTGTTTCTTTCATGGTCTCATGATATTTGCACATGGTTACCACAAAATTCAAGGTTAAGTCAGTGGTTGAAAGATAAAGGTTAAGGAGGAGAAATTTATGATGGTGGAACTTATTTCTTAATAACTTTATTTTTTAATTTGTACTTTATCAGCATGTGTTCATAGTATACAATGGTTACACTAATTTTGAGGGTTTTGTAGATGTATATAACACATCTTGTTTTTTTATTTTCATATTCTCCCTATCCCCTGCCCTCCTTGATCTCTTTTCCTTCCTAATGCACAAGATGTCTCCATATTTTCCATTATCTGTTGTCTTTACAATTTATTCATATTGAAATATCACATGTTTTTTCATACAAAACCCCAAAATATAAAGCAATTATTGAATTTTAGTGTTATTGAACTTCTTTAGCGTATCATTTTTTTTCTTTTCTCAAACTTTTCCACAGCAAGGTTAGACTTTCCATAAATTATTTTTTTCCTGGAAGGAACTTGGACTTAATCATGTCCTCTTTCAACTTTAGACAAGATAGTAAACTAGCATCTCTTATCAGAAAAAAAAAAAAAAGACCAGCCAGCATGCTCAAGAATTAAGGGAAATACAAAACATTAATACTGTTGTCGTCATCTAAAAATGAATGAGAGGAAAAGAAAAAATATGAGAAAATTAAAAAAATGGAAATAAAATATTTGTAAATGGGGAGGGGAGGAGGGGGTGTAGGGAGAGCAGGGACAAGGGGATAAAATGAGAATCAAGACCTGTCATGTAGAGGTACAGAATCCCAATAATGAATGCAACTGTATTGAATACCTAGATTGTACCAATAAACTCAATAAAAATAAAAAAATTAGAGGCAAATTAAATGCAAAAAATGTACTGGGGAGGCCCGAGGTGCTGCCACCTGCCTTGCAAGGTCCCAAGTTTGAACCCCAGATTAAAAAAAAAAAAGTGTTGATAATGACTTTTTTTTTCTTACCAATATCCATTCAACCAGGAATCCAAAATAATGGAGTGAAAATCATATCCACTACTGCCGAGCTTAGTATTAAGATGATGCAAAAATTCTTCTGGCTCACTCTCACTTCTCCATGCATCTATATAAATAATTAAAAACCCTAGGCAAGCCCTGTGGAAATCAATATGGAGATATCTCAAACGCCTAGGATTAGAAGTTAAATTTGACCCAACTATTCCTATGCTGGGTATCGTCCCAAAATATTTAAAAGAATCTTACCACATTGATATATGTACAACAATGTTCATATATAGCAGCACGGTTTGTAGTAGCTAAACTTGTGAAACAGCCCACTTGCCCTACAAGTGGAGACTGGATAAAGAAGATTTTTTAAAAATAAAATGTAGTACCACTCAGCCATAAAGAATGAGAAACTAAAGATAGTTGTAGCTAAGTAGGTGCACATTGAGACCACATTCTTAAGTGAAATTAATTAAGACACACATGTAAACACTGAGTAGCTTCTCTGGTGTGAAAAAGAATAAATAAGGATCAAAATGTATAATGGATATTGTGTAATAGGAAGAAAAGGTCTAAAAGAGTAGAGGAAGTGCAAGGGTAGAGGAAAGGGCTAAAGGGAAAAGAAAAAAATATGAGAAAAGGGAAAACATGGAAATAGAGAAGGGTGGTGGGGGTGAAGGGAGGGCTGGAAAATGGGGGAAAAAAAGCACCAAGATAAGTCATGTATAGGTACCAGATCCCGATGGTGAATGTAACTGCATTGTATACCTAACATGTACAACTTAATCAATAGAAGAAAAAAGGCCCTTGAAGTTGTGAATAACAACAGGGCAAAAAGGTCAGACTTCAAACAATGAAGTCACACAAACTGCACTGTTGGCCAGATGCAAGTGCATTGGAGGCTGTATAGGCAAAAAATCTGCTTCAATTGTACGAAGCTAAGGTGGACAGAATTTTACTGGTCCATCATAGATACACATATAATGAGATTAAAAAAATAAAAGTGGATAGAAAAAAATTGAATGGTAAGCTTGTGTTATATGCATTATTAAAATGTATATTTCTACAAATAATATATTGCCAAGTTAATAGCAAGTTGAATCCAAACTAATTTAACCTTATTTTTTCTCTTTTGTTTTGAGAAAGCCTTTACTTATTCCTCACATTTTAATCCTTAAGTTTTTGCATTTTCATAAAGAGTACAGAAGACAAAATAGTGTCTATGCAGTACTCAATATCACAAATGTAATTGTAATGAACAATTCAAAATATAAAGATTTTAGAAATACAAAAAATTATACCTTTCATTGAGTGTCCAAAGCTACACTCTCATTTTAGAAACAAAATGTTCATAATAACTGTGTTTGCTCATGATATGTGTTTTGAAATTGTGGTTCCAATTTATTTACAAAGTTTTATTTAACATTGTATTTATATTCACTGTTTTACTATTGAAAAGATAATTAGAGGTAGTTTGTCCTGTCCTAGAAATTTATGAAAAAAATTTTTTTTTATAAATTATAATTTTATAACAGTGCTAGTATTAAAGTCCTAATTAATAGGCCACATAGGTGTTTATTACTTGAAACAACACAACAAAGGATTTCATATTTTCTTTAATATGTATTAATCATTATGTGTAATTATATCTGAATCAGTTGTATGGTATAGACATATATTTCAAGAGAATAAATTCATCATAAAAAGTATTTACCATGAAATGTTTAACATATTATCATTTCATATATTGAAGGGAAATAAAACATTTTCTTCAATAAATTCTTAGATTCATAATTTTACAACACAAGAAATATTAACATTTTAACATATTTTAATGTTTGCAAAAATAAATATTCTAACCCCTAGAAAGGCACATACTTAAATGATTTACATTAGTGTTTGCTTACAGCAGAGGGAGATATTGAGTGACAAATTGAGATTTGTCGGTGCACATCTTTTGCAGAATGATTTAAAGCTGGTAAGACATTTGGAAATTAACTCTTTATTGTAACAATACACTTGGATATAAATATTTTAGATGATTTTTTTAAAGACATGCTTAAAAAGCAAGAGTGTTCTGTAAAAATTAAAACAAAATTGTACTTATGTTATGCTCATGTCTATTTTGATATTTGATTTAAAAGTTTTACCTGTAGATGTCAAGTAAATCAAAATATTTATTTTCTATTTCATTAGCACTGCATTTTTTTTGCAGTTAGTCAGATCTGAATGTGTACTCTATTCTGTTCATTACTAGCCCTGTGACTTCTGGCAAGTTTATTTTGCTAGTCCATTTTTTATTTTTCTCCTCAGTTAAATGAAGATTAGAACATATCTTTAGAGTATTGTTGTGAAGATATAAAAATTGTAATATAGTAAGTGTATGACAAAATAACTTCTCATTAGAAATAGCCTATACTCATTAATTACTGCTCCTAATATTATCATTAGTATTTGGAATTGAAGAAATACTGAATTTGTGAATGCATAAATATGCAATTATTAACCATATAAAATCTAAGATATAGAATATTTTTATTTTATAATGATATATTGTAATAATTAGTGTATTATAGAAAATATATTTTATATAACTTCCAATATGAAAAATATAACTACATTTTATACAGTACAGAATAATCATCTAAACTTATTCATGATATAAATTTTTTCTGTTATGCTTTAGATTTCATTTATACAGGTAATTACACAGGCCATCTTAAGTATACAAATTTATTAAAAAAGGAAATTTAGGAATTCAAAATGAATGAAAGTTACACTGATAAGTAGTAATATCTGGTAGAATTTTATCTAATGACTTTAAATGAAAATATTTAATTGAATTTAACTGCAATCAAATTAGGAAGAAATGTAGCTGTCCTTTGGGTTCAGTATCATTAAAAAGATTGCTTTGTTTTAATTGAGACCTTATAATATTTTGTATAGAATAATTAAATCTAGCTCCTGTTAAATTATAATACCTCATTTTAAGATTCATTTTATCATATTGCTATGCAAAGCATGTTTCCACTAATCTTTGTTATGAAAACTTTTGTTCCTCACTATCAAGCCCTACAAGTGAGATTTCTACCATTTAATTCAACTGTTAGAGGTAGATAACAATCAAAATTTTTTGTAGTAAGCATTCATATTTGAAATGGATCTATATATACAGGGAAGACTCACAAGCCACAAGTACTATTTCAGACATGCAAAATTGCTTAAGAAAGGTGATTTCAGTAAAGAGAAATGAAAGGCTGTTAAACAGTCAATTTTAGGTATTAGGTTCATACAAAGTGAAAGAAGTATATATAGAAATTTAACAAAAAGTCTAAGGATGTTGATATTTAGGTTCCAAGCAATTAAACAATAAAATCTTTAATTACTAAAACAATGTTTTCAAGAATCTATTGCCCACATGTTAGCTGATAAATCAGACGTTGATAAGAACAAGTCAAAAACATGAACGGGGGTAAGGGTGTATTGCAGCAGTCAAGAGAAATATTATAGACAGTACTACCAAAGCTCTTTATCCATGTAACTGTTACAAAATTATGACCAACAGTTTAAGAAGAGGAATGAGCTATGAATGACAAAAGTTTCCATCATTTTGTGTGTGAAAAAGAGCTTGATCCACACTCTGCGACTTATTTAACTACGTATTATGTGATTTCAAAGAAGAAAAAAATCAAAAGCACAACTTCGACCTGTGGTAGATTAATGGAATATACAGTCATATAAGGAAATTAACAGAAAGAAAGTATATATTATATTCATTATTTACTTAAATTAGAAAATAAAATTAATTTGAAAAGAAGCTCAGTTTTACTTTTACTTAGGTGATTGTCTCTTCATTCTCCTTAACCAATCAATAATCAATTATGTTGGATTAAATGCATGAGTATATGTTATTAACTCAACAGACCTAAAACATTTAATTAAATTTATGCCCATATTATTTGTAAGTTTCATGCTTATTGCCCTAAAAATTTGCTTTTATCCACCTGAAAGAAGATACGAAGTTATTTAGAATTCTATTAGAAAATACACAAACAAGAAAAGGAAAATATAGTTGAATAACAAAAATGATAATTGTGTCTGCAAGAAGCATATAACATGATAGGATGGAAAAGTTCATATAATAGGATAAAGGCACACAGAATAGAAAAGGAACAAACAGGTAATTTCTAATGCAGCAAATGGATATTTCATGGGAAGTTCAAGGATATATGTCTTAGATGTTAGAGAATTTTGATTAAGGAAATAACACAAACCTCCAAGAAACAGCGACACAAATCCAAAAAAGTCTCTTTCCAAAGTACCAAAATAATTTAGACTATGGACAAAAAAAATAAACTCTGTTCTTCTATTGGCTATTTGTAAACAGAAACTGGATATCAGTTTGAATCTGTTTTATGGATTCCACTTCTTTCTTATGTTGGGCTTTCATGGTTTCCATTTTTTTCCTATGCTAACTATTCATGGCTTCAATTGTGGACCTGAACTCATCTTTTTTTTTTTTTTTTAATGTTTCTTTTCTAGAGTCTCTAATCGTTTCTTTTATGTGTAAAATTATTTCTATTTTGAATATTTCTAGAGCGTCATTCACCTCTTTTTTTTAATTTCTCTTGCTATCAGTTCAGATCACCCAAGTGGTTGATTATCAGACTTTTCCATCTCATTTTTCCCAGAATTTGCCTTTGGTAGGGAGGAAGGCTGTGTCTTGTTTAAATTTCATTTGTATTATAGTTGTTGGTATAGTCCTTGGTTTAATTTCTGGGTTGACACTTAGAAATTGCTTATTGTAAGTACCTTTGTTGTTAGTATTTATAAAGCTTGAGGAATGATTGCTTCTCAGAAGTGTCTTCCTTAAATACCTGGTCTTTAGTATTTGAGACTGCAGTAACTCATCTTTATTATACCAGGAAAGATAACATAGATCACAACACTAGCCCAAGTGATTAAATCAGCAAAACAATAGAATCAAACACAGCTTAGAAAATGATAATTTGTGGTAGTTATTAATCTATCACCTTTAACCATGGGGAATAACATGAAATCAAACACTAACCTAAAATATGTTTATAATTAATAAACTGATCAACATAGTAAATTTACCCTTCAGGATTGGGACTTAGAAGGAGTAAGGCTCTCTTACTATTCTTCACTTCTGCTCTTGCTCAGGGCAATGGCCATTAAGATCCCCTGTGCTTCTGCAGTTTAGATGAGGAACAGGGGTAGCCAGGCACGCAGACACCTGGAGGGGTCCTGTTGTTTCTGGAAGCACCCGAGCAGCTCCCATCATCACTGGGTCTACTGGTGGCAGGGAAGCTGGTCCGCTAGTGGGCAGTAATTTTTGAAGAATTAATACATGCATTCTATAATATACATTATTCGCAGAATTTAATGTTTTATAACATCCCCATGAACACTGAATCACAAAATAGTGAAGCCTTGCTTTTGGGTGAAATATGGAACTAGGCTCTAGTATCATGTTACATTTTTATATCATCCATAAATCTACATAAATTTCTTATCTACAAAATTACTTATCTAGAAGAGGCATAAAAATAAAATATTCAGCATTTGTTAAAGACCCAGTATAAAGTAACTATGAATCACAATTTTAATGAATTAATGATTATGCATATCATATAATTTCAATTGATATTCTTAAATCATACACATACCTAAAAATGATGTTTATCAGCAGTGGAGAACCTAAATAGTTTAGTTATCCTATTAGGAATAATTAGTTAATTAGTGTCCATAAGAATATCTGTGATTCACTAAATATGCAGACTTTTACATCCAAAGAGTTTAACAAAAGACACTCAAATCTAATCCTTGGGAGGATGTTAAGAACTAAATTGCTGTTTTTATTGTTAGAAGGAAGATGTGGGTGTTTAGCGAGACAGAGACAAAGCAGTCTCCAGTTGGACACAGACACTCGTGTCTCAAGCCTACATTCGGTTGTCCTCCAGATGAGCTGGCTGCATGATGTAGCCTTGCTCCTATCGTTTGCGCATGCTCACTCCCATGATTAGTACATGCCCACCTCATTGATTACTATAATATACCCATGTCGACTCTGAACTGGAACAGGAATCAGGGAGATGAAGGGCAGATGCAACATAGGAGAGATTATGTATATACTTGGACAATCCTACAGAATATCAGGGCCCAGCTCATAACAATAGAAAAAAAAAATTGCAGAGCTCCTAAAAAGCAAAGCATATAACATGAATCCAGTCATGAATCCAGTCAAAGAGGTAATGGTCTATTTAATGCACAGAAGTCTTTTTTCTCATACATACCCAAAGTAAAGACAATAGCACCTTACACAAACTGCTGTCCTCTTAAAGCCAGTCCTTATAACAACTTCATATTCATTTACTTAGGGATAGAGAAAAGATGGTCAACAAAAAGCAGAATTAATCCAAAATTGTCACTTATATACAGTTCTATCACTCAATAAATTATATAGTCTTGCAGTCACACATAAATTTATTTGAAGTGTATAAAGTATATTTGTACATAAATATACATATTTCATCTTTAGATTTTCAATTACCACCATGATTGGTCCCCACTTAACATTGGTGGGTGCCTATTGAATGAAATCTGTGTTGAAGCCAGACATTTTACTTTGAAAAAGACAACATTGAAGTGTTTTGTTTTAATTTCTTCTTCTTATATATAGGAATGAGACTGCATCATTCTATACATTTTTCTATTCTTTAAAATGCTTGTATTGACTAGTAGTGTGTCATATTATGAATGAATAAATTCTGAAATCAGAAGAAGTGAGCAGGTTAAAAATTCATCTGTCTCTTAATACTTCTGTGACATTCAATTTGTTATTATACCTTTTCTGCTCCAGTTTTCTTATGCCAGTAATATTAGTTGCTTCATAGATGTGTTCTAAAGCTAAACATGTTACTACATGTGTGGTGTACTCCCAGTAAGTCTTAGTTATTATTTCAAATATCTAAGGTTAATAATTAAAAACATATTAGATACTTTCATTTTTTTTCGGTACTGGGAATCAAACTTGGGTCCTTGTACTTGAGAGGAAGGTGGCAGAACCACTGAGCTAAAACCCCAGCCCTAGATACTTTCATTTTAAGTAATAACTAAAGTATGCTTGTCTTTTTTTTTTTTTCTTTGTACCGCGGATTGAACTCGGGTGCTTGCGCTTGCAAGGAGGCAATCGAACCACTGAGCTAAATCACCGGCCCGTATGCTTTTCTTCTTAATTTGAAGAAACATTACAATGCTCTGCAAAAAGATGCTGGACACTTAAGAATAACAGATCATAATTCCCACAAATATATTTTATAACATTTTGTTTCTAATAACAATGAAATTTGGTTTTTGAGAAATATAATTTTAATACACTGTAATTTTAATTTGGTGATGTAATAAAATAATTGCACAATTATCTATGTATTTCCCATAAACTTCAACAGTTGGTATGCTAGCCATTTATTCAGTTTGCTATAATTTTATTTTTAATTTCCACCAGAGGGTGCTAAAAGAGTATAAATGCTTTAAACTGAGGGAGCTGTTCAGAATCCTTCTAACCCTTATTAATGTTATACAAATATTCCAGGCTGATTTAAGAATGAAAATTCTTACTTTCATACTTTCCTAAGCTTCCCAAATCAAGGATTATTAGAAAGTAATTTCAACTGATATCAATGATTATATTTCATTGAAAAGCATTTGTCTCTATACAAAGGAGAAAAGAGCAGGTAAATGTTATTTTGAATTGATTCATTGTTTAAGCTATAAAAACACTTGTGTTAAAAATCATGATGCAGCCAAATAATGTTTTAAGGCTGTGGAGTTTTAAAAATCTAGATCTCCTAAATTCTAGTAGGTTATGTACTCTTTTCAGCAGCACATATACTAAATTCTACTAGGTTAAAGCTACAGACAAATACAAGAAATCACTTGTTAGAAATGCAACTCTATTATATGCCAAACAAAAACATAAAGGATGTCTCAAAGCAGTATTTGTTTTACTACAGTCAACTGATATAAAATTTAATATTTCTGGAGGTGAATTACTTTAAATTCTACTACCTTCAAATGAGAATGCCATAATGATAGAATTATTTTAACTGCTCAAAAAGATCAGATACATCTAAAATCATTTTTGATATTTTTTCCAGAGACAATTATTAGCTTATTTTCCCTACCACTTCCCAAAATACTCAAGTCAACTGTCCATTTAAACAGAACAAATTGATAGTCTACAAATACTAGAAATTACTAGTTAATAGATTCCATTGGGAATTCATTAGTATTAATTATTTTCTTATTATTTAATATATTTTAATGATCTATATCCTGTTTCTGCATGTGAAAATTTTAGATAGCACTGTTCTTTTTTCTCAAAAACTATGAATAATAATATTATATAGATATAGAGTTTTGGTATGTGTTCTAAAAAACTTAATTGATCTAGAAAAGACTCTGAAGATTAATAAAGCTAAAATCATCAGAGATGGTTACATTACAGTGCAAATATCTATTCATGGGCTTTCCTGCCCTAAAATTTTTATGTAAATGTGGATGTAAGACATTTAATGCATACTTGTGTGTTCTATACAGTTTGCATCTGAAAAAAATATCCTTTTCTTGGTAGCTGGGTAATTTATAATGCAAAAATTTACTTTCTAAGTTATATATCCTTTTGAAATGTTGTATAACATAATAGAACACATTTTATTTATTTTTTTTGAGTATTTCAGCAAGATTACAACTAACCAAAAACTCTATCTTTATTCAGAAAAATTGTAATCAATGATTTATTTGTTATTTAAATTAGTACTAATACACCCATTGTAACAGCAAAACAATTTTATTTACTATTAATTCTACTGTTATCAAGTCAAAGATTTCTGTACAAAAAAAGGTACTGACTTATCTATTATATATGCTCCTATTTCTCAACACAGGTGTAACTTTCCAATTATTTTCTTTCTTTATAGATATCAATTCACTGGTAACAAGGAAATTTTTATTTCTATGCAAGCAAATACCCAAGTTGGAACAAGTTTGCTAGTCAGCTAATCTTAGTTTGCACTGGCATCATCAAATTATTATTTTGAATATATCCCTGATAGCTAGAGATATTATGCAAGTTAAATATTTTCAATAAATATTAGTGGTTCAGATAGCATTTCCTTGAGTATTATTTTTAATATAAAAGTATTTATTACCTTCTATCCACTATGTGGACATCATATCCAGATGGATGTTCTCAAAGAATAACAATAGATGCATCTGTATTTACATTATTTATTAATTATAGTTTTACAGTTTTAATATATTGAAATAAATCAAGTAAATGCAGTTGATGGCATTGTAAATATCTTGAATTATCACAATTTATTAGAGATTGTAACTTAGTGTTGCATCCCTCACTGACAGTTATGTGTGATAAGCAGAGGCAAGGAGGCACAGGTTGCTATTGGCAATAGGAAGATGTTTAAATTTCAAAATCTATAATTGGCTCACCAAGCAGGTGTTCTATTATGTATATTTGATTCAGTGGTATTACCTTATTATTATCAATCATCTGAATATACACTAAATTAGTGGCACAGTTTCTAAGGTAGTCTTCAAATAGCATTTAGAAAGAAAGAGGGATTATTTTTGCCTTTCAATCTTGAACTTTAGTATTAATTTTTATTATACAGGCAAAAATAAATCTAACTGAATACACTCCTGAAGGAACAGTAAACATCCTAAATGTATACAGTCAAGATAAAGAAATTACTAAACTTGCCTGTTTCATATGCACAACATACTCTATAGTGTTATGGAGAAAAAAATGTTACAAGTCTGGCCCCCCCAAATTTCTCCCCAAAACGAGATTGTTCAGAGGTTAGTACTATGCCTTGTGCTCTTGCAAATTACTCACCGTTCATCCTGAAAATATTCATCAACATTTTCGTTTTTCTAAATTTGCCTAGTAATCTCTTTGAAGTAGGAGGACTTATGAAATCTCCAGTGTATGTATAAAGATAGTTTACATGCCATGGTTCTAGAAGAAAGCTTTTGTTTTGCTTTGCTTTGTTTTGTTCTGTTTTTATCTTGCCAAGGTAAACAATCATATCAGTGAATTCTTTCCTTTCAGTGGACTTCAAATTGTCAACAGGAAGCATTTTTTTTAAATAAATCTTCCCTCAGAATAAAGGTATCTCATTATCAGTTTTATATATTTGCATCCTAACTTAATAAGCATGAAAGAAACTTAAGATTTCTTTAACAAATTTACAGTATTTGGGTGTTTCTTTGTGAAGGATCCAATTCAAAAAATCAAGTTTTCTCAACTTTCATTCATGATCAACGGGATAAAATGTCCCATCTGCCTTACATATTGCCTCCAAGATCTGTAGATCCTTTCATGAGAGAAGTAATTGTACACAAGTACATGTAAATATAACCACTTCATCTATATTGCTAAAAGGTAGAAAATCTACTTTTCCTCTTTCAAAGGCCATGTTACCTTAAACAGCTTGTTATTAGTAGATGTCCAGGTATTCATAATGTTTATGTTCATGCTCTAAGGGATCCAAAATAGGTAAAGATTCTAAAGTGCTTTGGGCTTCTTATCCAGGGTAACATAATCAGGAATCCTGAACTCAAAATCTGAGAATTAAAGGTAAAGTTGCTTTATAACATGGAATTTTAAAGATTGTTTCAGTGACATTACCTGTTTTTTTTTGTTTGTTTGTTTGTTTCCTCTTGGTACCAGGGATCGAACTTAGGACAGACCTCACATTTGTGAGGCAGGTGGCAGAACCACTGAGCTAAATCCTTGGCCCTTCAGTAACGTTATCATTAAATCACTCCTGACAGGACAGAGCAGACAAAGCCCATGATAATAGCTATTTCTCACAAATTTGTATTGTGTATTTCTTTTAAAAGCAATAATATAAGAGCTTAAAAGTAACTGATTTAAGATATTTTCTGTGATTAAATTTTTATTCAAAGAATATATATTTACATATATATTGAGCTGGGGATTTAGCTTAGTGGTTCTGCCACCTGCCTCTCAAGCACAAGGACCCGAGTTTGATCCCCAATACCAAAAACAAAAAAAAAACAAAAACAAAAACAACAAAACAAACAAATAAAAACGACCACAAATAAAACAAAATAAATATATACCTAGTCTTCTCACCCACTTAGAGTCATCGACTGTATACATCTACCTTCAGAATATTTAAATATGCCTCAGTTTACACCCAAGATGGTCTAGAGTTCTATTTTTGAAAAGTTTTCAGATTCTGTAATTAAACTCAATCTGACATTTGCTTCACTCTACCTATTACATGTGACACTAAAAATGTTCATAGATCTTCTGAGGTAGATATGGTCCTATAAGAATGATTACATGTTTTTTTTTTAATATTTCCAGTGCTCACTCTTAATTTTCATTGTGTTTTTCCCCACACACACTCGTTTTTGGCCCAGTAAATTTTCAAAAATATTCTTCCACTGGGTTTCCTATGACCATTGGCTATTAAAATGATTTCTGCCTCCATCCACGAAAGTAGTCACAGCAAGTTGCCCACATCCTAAGTTCTGATCCACAATTTACACTGATCATCTAGGCTGCTACTCTACATTGGCTAACAAGGGTAGTTTTGTATCTTCTGACTGCTTGCTATTCCCAATGGGGGAAAAAAACACTATCATGTTTTCCCTTTAGAAATGTACACTCTGAAAAGCAGAAATATTGTTAAAAGTCAACACCAAAACATAACCTACAGGTTATGATTAAAGCAGTTAGTTAAATTTAACATTGTCCTGTATGGAATTACTGTGCAAGACAGCATAGATTAGTAGGGAAAAATAATGCCATATATTTTAAGTGTAATTTCATGATAAATTCAATACTCTAACTTGAAAAATCTATACTGGAAAATGACTGATTAATGAAATAGTTGGAAATTTAAAATATTTTTAAATGTTGTCCAGTAATCAGCATATATTCTACAATAAGCATTTTCATAATAATGGCTGAATTATTAATCTAATACTGCAAAGTCATATCTTTGTTCCGAATACTTTGAAACTCATTAAATTTGATACTCTGTTTGAATTCGTCAGTCTCCGTTGCCTCCTGACTTATTACCCTTCAAGATAAAACAATTTGTTTGGTATGTTTATTTTTGCATTCCTAATGCCTCTGGAAATGATTTAAAACAAGTAACAAGGCAGCACTGTATTACATCTCAGGGGTTATAGCTAATAAAAAACAAAGGGATGATGGAATTATCAATAAACATTTTGAATGAGCTAGGTACATATTTATAAACAAGTTTGAGACAATACTGTGTAATTATCAAATTTTTCATTTTGATTTAAAAGATACAAATACATTGATCCACAGTCATTACCTTTTGTTGTTGTTGTTGTACTAGGATTTTCACCCACAGTGTTTGAACTGAGTTACATCCCTAGCCATGTTTTTAGTTTAATTATTTTGAGATAAGGTCTTTCTAAATCACTGCATTGTCCAGTCTAAGGAGAACCTACCATCCTCCTGCCTCAGCCTCGCACACTGTTAGGATTATTGTTGCATGTCATCATGCCCAGCTACTTTTTCTATTTTAACTGAAAAATTACAAAAAACATGAAAGAAATAAAAAACCTTATCAGTTGTGCTCCCCCTTACACTTGGGTAATTAACGGGTAGCTTATGCTCTGAAATAACAAGAGGTAATATATAGACAAGGATTTCAAGAGAAAATACTTCAAGTTTGTGCTTATGCTGTCTCATATAAAAAGATACATATTCAAATTGGATGAAATTAGGGAGAGTGTCTATCTGTAGGGAATTTGCTTTGATTTATCCACACATAGTTTTGAAGAACGTATCTTCTACAGATTATACTTTCATAATATTTTCCTGTGCTATTGCTTGTAAAACCTAAAGGAATTACATTGACTATGACTACTGAGTTCGTAAAGTTATCTTAAAGTATTCTACTTCCTTGTTTTCCCGTTAATTAGTATTCCGGTTTGTAACTCTCTACTTAAATTAGGCTGACTTAAATGAACTTCTCTATCAACTAGAAGAAAATTGTGCCAAAGAGCAACTTTTCATTTTCAGTCTGATGCATTTTATTCACTTGTTTTTTAACTTTTTTCTCTTTACACATCTGTTTTTTTTCTATTCCATTTTAAAGCACTGTCATTTGAATAAGTGAGAGATGCAAAGAGTAGGGGAAAAAAAAACAAAAAGAAAATGAGAATACTCTTGAAAATCATTAAAAACTCTTCTTTTTAAACAAAATGCCTACACTAAGACTTTAAAAACCACATGGATATGAGTGCAAATCTTCAAGTTATCATTAAATAATAATTGAATTGGATATTCTTCCATTATGTTGATTTAAGCCAAAATCAAATGCCCTTTAAAAAAAATAAGCTGTTTTGAAATGAGACCTAAAGTCATAAAGATACCTTTTGGAATTTACATGCAGCAATGAGCCTAAACAGAATATTTCAAAAGAAATAAATGATAGCACCTAGTATATTCATCTTGGATATGAAAATATTGAGGTACTTGGAATGTGTGAAAGAATGACATCTTAAAAATCAAGTAGAATAAATCTGAGAGTCCCATTGGGATGATTCAGAAACTAATAGTTGAAAAAACAAGACAGTTTTAAAATTTCCCTTTCTTAGAAAAAAGCAATTCTCTCAGGAAGAATCCTAAAAACCAGGACACTGTAATTTCTATGTACTTTAATTAATGTTATATAATCTGTGAAGATAAAATTTCACATTTTTAAGAATGACAAGTAGTGTTAGAGAAATGACAATCATTCTGTAAAACATTTTAAAAATAGTCATAGTTCCTTTCTAAATGAATATTACCTTAAAATAACTGAAAGAGGATTTCACTCTAGGTTTCATTATTGCACATTAGCTCTAGTGAAATAATGAAATGAAAAGCAGACTCCTTGCATATAGGCTTTTTAAAAATTTTAAGTGGTGAATACAAAAAATTGTATCTTGCAGGGAAACACTCTGTATTAATGCTTTACGATTTAATGTGTGCATTTCAATTCTAAACAGAAGTATTTTTTTAAAGGACAGGAAGCAAGTATTCTTCATGCAGCATGCTTGTCTTTTTGCACATGTGTACACAGTACAATACTGGTTTAGATGACAATTTAACAGAAAACATTATTTTTAAACTTCCATAATAACAAAATATATTGTTAAAGATATAAAGTGGCATAGAATTATTTCCATCAAATTTCATTTGCTCTATATTTGGTATAAAAAGAGTGGAAAAGACTCTTTGCAGAAAGAGGAGGAGTTGAACAGTCCCAAGGTGGAGCTGTCTCTTGTGTTATATGACACTGGCAGATTAAAGCACTGTGATTGGGAAGGGCTTAAAGGCTGAGTCAAAAGCCAAGAAGTCTCTTTATTTACGCCTACCTCCCAGCCCTTGGCAATCTGACTAATAACAAACTGAGCTAACGAGAAAGACCAGAAAGGGAGGAAGGAGAACATTGCTGCAGTTGGATCTACAACATAAGAAAGCAAGAGTGATCAGTCCCAGCTCTGTTAAACATCTTGTTTATTTCCTGCATTCAGCAGCTTGCAAATGGTTAACTATATGCAAGAAAGTCAGCATAGCTCTGAAGTATGCTGTGAATTTTAATTGGGGGACAAAAGGACAACTGCTTCAGGATGCTCTGATGTACACTCTGCTTGCAGTATTTCCAACGAAATGCTGAGCATTTTATCTCTGACGAGAGATTTTAACTTTCCAAAGCTGTGGGACTTGCCAAAAAGTGATATTTGAGAAGAAACTACGTGGTGGTTGGTGTTTTCTTTTTAATAAAGAAATTGAATTACTCTGAACACCTCTTGCAGCTGTGCATTACAGATAACGTCAGGAATACTCTGAGCTTTACAGGTAAGATGAATGTTTCTAAGCTTTTCTTACACTGATTTTTTTCATTAGTATGTAGTGACTGAATTTATATGTTTTCCTTTTGTATAAAAATAAAGTAACTTTGTCTTAAAAGATAATCAATTTCACTTTTGGCCAAACTAACATTGTAGCAGATGCCTATTTTCACAGAGAAACAGACATGTAGTCTAACAGCTGGTTGTGGAGAATAAATATAATAATATGCCACTATTGCTTTTGCACCATGCAGCTTGTTATTGGAAAAAAAATGTGTGTACTTCTGGAGAAAAGATCACATCCAAGTAACATTATTACATTTTAAATAGCAGTAGCATGTTAGACAACTCGTTGTACTTTGCATGCGATTTTTATTATTTTCTGTCTTTTAAATATGTATTTTCTGACAATATGTAAACAGGGAGTTCTGTCCTCCATAGCATTATATCAGCTGTGGCTAATATAGATCTGCTTTTTGAGTTTGTGTGCATTTGTGATAAGATTAGAAATTGTTCTCTAGCTCATTTTGAAGAGCATGAAAGGCATATAAGATATTTTTTTTAAAAAAGGAAATGTAATCAACTGGAAATTATCTGATATTTTCTCAAGATGTTGTATTTAATGAAAGAAATCATTTTTTGCATTGGTAATTTATGGAGAAGTACTTACAGTGTTTTGGGAAGCTAAGGCATTAAGTTGAAGACTCCAACTGCAAGCTTCTTTATTCTAAGCACAGCACTCAGAGCTGTAAACCAAACTATTTCCCAATGGAAAAATAATCTACTAACTTTTCCTGTATATTAAAAAACTCTAAGTTATTTTGTTCCATCCATTGCAGTTTGCCTTTTGGAAACGTCAGACTATACAGTTTTCAGCACAATTGTGTGTTTTGGGGAAATTAAAGTTTACTTTCTATATTATTTATTAGGTTCTGGGATAGTTTATCTGTTTGTAAATTTTACTTATATTAAAGTTAACATTCACATTTCATCCAGAGAAATGAAGGCATCTAACGTTTGTTTGTTTGTTTGTTTTTAGTTTTTAAAGCTCAACATCTAAGTACACACTCATGAGATTTAATACCTTGTCAAAAAAAAGCTCAACATTTATAAGGTGTGGTATTTATCTTTCCATTTGGCTTATGTAAATTAATGGTATAGTGTTTTATGGAAGAAAATAGGAGATAGCAGTAGAGTTAGATATGGTAATTTTGCCATTGCTGTCCTTTTCAAATTTAGAACCTCTAAAGGGATTGTTGTTTCGAATACATGTCTTAAATTTTGAATAGTTGGAATATGTGAGTTTGTTATCCTGAACTGTCATTTTTGAGCTAAGTTAGACATACCCTAAAATATTTTAAATTAATGCCACTCTGTCAGAGTTGTTTGAGACTTTTATCCTTACAATAACGACAACTGCTTAATTAAGTGATAAAATTCAGTAACCCACAACCTGTTTCAAGTTTTCTTTAGGGAGTCTTTGCTTTAAATTTGTAAGGGGCATTGTTTATTCTTTGGCAGTAGCCTGAAGAAAGGCTAAATATCGTTTTCTTATTTAGTTTTTACTCATTTTAACATTATCTATGAAAGAATTAAAAAGTAGCAGGAAATATCTTACATCTGGAAATTCAAAATAAAATGTGACATCTGTGAAATTTGACTGGGTATGTGTAAGACTATCTACCAGATACAGTAATGCTTATTACAAACTGCTTAAGCCAGGATAATCAAAACAGAGTTCTTTTTATAATGCTTTATTTTATTGCATATTTGAGAATATATTCTTTCAAGGATTTTAAAAGAGTTAAACTAATATGTACCTTTGTTAAAGTGAAAAGAAGTTAAAACAGACACACATGAATAAATAAAGGAAATATACCCTATATACAAACATGTACATACACACACACGAGCATATGTATATGCAAGCATTCTTTCAAACTATCATTTTTACATTTTCTATATTTCTCTATGCTTTTGGCTAATACCTCTATATTTGTCTTATGTTACAATCCTCCAGGCTTAAATTCATTTAGTTTGAAGTAAACAAGAAAACTCAAGGTGTTTTCAAATATGCAATTTTGCATCATATTAAACTACCAGTGGTTCATTTATCTATGAGAATCTTTCTTATGTATTAAAATGCAGGTTATTTGGCATACATGAACAAAAATGATCTAATATTTTAAATTCTCCTTGTCCTAAATTTTGTATGTTCACCATGGATGCAAGTTAAAGTATCCCCTAACATGACTGTGTGAGTTTTAAGAGAAAAAATACAATATTACGTAGCAAGATATTCATATTTTCATTGCAACCAATTCTTCCTTTTTAGAGGGAAACCTATAATTTTGAAAATGTTATTAAAATCCCTTTTTATTGGATTATATTTTACAGAATTATATCTTATCACCTGTCAACATGAAGCTGTGGATTCGTCTCTTATATTCATCTTTCCTTGCCTGTATATCTTTCCAATCCCAATCTCCAATGCCCTCAGTCAGAGGATCATGTGACAATCTTTGCAATTGTGAGGAAAAAGACGGCACAATGATAATAAATTGTGAACAAAAGGGTGTCAAGACTTTATCACAAATAAATGTGCCACCATCTCGACCTTTCCATCTGAGCTTATTAAATAATGGCTTGACAATGCTTCACAGGAATGACTTTTCTGGGCTTACCAATGCTATCTCAATACACCTTGGATTCAACAATATTGCAGATATTGAGACTGGAGCATTTAATGGCCTTGGGCTCCTTAAACAGCTTCACATCAATCACAATTCTTTAGAAATTCTTAAAGAGGATACCTTCCATGGACTGGATAACCTTGAATTTCTGCAAGCTGATAACAATTTTATTACAGTGATTGAACCAGGTGCCTTTAGCAAGCTCAACAGACTTAAAGTGTTAATTTTAAATGATAATGCTATTGAAAGTCTTCCTCCAAACATATTTAGATTTGTTCCTTTAACCCATCTAGATCTTCGTGGAAATCATTTGCAAACATTGCCTTATGTTGGATTTTTGGAACATATTGGTCGGATATTGGATCTCCAGTTGGAGGACAACAAGTGGGCCTGCAACTGTGATTTATTGCAGTTAAAAGTTTGGCTGGAAAATATGCCTCCGCAATCTATCATTGGTGATGTTGTGTGCCACAGTCCTCCGTTTTTCAAAGGAAGCATACTAAGTCGACTGAAAAGAGAATCTATTTGCCCTACTCCACCAGTGTACGAAGAGCATGAGGATCCTTCAGGGTCATTGCATGTGGCAGCAACATCTTCCATAAGTGATAATCACATGTCAACTAAGATCATATCCATTTTAAACCCACCTACTAAAGCACCAGGTTTAATACCTTATGTTACAAAGCCATCCACTCAACTTCCAGCACTTTACTGTCCTGTTCCTTGTAACTGCAAAGTTCTGTCGCCGTCAGGACTGCTAATACACTGTCAAGAACGCAATATTGAAAGTTTATCTGATCTACAACCTCCTCCACAAAATCCTAGGAAGCTTATTTTAGCAGGAAATATAATTCAGACATTGATGAAATCAGATCTCGTGGAATATTTCACTTTGGAAATGCTTCACTTGGGAAATAATCGTATTGAAGTTCTTGAAGAAGGAGCGTTTATGAATCTAACAAGATTACAAAAGCTCTATCTAAATGGTAACCATTTGACTAAATTAAACAGAGGCATGTTTCTTGGACTTGACAATCTTGAGTACTTATATCTTGAATACAATGCTGTTAAGGAAATTTTACCTGGAACCTTTAACCCAATGCCCAAACTTAAAGTCCTTTATTTAAATAACAACCTCCTACAAGTTTTACCACCACACATCTTTTTAGGAGTTCCCCTAACTCGGGTAAATCTTAAAACAAACCAGTTCACCCATCTACCTGTAAGTAACATCTTGGATGACCTTGATTTATTGACCCAGATTGACCTTGAGGATAACCCCTGGGACTGTTCCTGTGACCTGGTTGGATTGCAGCAATGGATACAAAAATTAAGCAAGAACATAGTGACAGATGATGTTCTCTGCAGTTCCCCGGGACATCTTGACAAAAAAGAATTAAAAGCTCTCAACAGTGAATTCCTTTGCCCAGGTTTAGTAAATAACCCATCCCTGCCAACTCAGAGTAGTTATATCATTGTCACTACTCCTACAACAATGACTGATACAGCTGGTACAATTCTAAAATCTCTAACTGATGCAGTACCACTATCTGTTCTAATATTAGGACTTCTGATTGTGTTCATAACTATTGTGTTCTGTGCTGCAGGAATAGTGGTTCTTGTTCTCCACCGCAGGAGAAGATACAAAAAGAAACAATCAGATGAGCAAATGAGAGACAACAGTCCTGTGCATCTCCAATACAGTATGTATGGCCATAAAACAACTCATCATACAACTGAAAGACCCTCTGCCTCTCTCTATGAACAGCATATGGTGAGTCCCATAGTTCACGTTTATAGAAGTCCATCTTTTGGTCCAAAGCATTTGGAAGAGGAAGAAGAAGGGAATGAAAACGAAGGAAGTGAGGCAAAGAATCTCCAAAGAAGTCTTTTAGAACGGGAAAATCATTCACCACTGACAGGATCAAATATGAAATACAAAGCCACAGACTCACCAAGAGAATTTTTATCCTTCCAGGATGCCAGTTCACTATATAGGAACATTTTAGAAAAAGAAAGAGAGCTTCAGCAACTGGGAATCACAGAGTACCTAAGAAAAAACATTGCTCAGCTTCAGCCAGATATGGAAGCACATTATCCTGGAGCCCATGAAGAGCTGAAATTAATGGAAACATTAATGTACTCTCGGCCAAGAAAGGTATTGGTGGAACAAACTAAAAATGAGTATTTTGAGCTCAAAGCCAATTTACATGCTGAACCTGACTATTTAGAAGTCCTGGAGCAACAAACATAGATGGAGAGTTTGAGGGCTTTCACAGAATTGCTGTGATTCTGTCTTGAGTCCAAATCTTAGAAATAAGTGCCTTTTAATGATTTTTGTCATCGATTAGAAATTAAGCACAGTGGTAACACTATGGGAAAAAAGAAGAAGGAAAAGAAACTCAGGGATCACTGGGAGAAGCCATGGCATATCTTCAGGCAATTTAATCTGTCCCAAATAAAAGAAATCCTTGCATGTAAATCAGACAAGGATTATGTTAATATTTCACCATATACTTGGGTTTCATAGAAGTCCTCTTGCACATCTAAAAGGGTTGAACACTTAACCCTTTGTTTCTTGAATAATTTTACCCCTGAATTGAATAAAATTGGATTTCATCATTTAAAAAAGAGTACCTTATAATATGGAAAGAGTATTTTACCACCCTATATGCTTCAAATATGTGCATTGTCAGACACACTAATTGTTTTCTTCAGTTAGTTCAAAAAGAACTGAAACATGAAGGTTCTAAGTAGTAATCAAAAAGAAAAAATGGAATGGTTGGAATTGTATGGGCCTTAGTATCCCAAAACTTTGAACAGTGGAGGATTAAACAAGTACCACTCCTATGCTCTCTGGATTTAAAATAAAGACAATTAATAGTTCAGGTGGAAAATATGAGCAAACTTTATGGTTTTTCTACATATTTTGTGTGAGTATTCTTAATGTCAATGCTGCTGTGACTAAGGTATATCACTTGTGCTCAAAAGTTTAATTCTTGATAGAATATTTTTAAATGCTACTGAGATTCAACTGTAAATATTATTAGAGCATCTATTAAGTTTGCTTTCTTTCATAGTATTAATCCTTTGTAAAGCTGATGACCGTAATAGAAATATGCTCTAATATGTCTCCTGTGGCAAGTAAGTCAAAGGTGTAAAACAAACAGTAAAAAATGTTGTTTTATTTTTATTGATACATACTGATAGATGCCATGAATTAGTAACAAAAGGCACTTCTAAAGGTAAATGGTTTAAGTTCCCTCAAGAGAGGGACAATGTAGCTTTATTTTACAAGAAGGTACAGCTAGATTTCTATGAACTATTTATTCTGTACAGTTTTGTATATTTCTGGCTCACAAAAGTAATTATTCTTGGGTGCCTTTCATGAAAATTGAAAATACCATTCACTACAATAAAGCTAAAATGAAAATGATGTATTAAAATGTGCTTTCTTCAATTAGTGTGTTCTGTAAGTCAATCAAATCATGATTAATTCAACACAAATACATACAAGGCACACGCAAATGCACCCACATGCATGTATGTACACTTGCACACACACACGCACACGGAGGTTTCATTTTATTGTACATACAGAAGTATTTTGTTTACTGTGCGCAAAAAGGCTATTCAGTTTCTGGGTATGATTGAGACAGAGCCAAATTTCAGCTCTGAGTAGCAGTTTTCCCTTTCAAGGAAATTATTTCCAATGCAGTACAAAGAGAAATGATTCATTATTATTCATTTTAATTATACAACCAATACAGCAGTTTTTTACAAGACAAAATGAAATTAGTCAAGGTGTTGGAGTCTGTATTTTGAACTATATCTGGTCATACACTTTTTCTGGGAAAGAATATGTTTTCTAAAAGGAAATGTTTTCTTTAATTAATTTAACAATACTTCAGTTGCTTCTGACTATGTTGAATGTTTTGTATTTTAACTCATATTTATACACTATTAAATCATACATTCTTTGATTTTGAATCAAAACTCTTACTGCTGATAAAAACAGTGGGAATCTTATTGAATAATATGAAGACTAATTGTGATTCTAATGTGGTTATATCACTACATTTCTCTTTCAAATAATTGCATATATTACCAAAAAGCAAGCAAGAATTGTATATTAAAGGCTATTTTTAATCCTAGTTTCTTTATTCACTTCAACAGTTTATAAGGACAAAGAAGGATTTTTAAGGAAAACTTACAAAGGGTAAAACATATTAGGATATGCTCTATTGTTTTATATTTATCTACTATAAAATTTTTACACATATGACTGAAGAGTACATTCTCCAAAGATTGATTTTTAAAATTTTCTTCTTAAGAGAAGAACAAAGCAAGAGTAGAAAATAATATTGCATTTATCTTATTCAGTTGAGTATCAGCCAATATTTTTTTCATTTCAATCAAGTGCATAAAGGTATTAAAAAGATTTAAGAACTTTCCATACCTGGAGGAAATTTGGAATGGATCCAGGAGTGCAGACACAGACATGCTCTCAAGAACATTGTTCTCTCTGGATGGGGTAACATATTTTTAATGCTCATTGTTAGTTGCTTGAAGTAAAATGTTTATTTTCTAGCTCATAATCAAGAGGAATAAAGTTGCTTGTGAAACCAGGTAAGTATTTGTCCCAAATAATATATACACAAAGAAGAAAAGCCCGCGGGAATCTTCAAAGACTATAATAAAAATTCTCCATATAAGTTTAAAATAGCATCGTTTCTAAACAGCATGATAATTTTAAGATCTAAATGTTTTACTCAAGATGGAGTTTTACATAATTTGTTTTCTTACTAGTTGTTGGGCTTTTACCATGGTAACACTAATCTTTGTCTGTCAAAGAGTTTTTTATCTGAGAGTTTCACAATTTAATGATTTCACCTGCATTCCCTATTACTACTGCTTCCTACTACATAAAGAAGAATTTTGGTCATATTCTTTGTTAACCTGACTAACTTTTGGTCTCTTTCTGTAAATGTTTCTTAGTTTGTACTTTGTTTATATATTAGGTTTCTCAAATGAGAGATACTATGATGTTTAAGCAGATTGTGTGTCTGACTTACTTCACATAACACTGAGGTCTCAAAGTGTAACCATTTTTCTACAGATGATTTAAATGTATTCTTTATGGCAGAGTGAACTCCATTTGCATAAATATCATATTTTCATTATCCATTCATTTGTTGACAGACACATAGGCTGCTCTAGTTTCTTAATTAAAAATTCTATTTCAGCATTCTTAGCCTTATTCAGATGACCTGATTACAAAAAGCTTTTTGTTGTTGTTGTTGTTGTTATTGTTTTGAGACAGGATCTTGCTATGTAGTTCAGGCTGGCCTCAAACTCACTATGTAGCCCACACTGGCCTCAAACTCACGGTGATCCTCCTGCCTCTGCCTCCCAAGAATGCTGGGATTAAAGGCATGCTCCACCATGCCCGGCTACAGAGGTTTTTAAGTATATTCATTAGTTTATTGATTTATATAGAAGTTATTCTCTGCTCATAGCATATCAAAAATTATGATGGATGTTCAAAAATAGAATTTTAAAAAATATAGCAGTGCTAGTGTATAATAATACTAGTTATAATACTTATAACTCTATGTCAATCTATGAGACATAGTGTATTAGTTTTTATGAAAAGAATCACATTTTTTTCAAATTATATTAAATTAAATATTGTAAATATATAAGTAGTCAGTTATTTTCCATTTTCACCCAGGATGGGATGAAAATGGTAATATTACATGTCATTCTTTTTATATCAATTTTGTTCACATGTTTAGATTAATCTTATATTAAAGTAGAAAGAAAGCCTTTTCTTAATGTTCTAATATTAAGTAGAATGAATCATCATTAATGTTGCCTTAAATAACCCCGATGCTGTGGCCACACTGATTCAAATGTCTTACACAATGACCGAGGACTGAAGAATGTGATATGAGTAGCCTTCATCATTAAAATACAGCATTTATAGTAGCAGTTCACATTTTTCCTCTAATGTTCTTCTACGCATGTGCGAAACTAATCTGTTTATAACTGTCAGTTGTTAAATAGATTTCATGATATACTTTAAGGTATATTTAAAAAGCTAAATGTATATATTATAGTTTATATATTATGTATATCACATATGATATTATACTATATTATATTATTTTGATGAACAAACAATAAGACACAACATCAATATACTTGCAATTTATGGTGGTACTGAGGATGGAATGCATGGCCTTGAAAAGTACTTTTAAAGGAGGAATGGTAGCTATTTGTGGGATTGTTTGATCATAACGTTTTTTGTTCATATTAAAAATTCAAACAAATATCCAAATAAAACTCAACAATGCTTCCAACAATATCAGAATGTCAACAAAATTATCATGACAGATTATTTTCTGCATAAAAAGATTATATAGGTATATGCAAATATTATTTGCAGAGGAAAAAATAAGTTTGCAAATAATTGTGAAATTGATTCACAGTGAACATAAGAATTCCTTACCATTTCTTTTACCTGTAGAATATTTTGTGAAGAAGATGGAATATTATAAGAGGATAAGTTTTTCTGTTACAAAATGAAATTACAAGGCTTTCTGAAGAGAAGTAGTCTTATACCCGATAGCCAAATCACAAATGGCCTTATCACAGGAGGACCGCTGTGAGTTTGAGACCAGCCTAGGCTACATAGTGAGTTCCAGTTCAGCCTCAACTAGATAGTGAGACCCTGTCTCAAAAAAGCAAAGCAAAACAAAAAAGAATGGCTTGTCAAAGAGCAATAGCCAACTGATGAAAAATACAGAATTCCTTTTAGCCTTTTCGATTCCACGCATTTCACAATGGTGACATTTTCCATTCTATAAAATTGAATACCTTAGCAATGTGTCAAATAAAATATAGCATATAAGAATTATTTATCATTGGATTATTACTATTATTTAATAACTATTAAAATAATTTTAACAACTATGTATTTTATGGAAATAGTCACCTTATGTGCCTTACAGATACAACTAAGTTTGGGAGGTGAACTTATGTTTATTACCTAAATTTTATGTATCCATTTTATGTATACGTAACAGAAGAGCCTGCAGATCTAAATACTCTTGTAGCTTCTTTGAAAGCATAATCAAATGGACAAATACTCCTCTGTTTGCAAATGTCTTTCAGTGGATTAGTGAATGAAGAAAGGAAAAATGTCGAAACAACAAATGGCAGATACACACACGTTCTTGTTTTTGGAATTTAAAATATTTAAATTTGTACACTTTTTAAATAGAGTACATTTACTTCAATATTTTAAAACATAGAAAACTGGAAGACCTTATGTTCTATAAGTAATTATTTGCCTCTTCATATTTCTTAGTGATCTTACTGTTGATTAAATTGATTATCTGAAAGCATAGGTATTTTAAATTTTTTATCTTGTGTAAGATATCTAGATATATAAATGTCCTATCATCGTATTTTGTTTCATAGAAGTTTTGGAGATGTTGTAGTACAAAAATTCATCATCTTGCAAGATGAACTTGTTCAATTTTAAATTTACGTAGATTAAAAACAATGAAGTCACTATTACTGAATGTATGTTAAGGGTATTTTAATAAATATGCTTTATCCTTGATGTTCTGAGCATATAAAAACATGTAAGCTCTTGTTATTACTATTATTAACTTTATATGATTCATGCTTTCACAAACAATATAGAAACACACAGTAAAAAAGTTAACAGATTTCAGAGTAATCTTCATTCTTAAAAAATTAGAATTAATTGAACTAATGCTTAATATGTCTTCATGCATTAAATTCAGCTTTATCACATTTTAGGCCATATTTCTTAGCATTCACAAGTACTCAGTCATAGAAAAAATAAATTATTAGATAATAATCACACAGTGTCCTAGATAGCAGCACATGTTATATACCTTTAGTTATATCTATCATTTTTCATTTTACATATAAATGAATTAGAGATTTGCCTTTTATCATACAACTATTAGAAATAGCAAGCGCAGAAATGGAATCTTGCTTTTTTTGCAGCTATTTGCTTTGTGTTACTCTCAGGGCAGTGGTCCTTATTAGATTGCCTCCAATAAACATGAGTATGTATTGGCCATTTGAAATCACAGAAATTGGGTGACCTGCTTTTATACATACTTTGTTTCTGTGTTCAGGTACTTTTAACATATTACCAAAAGAAATATTCGACATTTCATTGATTTTAGCAGGAGATTGCATAATGTATATATATAT
>NW_022900918.1:21491211-21606920 GCF_012274545.1 Fukomys damarensis | reverse complement strand
TATATATACACACACACACACATATATATACACACGCACAAAAAAAATTGAGTGATGTCACATTTTAGGTACAATTTTTAAAATACAGAAATAAGTATTAATGTAAAAAAAAGGTACTCAAAAAGAATGATTTAGATTTTTTTCTAATTCAAAAATGTTAATTATTATTCATAAATAGCCAGTTATATTTTCAAACTAAGACATTTTTGTACTTCACAATATAATATATTGTAAAAGAAATTATAATGCAGACAGATTTCACACTACAGCATTAATTTAAACTTATACCAAATATATAACAAAACTATTATTAAAATTATACTGATGGAGATTATGGAATTTGTATATAATTTAACTATTATTAGAATTGTCACATACAAGAAGATTGTGGTAAGAAATATTGATTTTTTCATTTTTATGATCTCTACCTGAAAGAGCTCACCAAGTATTGCATGTGAGCTAAAATAGACTATTACGTCACTTAACATATTATTCGAAAACTAGAAAGAGCGTCTATAATGTGAAATATTTTTCCCACTTAAATAGACAATACCTTAAAGCAGTTTGTGTTTGCAGGACAATTGACCAGAGAGCACAGTGTTCCCATATACACCTTTCTCCCCTACGAGCATAGCCTTTTCCTTTCTCAACACCTCTCAACAAAGTGGTGTATGTCTTGGAATTGTTGAAGCAACCTTGATACAATTTTATTTCCTGTGATGCTTATTCATGACTGTCAGCTAAAGTGGATTAAGAAATGCCCAGCTGATTGTGTAGCACACTTTTAAGGGAGCCTGTGGGTGTTATCCCAGAGATGAGTAGCAAATAGGTCAGCAGACCAGTGGGAGAATCCCACCTTGAAGGTGAGTGGAGTTATCCCAATGTCTTGCAGTCTAGATGGCTAAAGGTGAAGGAGGAAATTAACCTGCATGGGAAACCGTTGTGCTTCAGTGAGCGGGACTTTTGCCACTACCACTGCCTGTGGACATCACACTCTGGCTTTTTTTAATTTTATTCCCCTGAAAATCTTCTGAACTTTGCTTATTCATCTCGTTCCAGAAACCGCTGCCCTTTTACGATCTCATTAGTTTTGCCTTTTCCAGATTGTCATAACGATGAGAGGAAGCTCTACGGTATCTTTTAGGATTAGCTCCGATCACTTCGTAAATTACTCCTAAACTTTCCCCATGTCCTCTCCTAGCTTGACAGTCCCTTTTCTAAATGGATAGCCATAAACAGTATTCCATTGCTTTTGATATACCAGTTATTTTACCTGTTTACTTTTGAAAGAAACTTGGTTTCTTGTAAACTTTGATAATTATGGATAAATGTGAAATAAACATCTGAGTGCAACTTTTTATGTGTACATAATTTTGACTCATGTGGGTATATTTTAAGATACATCATTGATAAATAGTATGTTAAGCTCGTGTTTTGCTTCCTACAAAAAAAATCTTTAATAGCAGATATACTAGTTTTCATTATCATCAGCAATTAATACAACTTCCCATTAATTCACCTTATTACTAGAGTTTGGAGTTGTTAGTGTTACGAATTTTGGCTATTCTAACAGGCATGCAATATCTCATTGTTGAATTAATTTGCACTTCTCTTATGACATAAGGTATGACTCATCTTTTATATGCTCATTTTCAAGAAATATAGAAGGGATGATCCACATATATGGTGAATACTGAAGTTACAGAATTATAGAAAGATATATGACTATTAGTTTCCCTCAAAATATTTCTCCTCACTGCAAACACATGTATCCCATCATTATTGAAACTTTCTGAAGCAATTTTGGACATATCCTTTGTTAGTGTCTTTATGAGATATGATAAAATAATGCAGTGAATGCTACTATTGACTGTCATTCATTAAAAAGGCAGGCTCATAAAAAATATGACAATGTGTCTTCATTTGCCTTTTTCACTGAATGTGACATTATGTGACTTCTGGCTCTTCCCCAAAGTGAAAACAACTTGAAAGTGAGTGGATTTAGGACATCAGGGCAGCTGTGGAGTTCAACTAAATATATAGAGAAGGATTGCTTGATTTTCTTCATAAAGCGGCAAGAACAAGCAGATTACTGTGTTGAAAGTGGGGGGGTATTTTGAGGGAGATTAGTGGCATTATCTTTTACCGTAATGCAGTATTTTAAAAATTTAAATATTCACTATATCTTTTGATCACACCTGATACTATACACATGTATTTATGTAGTATAATAATTCATTTAATTTATGTATTATGCATAGTATATTTTTAAATTAATCTTCTAAAAATGTTTATAGTACATGTCTGCAGTACATGATGTTTACATGCCTTGTATGTAGTCGATACATCTACAGAACATACCTTAATATTTATCTATATATATGTATATATATACATATATATATATATATGTATATATATACATTTTTTTTTTTTTGATACCAGGGATCGAACTCGAGTCCTTGCACTTGTGAGGCAGGCCACTGAACAGCTGAGCTAAATCCCTGGCCCCAATACAATTTTTTTATATTTCCTTCCCTTCCTCCTCCCTCCATCTCACCTTTCTCATTTGAGAAAGATCTCCCTACCCCCTTTTGTCTATCTTTTATTTTGCTCTTAGTTCATACAAAAGCTTGGTTTTCTCACATAAGAGAAAACATGAAACATTTAATTTTATGTTTCTGATATCTTTCACTTAGCATTATGGTCTCAGGATGCATCAGTTTTTCTATAAATGACTCAGGTTTATCTTTCATTATGGCAGAGAAGCACTGAGGCATGATGAAACAAACAACTTGAGATTAAATGAAGTACCAAAAAAAATACTAGTTTAATTGTGTAGTGGGCAATTCATATACTTTGTACAATATTGGCACATTGCAGCTTCATTATGAATAAATGTGATATTCCATTAGTGCCAATGATATAGGCTAAATCTTCTTTTTCCAAAAGGAACAGATGGGAAATAGAAAATAACTGGATGAAAGCAGGTACAAAACACAACAGGGCAAGCAAATACAGCCCCAGGGCAAATGTGGGTGAGATGTGAATCACAGAGGGCTTGTGTGTGGTCTTGCTGATTTTAGTGCACTGGGCCTCTCTCTGATTGGCTCCATTCATGACCTGCGGCTTTCCTTGGCAGATACTGAATTTTCCTGATATCTCTGAATTTCTATGTGCCCCATTGCATCACTGGTTTTGTTCTCCTTACTCCACACAATGCCCTCTTAGGGGCTTCTTGACTTGCCTATCAGACCTTCAACTGAAATGTGGGTGGAAGGCATGATGACTCCTCAATTATTGCATTTTGCATGCTATACTGCTTAAGCCAGTGTTATGTGGCTGATGCCAAGATCTGCTGCCAAAAGAAATTGACCATTGATTACATACAGTGTCCTCTGAGTGCCTCAACTGCTGAGCAGAGTGAAATATATCTTGAGGAACAGACACCCTAAAAGACCTTGTCAAGCACTGGTCCCAGAGATCTACTTTGCATGCACTCTTGTGCTTCCAGTAGATAGAGTCTCTTTGACTCATAGGATGCTCTCAAGGTATTTTTTTTCTTATTTCTCTACAAAGTATATATTAATCAGATTTCCACTGCTGAACATAATACCCAACACGTCCCATTTAAAGGAGAAGTTTAATTTGGCTCATGGTTCAGTAGATTCAGTTCATGTTCATCTGACTCTAAGTGTGTGGCAGAAGAAAACTACTCACTTCACAGCAGTGATGAAGCCATGGGAAAAGTGAGGGTCAAGAAAGGAAATATACTTGGTATTCTTCCAGCAACACCCTCTTCCAACCAGGTCCCACCCCTAACTAAAAATGTATCTATAAACTTATCAATGGATCAATCAATCCACTAATGAGTATAGCAACCCAAAGATCTAGACACCTTGCAAAAACCTACCTCCTAACAAGTAAGATTTCTGGGGGACATATTAAAGATAAATCATGACATTCTCCTCTATTACTCAAAAATCTCAAGCCCATTATATTATGTAAAAGGTTTTTAGTCTGTTCCTAAGAATCACATAAGTGTTAACAGTTTCAATAGTGCTGAAATGTCCACTTTCAAAATATCCCCTGAAACTCAAAAATCGAATCCTTAGCTGTGAACCTTTATATAAAAAAAGTTAGAAAATCCTAAATATAATGGCATTGAGTAAATATTTTTTATACCAAAAGGAAGAAATAGAGAAAAAAATAAGAATCAGACCAAAACTCAGCAGGAAGAACATTAAGTCTTATAGCTCAGTTTTAGCCTCCAGGTCATGTGGTAGTGAAATATGAATTCTATAGCTTTGCTTATTGACCCGCACATGACCTGTCTCTTGGGCTTGCTTTACTCATGGCCAGAGGTTTGCCTTGATATCCACGTCCTTAGGATCTCAAACTTTTTGACATGCCTAGTAAACCTCTGGCATCATTCCCACAGCTCCCAGAATTCTTTTCTGGTTTTAATAGTTTGTAATGCAGATGACACCAAGATTTGTAATCAGCAGGAGTGGTAGCCTGACCCCATGGGACCATCACTGCAGAGACCTCTGAGTGGCTGGATGGCTGAACTCAAGGGAATCCTTCTCTGCGTGTCACTGAGTAAGAAGGTGGGCCCTAGAAATCTGTTCTCAAAGCAAGGTATTTCAAAGAAGTTTACCTTTGAGTCTATGATGAGTGAGAATTGAAAATTTCCTTAGAAAATGTACCAAGAAACTGCTACTGATGGCTGGGATTGATGACTATTACACTTCTGCCAGGGCCACACTGCTACTCTGGTCATCTTTACTAAGGGCATCTTTGATGGCATCTCCAAGACCTACAGTTACCTGACCCTGGACCTCTGGAAAGAGACTGTGTGCTCATCAAGTCTCCCACCATGAATTCACTGATCATCTTGTGAAAACTCACCTGAGTCTCTGTTCAAATGACTCAAGCTCCAGTAGTAGCTACAACACAAGGGTTTCTACAGGAGAAAAATAAAAATGAATGAAATCTGTCAAAAAAAAAAGAGGGTACATTTTATATTGTCCTAATGTGACATGCTAGGATTCTTTTTCATGGTGCTAATCTCTTCAACAAACCCACTTACTTTTCCCAACTTTATATATGATTCATTTTGGGCTAAAATTTGAACTTTTCAAATTTTTTTTCTTTGCCTTTTGCCTCTGATACTCACTATATATCTAGCTAAAAGAAGGCAGCAGTACCCATGTCACAGGCTAAATGTTAGCTGCTTGAAATCTCCTTTGCAGCTTACTCCATTGCTCTTTATCTCCCTCTCCTACAAAAGTCTAACAACATGAGAAAAATGTAGACAAGGTTTTTAAGAGTGTAACACAGATGCCCTCATGACAGAGTCCTTATTCCTCACTGAAACCTCACAAGCCTAGCCTCTACTGTCCATATTTCTATTGACATTCTCATCTTCTGAGCTTTAACCAGAATCACCACCCATCAAGCACTGTTGACAAGACTCTAGCTTTTCAAGCTTGCATTTTCAAGTCTTTCAAAAGTCCTGTCCCAAAGGAATTCCAAAGATTCTAAACCACATTGTCAAGTATAGTCAAAGAAGTAATACCACTTCCCCAGTATCAATTTTCTATATTAGTGAACTTTCCCCTTGCTGGATAAAATACACTAAGCTCACAACTAAAACAACATATTTCTCCCAATCAATGAATTGGTTAAAAATTGCAAGATTTAAATGGTTACCTTTATTGCAGGGCAGAAATAAGAAAAAGGAAGGAAAAAAATAGAAGGACAAAAAAGGTGCTCAGAGAGAAAAGAGTGTGTTGACAGAAAAACAGAAGATACATACTGTAAGCAGAACTGACCACAGCATTAATAAACTCAATTAAAGCTGAAAAAAAAATAAGAGAGCACTGGATGCAAAGTCAATTGGTGCTCTCATTTTTTGTCTTATTTGATCCAAATTGTCATCCTTAATCTTGTGCTAGAAGAGTGACATCAGGTGCCAAAGTCCATGTGTTCTCATATCCAAAGTTTGGTACCAGGTACAGGGTTTAGCTTGATCTTCTGTCAAGTTCAGTTGTGCTCTTCTGCAACTATGGTTAAAAGTTCTCCTCATTTGGTAAGTCATGCCCAGCTGCTCTAGCCATCTTGTTATGATTTAGCCTCTTTCTGCCTTTCTCCCTAAGAGACATAAATCTTCGTACTTTATGAGATGCTGAGAGACTGAGGTCTTTTTCTTCATATAGCTACTTCTGATGAATGGGACTATAGGTCCTACCTAATGAGGATTATTTACTCTCCATTGAATTTATGTTGATGTGGCTCATTGGCTTGACTGAGCAAAACCTTTTAGAATATAATAAGGAGTTAGTGTCTACATATGGAGAAACTGTTGAGTTGCCTGTTTAACAGACATGGACTTGGTGGACTGAAAAAGAAATATTGCATTGACTACCAGTGTCAATTTAAGCTGTAATAGATTAGGTGTGATTTGTGACTTTACTTATTCATCCTGGAAATACAATTGGGGTCTGCTTGCTAAAGAGGAGACACAGTTCTTCTAGAGATTCATAGGAATAGTTTTCTTCCTTAGAATGGTCTTTTTTAGATACTTCAGGTGAAGTTGATTTTATCCTAGAGTAGGTGATCCAATTATGCATCTTTGCCTCTTTCACTAAGGTGACCATGACAAAAGTCACTAAAAAGGGAATTTTCTTCCAAAGTTTTTTTTTTTTTTTAATTTTTTGAGACAGAGTCTCATTATGTAGTTGAGACTGACCTAGAACTCACTATATAGCCCAGGCTGGTCTCAAACTCACAGCAATCCTCCTGCCTCAGCCTCCTGAGCGCTGGGATTACAGGCATGCGCCACCATGCCCAGCCTCTTTCCAAGTTTTAAGGAGACCCTCATGTCCTGTACAGATACTAGATTGTTCCTTTGAGCCAAGAACTGGTAGGATTTTGTGACTATATAATTGGATGGCTTGTTCTATTTTGTCTAGATTGATAAAATATTGCAAGAATTTTATGGTTTCTGGTTCTGTCACCAGATCAGAACACAAAAGACTTCCCATCTAACGTATCACATGCACTCATATTTTGTCCATTCTCTGTGGTTTTCTGACTCTTTCTGAGGGCTATTGGTAATAATCAGAGCCAAGATTCAGATATCTCTTGGCAAAGTGTTGCTGCTTTAAAATTTGTTTGGAATTTTCTAGAGGACTAAGGTTCCATGCCAAAGAGAGATGATACTTTATTTCTAAGTCCTTTAATACTCCATAAGTTATCTGAGAGGTGAAAGAAGGCCCACTATCGCACTGAAGGGACTGAGGTTGTTCAAACCAAGGAATAATTTTTTAAAGTGCACCTTGCTTACCTCTGTATCCCTCTCTGAATGAGTAGAGATGGCCTTGATCCAGCTTTTGTAAAGCATAAATTAAAAGTAATAACTTCATAAATCCCCTAAATGGTGGAATGTGAGTAAAGTCTAATTACCAGTCCTGTGCAGGAGATATCCCTCTTCTATACCCCTCTTCTCTGTACAAGTTCTAACAAAGGAGGTGCGCTGGGTTAACTAAATTTATTGTGGGAAAGCTTGGCAGATGTGTTGGGTTTTGCCAATTATTCCAGCCCTGTGAATATTTGGATGACCATTTCCATTGTGGCACCTCTTCCCACATGGAAAGAATCATAAAGTGCTTTTACAGCATTTCACTGTGCTCCATGAGGAAGAGCCAGTTTATTTTCTAAATACTAGTATCCTCCTTTTTTTGTTTTTTGATTCCTCGTTGTTTTAGTCTATTTTTTTTCTTTGGGGAATATACTAGTTTGCAAATTTTCACAAGGATGGAGACTAAGGCTACTGTCTCGATGAGCTGCAAAGCTTCCCTTCTGCCTCATCAGCCTTTAGATTTCACAGAGAATGTAGACGTGTCTCTTTAGTGTTCTTGCAATAAATGACAGTAATCTGTTTGAAAAGACAGACTGCCTCTAAGAGTTGTCAAATTTCTTGTTTGTTCGAATAGAGTATTTATTAGTTAGAAAGCCCCTTCTTTTCCAGTTTGCTATATAGGCATGTAGCACCAGGAAGGTGTGCTTATAATATGTATAGTCATTTAGTATTTTAGCTTTTCCTGATATCAATGTCCATGTAAGCTCTATGAGTTCTACATTTTGATCAGAAGTCCCTGAGTGAAGGGTTTTGGCCTCAACATGTTGGGAACTGACAACTGCATAAATTTCAATGTCTTTCTTGAACAAGTCAACTTCCATCAATGAACTGAACCTCATCAGGGTCCTGGAGGGGTAAGCCAATGATGTTCGGACTTCTTGCATAGGTCTGGGAAATCACTTGTTCACAAGAATGATAACCTCTGATTCTCTAGGCATCAATGAGGTAGGATTAAAAGTGGAGCGAATCTTTATGGTAATCTCTGGGGTATCTATTAGGATGGGTTGATACTTACCAATCTATTCCCCTGTCAAGCACAAGTAGCCTTTCATATAAAGAATAGCTCTGACCTGATGGGGAATTAGGGCTTCTAGATTTTGTCTTAATGTTAATTTCATAGCTTCTTCCTTTAGCATAGCTGTAACCTCTATTGCCTTCAGGCACAGTGGCTATCCAGCAGTCACTCTTAATTTTTTTAAAAAATAAGATAATAGACAGAGTTCTTGTCCAACCCTTTGTATGAAACCACCCTAGGCAAATCTTCTCTTTTCTGACATATAGAGAAGGATTGTCTTAAACCAGGTAGCTCTGATGCTGGAGCCTGAATAATAGCATGTTTTAATTCACAAAAGGCATTGTCACCACTTCTGTCTTTTCTAGAGGAATAGATTCAGGACTCTTGACAGCCTCATATTAAGACTTTGCTTTTAGTTCAAAATTAGGGATCCAAATCTTTCAGAAGCCAGCCATTCTCAGGAAGAAATAGAGTTGGTGTTTGGAAGCAGAGAGCCCCAGTTCACAGATAAACTGGAACCAGTCTATGGATAGCTGTCATTTTCCAAGTCAAGAATGTATCCCAAGTGAACTTTCTGGAGGGATAACTGAGTTTTATTCTTTAAGATTTTATCTTTTTTCTCAGCTAGCAAATTAAGCATTTGACTATTATAATGTTCAAATAAATCCAAATTGGGCTCCAAATTAAAATATCATCTACTTAATGTAGAATAATTCTCTGTTTAAGCACTAGATTCCTTAAGTTTTTTCTAATACTCAAGCAAAAGGGTAAGGTCTATCTCTAAAGCTCTGTTTGAAAACAATCCATATATGCTGTTTTTCCCTTGAAATCATATTTCCCCATTCAAAGTTAAATAGAAACTAAAATCTCAACAAAATAGAATAGAAATCTTAGTTTCTTAGACTGAAAACTAATTTATGCCACTCAGAAATAATCTTGTATTTGTTTTAACATAGAGTACCGAAATTGGTCAAGAAGAATTGGACATCTTGCAATGGTAGGTCAGAAGCAATAGTCAAAGTTTGTTACTCATCTGCCAATTTACTAGTCTCTTCTGAAAGTGGCCTCTCCCTTCTTTGCATTGCTGGATATTTGCTACTGAAAAACAGACCTGATTCACATTCTTCCTTTGGCTCCTAAGAACCCTGAGAGGCAGAATGAGTTGTGAGAGGAGTAGGAAGCTTCACTCTGAGTATAATGTCCAGGACTTGGAGTTAGATGCAAAGCATGAGGAGGAGGTTGGGGAGCACTACACCCATCTGGGGCCCTAGGCTCTGATGGAATTTTTTTTTTTTTTTTTTTTTTTTTTTGTACCTGGGATCAAACTCAGGACCTTGTGCTTGAGAGGCAGGAGGCAGAACCAATGCACTAAATCACCGGCTTTCTGATGGAACTCTTGAATGACTTTAGGGGAAGCATACTATTTCAATGGCTTGAGGATTATGATGACCAGGAAGCGTATGCTGACTTTCATCCCGATCTCCCAGTGTGGTTACTTTCATCAAACAGAGAAGATAAACACATATCCCCCTGTGAGAAATGTGGGGGAGTACAAGGATGGGATCATCAGTGATATTGACTTTTTCCTCAGGGGTCACTCCAAAAACCAAAGTCTCTGGGCTTTTATTGTGACAATGACTTACCAAAAAGCCTTAGCATAGAGGATTTCACTCCACTTTCTATGCTTTCTGCAGCAACTGTCTCACTGCAGAATAGTCCTATAATTTAGACTACCATCCTTTACCCATTTCTCACCATTCTGTAGTTTGTGCTGGACCACAACTATATAATCTCGGATAAATTGTTGCTTTTTGCGAATTGTCAGGGTCAATTTTTTCACACTGTTGAAGCATATGACCTAGTGGCAAAGTTGCTGGGATGCTCAAGATATTTCCATTCCACATTTGGAAACCTATGGAGAGGAAGAACTAGGTCTGGATTCTAATTAAGAGGGCACCCCCTGAAGGAGGCAGGTAGACCTGTGAGTTCACAAAGAGTCCTTTGTTATACTCAAATACTCTTTAGATGCAGACATCTTTGCTCAAAACTCAGGTAGTAGCACTGTTGTTTTAGCTTTCTAATTGTCCTTAGGCTTAGAACTCCGCAGATTGTGGCCCACTAACTCCATAGGGGAAGGGAAAGAGCTTGCAGGGGCTCCCTTTGCCCCTTGAGATACACTAAATCAGGCCATAAACCTTCAGGAGCTCTCCTGACAACCTGGGAAATAATCTCTCTTTAGGACAAGAAAGGAGGAAATTTAAAGTACTTCCTTGAATTTTGAAACAAGGTGATCTAAACTGAGTCCCACGTGTTCCCTGAAAGCAGAGATTTTAGCTCTTATCTATAAGGATGCAAAAACCACAATGCTTGTCCATTTACAAGGCTTACAAAAATAAAATACTAACTTTTCAAAATGAAAGAAATGAGCAAGTACAGTGGGCTCAAAAAGAACTAATTAAATTCAATAGAATAAGTTAAAATAGAAAAGTGCTTGTGAACAGGAAAGGAAAGTGGGCTATGGCTCTTAATACAATTAGATGGATTAGAACTGAATAATTGGGTATACTCAATGCATAAATGTTCATGCCTAGCAAGTACTCAATAAATTACAAACTGAGGAACAATAAGTTCCCTAGATATTTGCCAGACTATAAATTACAAGGTCTTTCAAGCTCCTTGTTATGAAATGGTTTCTTTTTCACTTAGTGAAGAATAAAATAACAACTAACCCAAGATGTTCTTAGAATAAGGCTTTCATAGACACATCCATAATTTTAATTACCTTTCCTAATAAAGCACAAGAATGCTTAAAAGAGGATAGTTATACAATTTTTATCATTTAGTTTTAAAGACACAGAATATTTCCAATGACTTAAGAATATCTTAAAACAGATAACAATAATTAGCATAACATCTTACTAATAAAAGCACAAAAAATAGCTCTAAATTCATTTTCACAAATAAGTCAGATTGTGTTCAGGTATGATTAAGAATTAAATCATGTACCTTTACATAATATATCTTGATCTTATTTTTCCCATATCCTGCCCTCCCTCAACCTCTCCACCCCTTCCTGCAAATTCTTTGTTTCCATTTTTCATTTCTCATGTTAATTCCATTCCCTTTTCCTTTCTCCTACCCCTCCTACATTCCCTTCCCATTTGCACCTTTTCTCCCTACTTCCTATTATCTCTCTTTAGATCTCTATTTACACTTTCAGTACCTCACACCAGATAAACCATTCAGTATTTACACACGTGTTTCCCATTTATTTCACTTAAGAGTAGGGCCTCAATATGCATACATTTAGTTCTAAATGACTCTAATCTCATTACATTGTGTGCTTAAAATGTACTGGTAAATTTAAAATTAAAAAAAAGAAAGCATGTATATCACTCAAATGAAAACAGGAACTGGCTCATTCATGCGCTGTAGAAGGCAAATGCACATTTCTACTTCATCAGAAGCACTTGGTTATCCATAACTAGTTTACAATTAAATGACACTCCAATCACCTTTCATATGTGAATTAATGATAGGGTAGGTAAACAAATTAAATTCTAAAACTTGAAAACACCTGAATTGAACACTTGCTCTTATATATCCTGATGTTCTGGTGAAATCTTTTCTTCGTTTTAGATTTGTCAGTATTGCATAAATATTTCTTAGTCCATCTAAGCCAGTGATGGTGAACCTTTTAGAGCTTTCAAAGATAAAAACAATCCTTTGCTGCATGTGCCACAGGTTCACAACCACTGATCTAAGCAGTCAACATTTTCCTGGGGTTGATTAGATGTTTCTAATTCAGGGTCCCACAGAATCTTTAGTAAGCAAATAACTGGTCTTAGTTGAAAGGGTTTCGCTTCTAAATTAGTAAGTTCCAAAGGAGGAAAGATGGTAGAAAAAGACAAAGCACACACTGTAGTTTTTATACCTGCACCTTTATATGGGCCATTCTGCTTTTAATATATGGGAAGTGTATGTTGCTGCTTGCCCAGGAGGAACTTTTAAACTGGCAGCAGATGATCTAGATTAAATATCTCCAGGAATCCCCCCAAACCAGCAGCTAGATGGGAGCTTGATGTACTAGTGACAGTCTCCTGTTCAACAACCGCATCCATTTTCCAGGGAAAACTGGGATGTTATCAATAGTTCTTCCCCTTTCTTCAAAGGTCTTCCCCACAGGGCACTTAAATTTGTCCTTGGGTTTCCTCAGTCCAACCAGCTCCAGGCACTGTTTCTCAGCTGCCACCACAGACGTGGCGTCCAGGACTTAAATGCACCATATGTATTTGCCAGCTTTGTGGTACTGAGACATGAGCAGAGCTGGCAGCAGCACAGGCTTTATGCTCTGCACCCTCTTCCTCTCCTCTTCTGGCCGCCAGCAAGACCATAGCTTGCAATAATTTCTACCTGTTTCTCCTTGCCCATCCCAGGGCTTTCCTAGGGTAGAAAGAGAAAGAAGACATTTTTTAAATCCTTAAATTATTCCTTTTGAGCTTGAATCCATAGATTTCAAAGAGAGAGATACGTAACTATTCTCAAAATGACCTTAGCTCCTGTCCTTCCTACGAGCTCTGGTCATCTGATGGCTGGACTGCCAAATATCTCCCTACCTGGTAGGGTAGGGACCAGCAGTGTTTTCTGGGTCATTTTTTCTCCTAATCAATGAATCAATCAGGAAAATTGGTGGATGTGAAAGATTGCCCTTTATTTTAGGGTGGAAACGAGAAAAGGAAAAGATGACCTGGACAGAAATGCTCTGAGGGAAAATGGTGCTTTGAAGGAAAAAGAGAAAATATGTATCCTCCAAGCAGAATGGACCGCTGCAAAAACAAGAATACAACGGACACAACATCAATTGCTGCCATGCTTTTGTGTCCTTTTGATAGTTGATCCAGGTGGTCCCACTTCATCTCCTGCTAGTAAGCTGTTACCAGGTGCCAAGTCGGGTGTCTTTGTATCAGAAAATTGGCCCCTGGTCTAACGCTCAGCTTGAGTCCTTGTCAGGCTCAGGTGCTCCTGTTCTGCACCCATGGTTAAAAGTCTCCTGGGGTAGTAGCTTGTGCCCACCTGCTCCAGCCACTTTGTCGTGACCTTGTCTCTAACTACAGAACTATACATGTGGTTCCTTTGGGGCCAAGATATTCTTTTTTTCTGTTTTTCCTGCTCCAATTTTTGCATCAATTCTTACTATAATTCTGGGCAAAAACAGTCAACCTTACCCATACCACAAACCAAACATTGATCTGTTTTGAAATTCATGTAGTCGGACCAGTCTACCACCCTTAGCTTTATTCTTCCACCATCTCAGGGGATGCGCAAAATGGAGCCTTTCCCCTAACAGTGTAACACCTAAGGTTTCTAGTCCACTTGCCAAAGGAGTCCTTATTCCCAATTATAATTTCCCTGCCCTGGCCTTTATTATCAACATTACAGTTTTCAGAGCAGAGAGAATCAACCATCAGGCTCTGCTTATAGCATTGTGACATCTGTAGTTTGCATTATCAAAGCTTTACAAATGCCTCACACAAACTATTTCCTGAAAGCGTCTTACTCAAATTTCAGGGGCATGCATAGGAATGACCCCATTTCTCTGGTCCCAGTTTCCTACTCTAGTCACATTTCCAATAGCTGGACACACTACATGATACAAATTAAAAGAGAAGTGTTGTAATTTGACTAAGGGTTTCGGGTGATTTGATCTATTGTCAGCTGGCTCTAAGGCAGACACATGATGATTAGAAGAGTGTGGCAGAAAAGAGCTGTACAGTTCATGGTGGCCAAGAAGTAAAGCAGGGTAGGAATGCCCCAGAGGGAGTGGTAAGAGACCACATGTGCACACCGCCACGACACACCCATGTGCAGGCAGAAATATGTGCTACTGAAACTCTAGTGTGTATCTCAAAGTCACGCATAATGATTCTCTAGTCTAACTCTCACAGAATCTTTTAAAAGAGAAAAGTCTCCCTCTATGTTTAAAATGAATTTTATTGGTACATTTTAGATACACATAATGATCACATTCATCATAGGGAATTTATACCTGTAGGTAATATATCTTGATTCTTCTTAACAGCTATAGGATCATTTCAGTGATCACAACTGACTATATATCAACTGGGTTTAGCTTTTAAAATCCTTTCTTGGTGAAGCACACATTTTTTTTTCCTTATTAAGATAGAAAAAAAGGCAAAGAAGACATTTGGAATGAAAATTTGAATAAAACTACTATAAGTATTATCCTCATTCTTTGAAGCAGGAAAAAGAAATATAATTTTAATTATTATCTGATTTTAAAATATTGTCTTTTTACTTAAAATACTATTTTAAATAAAATTTCATGTGTTATTTTATCAACTGGTTTCATATGAAAAGTATATTTCTTTACAATGTATCTCATTTTTACACAGATTCAGATGAAAAAATACACAAAAAACTTGGAACAAATGAAAAACACATAAGTGGATTATGAGAATAATATAAGAGAAAGAAAAACTTCATTCTTCAGGAATAATGGAAGTGAATTTTGGTACCAAAACAAAAATAACAACAAAAACAACTAGAAGTAATTGACTTCTAATTTAAAGAAAATTATTTTCTCCTTATTCCTCACATTGGTTTATATAGTAATAGAATACAGGGTTCACTAACATCACAGGTAATTACAGTATTTGATAGTTTTAACTTATTTTTTCTGGGTCTGCAGAGTAAAAATTAAACAACCTATAGATAATGTTCGTGCAAGTATTTGTTAATGTATGAAGTTGTTATAGCTTGTCTCTAGATGTCCCCTTGCAAAACCTCATGGGGGCCTTTTTCAGAGATGGCTGACAATACCCTGTGTAAGGATTGAAGGTGCTAGGCTTAAGGGTGAGTGACTACTAAATCAGTTCACTAATTGGTTTCTCACCATCCTAATCCTGGTAGCCGGAACAGAACATATGAGGGACAGAAAGAGGCTTACTACAAAGCCATAGTTCATCAATTTCCTGTTGCTTTTGTTAGGTCTCATAGTGACCTTTCTGCAATTCTAACGTTCTTCTCTTCATCTTCCAGATTAAAGGGTCAAAATATATTTGAAATTCTTTGGCTGCTTTCTTGATTTCTTTCTTTACCCCAGAGGAATAGAAATCTAAATGGAAATAGTTACAAATGACTTTGACCTTTTCACTTGTAAGCTGACTTCTTTGATAATCAGTCTTTTTGCCTGGGAATTTAGTAAAACGATAATGCAATGGCATGTCAATATGCAATTACCAGTGGATTCAAAGGAAAAATGGATACAGGGCTAGCATTTCATCACAGGGAAGTTAATCTTTCAAAAGCATTTTTGTTACTATGTCTTTAGTGAATATGCCGCATATAATTACAGCAATAAACCATCAAATATAATACAAATTAAAGAATATAAGATTCAAAACTTCATAGCTAAATGATACAAATGCAGAAATTTTCATTAGATTTGTGATGATAGATGGAAGATTTCACACACTGATATCATTTAGAATCAAAATTTTGGTAAAAAATTAAAATACAATAGTATTTTGTCTTCACTAGGGAAAGGAATATGTTGATACTGCTTTTCCTTGTCATTGTAATTATTAAAATTAAAGATAGAAAATGCTAAACTGTAAGAACATAAAAAGAAACAGAATAATCAAGTGACATACTTAAATCACAAGTTTCAGAAAAAAAAACAAGATGAAAGCATTTCTTCAATTTAATCCTTGGAAGTTTAGCTGTTTTTAAATGATACATTTAAAAAAATAATCATTATAAGCCAGAACTTAATGCATTGAATGTTTAAACAATATAAATAGAAACCTTTAGATAGATAATTAGTGACTTGTGTGTGTTAAAGAATGTCTATTCTTTCATTATTTTGACAAGAGATAGAAGTTAGATTATGTTGATCTATTCTCTTAAAGTTAATTTTAGTTCATAACATCAGTTTTGTTATCAAAGAGAAAGAGCTACTATAAAAAAAATAAAAGTGTCATTGACTCTTTTATGTTTTATCTATTTTCTTTTTTGTCCAGAGCTGAAGGTGCTTACAGATAAGAAAAGTTTTGCAAAAAAAAGAAGTATAAACACACAGATATTTAATTATTTTCAAGTGACTCATTTTTTCTGAATAGTTTTTCCAAGAAATCTGGATAGTTTAAGAAAGCATTATAAAGTGAGAATAGGAAGTATATAGAGTATTCAAAGAGAATTAAGTATATATTTGGAATATATAAATGATGTTTCATCTCTATAAAATTCAAAATAATAATTTTAATTTTAATATACTTTAAATTATAATATAGCATAAAAATAATTCTAAATTAGTATTTTATGAAGATTAAGTGCCAGCATACCTTTTTACTGAATGTTGCTTATAGCCATTTGGTAGTAAACACTTCTATGAGAAACAGGGATTAAGGCCTCTTTCATTTCATTTTGAAAAGGTTCTGATATCAAAGAAAAACACAGTAATATACATACCTAATCTATGCTATCATCCAAATTACATTGGACTTGTGCAATGCTCTGTTCACTGGTAGATTCTATATCCCTGTCTGGACAAGTATTTTCATTTTTTAATTTTCCTATTAAAGCTGGCGCTTGAGATGATAATGATCATGTAAGATTGCACATGTTGAATGGTCAGATGACTAAGACCATTGGAAGGAAACATATGAATATGCGGGTCAGGGATTTAGCTCAGTGGTTCTGCTGTCTCGCAAGCAATAAGATCCCGAGTTTGACCCCCGGTACCAAAAAAAAAAAAAAAAAAAAAAAAAAGTATATGTGACGATGCATTTACTTACTCGGTCAGGTACACCTCACGTATATCCCAAAGCTCTTCTCTTCTGGGTACTTACATCCTTTGTGTTTCCAAGATGGATAAAATGGAACCTTGGACATAGCTGTTAAGAAGCTTTGTTCATGACAGGGAAGTATGTCAGAAAATTTGTGCTTTTGAGAAAGAGGAAGCATACGTCTTTATGGCCAGGATTATACGTGAAGTCTTGTGATCACATTAGAGAGGGAGGGAAGGCTTTATTTGACTCAATGTACCAGACAGATATTAGAAATAGAATAATAATTTTAAAATGCACTTTTACATATGTATTTCAAATGTTTTGTAGCAGCACAATGAGATGAATAAAGGCAGTGAGGACTCTCCTAATACAGATACAGTACATTCATTGACTGGTACTTTTCAAAACTACAGTGTTCTAAATACATATGTTAATCTGGTGATTTTGTCAATATTTTGCATTTATTTTGTGATAGAGATTATTTTTAATCATGTACAATAAAATCTTTAATGAAAATCAAAAATACAAACAGAGAAAAATCACATTTTGATGGGCAAAGAAAAATTTGTTGACTGAAAATATTTTGTAACTGCCTGTTATAATTTACCACTTAGAAATATGAAAAAATGTTTGATCCTTGACAGAAAATCAAAATATGCTGAACATTTCTAAAAGCAGAATTACCACAATAAAGAAGCCTTAATGTAAATACTACACAATAAGACAAATCACAATATAATCAACCAAGCAATTACACAAGTTTTCTTATATCATGCTTTTTGGAATTTTAATGTCTTCTATAAAATTGCCCAATTTATTCATGAATGATTCTTTTAAAATTATCACATTTCTGGGGAGACAGTTTTTGAGAATAGTTTATAATTAATATGAAAGTCTGTCTCCTATATACTAATTGAAATAATTCTTGGAAAATGAATTAATAGGTAAATTGACTATTTTTCACATTATAAAAATTAAAATAATGATATAGGAATACTTCTTTGGGAAGAGAAAAGAAATGTGTGTTAAATCTATCATGAAGAATCAGAAAAAAATGCAGTGCATATGTATAACTTATGATTTCCTCTAAGAGAATAGGATTGTATTATTGAGACCCTGAAAAGTAGAATTCTTCACATAATGAAATATTGAAGGGGAATTTAAAATTTTGAGCAGCAGAAAGTAGTATTATTGAGTTGAGCCCAAATATCATTATGTCATTCTGAGAAATATAGAACTCATGATTCACACTGAACATGAACTGAATGGTATTTATATTTTCCTACAAATATGGTCTGCATAAACATTTAAGAGAAATGTCAGTACAATTTAACAACATCATAATTATATGAAATAGGGAGTGATTGAGTCTTAAAACCTGGCTTACTATACTACTTTCATTTGATAATGGACTAAACTTTCATTTTCTATTGCTGTTTAATAAGTTACAAAATTTTACAAGCTTAAAACAATAACTGTTTATTACTCTGATTCTGCAGTTCTAGAATTCTGAAGCAGGTTAATAACATGTACCTTACTCTGGTTTTCCCATTAGGTTAAAGTCAAGACTGGATGCATTACACGTATTTGAAGATTAAACTGAACCCCTTGATGTATAACCCACTGTTGTAGATATTGGCAAGAGGCCTCAGTTCTTTGATATGTGTATTTCTGCATGGCACTCTTGGCGAGTTCCATAACATGTCACCTCATTTCCTTCAGAAGAAGTGATCAAAGATATACATATATACGTATATGTATCCAAAGGTCTTTTATAACCTAACCTTGGAAAGCATGCAATGCTCTTTCTTCGTATTAGCAATACAAGTCATCCCTGTGTAAGATGGGAGAATATTCAGGGATATTAATAATAAGATGAAGTGATTAAAGGATGCTCTGTAGAGATTGGGAACGTGTCCAGCATCATTAGGCATTATAGTCAACAACCAAATACAGTTAATGAACTAAACTGAATACTTTGCACTGTATTTATTAGAATTACCTTGTAGACTGAGACATGAATAATTTTGCATGAACTATAGTTTTTATTCACACTCATATTGACAGTATTTGACTTCTTTTTTTAATTGAGTTTATTGGTACATTTTAGGTATATAGTATGGTTACATTCATTATTGGAATCTTGCACCTTTACACAACAGGTCTTGGTTATCATTTTTTCCCCTTGTCCCTGCCCTCCCTTCATCCCCTCCTGCCCTCCCCATTTACAAACACTTTATTTCCATCTTTTTCACTTTCTCATATTTTTTTCTTTTTCCTTATTCCCTTGCCCTTGCCCTTCCCACTTCCCCTACACCTTTAGCCCTTTTATTCCTATTTCACATTGTCAATTATCTCATTAGGATTTTATGTACAATTATAGTTTTCACACCAGAGAAACTATTCAGTATTTACACATGTGTGACTTATTTATTTCACATAGGAGTATATCCTCAAAATGTATCCATTTTCCTATGAATGAATCTAATTTCTCATTCTTTAGGGCTGTGTAGTATTCCATTTTCTAGAAAAAAACACATCTTTATCCAGTTCCCAACTGATGGGCAATTGGGCTGTTTCCAAGTTTTAGCTATTACAAATTGTGCTGCTATAAACATAGGTACACATATATCACTGTGATATGATTCATTTGGAAAGATACTCAGCAGAGGGATGGCTGGGTCAAATGGAACCTGTAGTCCCAGCTCTTTGAGGTATCTCCGTATTGATTTCCATAGTGTTTGCACCAGTCTGCACTCCCACCAACAATAGAAAAGGGTTCCTTTCTCCCCACAACCCTGCCAACATTTGTTATTTTGTGATACAGTATTTAACTTCTTAATGTTCCATTATTTCCAATCTATTCAAAATTATCTTCAATGATGATAAATAGATGTTTCTCTTCTTTAATACCCTCAGTAGTGTTGCACTACCAAAGGGACAAATCATATGTTAGTTGTGGTTGTCAGCCATATAGCTGAACTTGAAGATACTGGCAGTGAAGAGGTTTTCACTATGCATAACTCACTATGTTTATGCCCTGAAATAGTGGAAAATGCCTCTAGAGCACTGTATTTATGACTTGATCTAATTTAGTAAGACTAACTATAAAGTGTCACATTCAGGACAGAATTATCTTAGATTCATATCTCGTGCTAAGACACATTGATATATAAATAATTATCTAAAAAGTATAATTTTGAAGAAGAATCCCATATTTGCAACCAGCCTAGCTAGCTAAATTCTCACTATTTTTTTTTCTTGTCATTCAGTAGTGTAAGGAGATGGAATTCAGTTTGATTCTGGTAAAGAATAATGTAAATGTCATCATAGCAAACATATAATGAATTTTGATGTACCATTAAACCTCAAAACAGTCTATAGGTGATCATCCTGTTGTATCATCTAAATGTTGATTGTCAATGCACATGTTGCTTTGCTACTGCAATTTCATCAATAATGGGTCTCCCTCATCTAGGAAAAAAACATGGTTTTCATTTTTTTGGCTCTCCCAGTGAAATCCTCTTCAAAGCTATTTCATTAATACAGAACCATTGCAGAATAACATATTTCTGAGGCATCTCTTCAGGATTTATGTGTGACACCATGCATGCTTCTGGGTGCAAGCTTATTTGTTAAGTGGTCTAGTTTCCTTTAGCTAAGTGGCTCACTCTAACGTTTGGATGCCACAAGATATTCTGAAGCATCTGTTACTATTCATCAGTGACTAAAATAATTTATGACTTTTCATTAATCATCTGGAAGAAAGAATATTCACTTAGGTAGCAGTTCCTTTGTTATTACAAGAAGCACATGAGGAAAGGAAAAGCATGTTTAAGGGAGCGAAGCAGAAAAGCAGGTAAAAGACTGACAAATAAGCATGAAGAGAAGCATGTAACATCACAACCCAGGGGCCTCTGAAATTTGGTCTTGTAATAGCTTTTGCACATGAGGAATGAATATTCTTATAAGACAGTGATATATCAACTCTTCCATAGTCATTTATAAAGAGCTGTGACATATAAAACACTTTAAGGTGCTTTCAGCATTATTTCTAAAAAGCTTTAAAAATTAGAAATCACAGAGAGTTTACGTCTACCGGTTTCACTTTAATTTATCCATGTGTACATAAAAAAGTCACTTGGCTCTTAAATTTTAATATATTTTAAAATCACAAAATAACAAGCTGTGTCCATTAATCCTGACTCGCCAATTCATTTGATTGGAAAATGCCCAGAAGGTTAGTAACGAGCTTTCTTGTTTGTATTAGGGTGTATGATGGAGGGATGGCCATAGTTACTCTCAACAGTCTCACTCCTGTTTCTCTCCACTGCTTCCTTTTTTGCTTTCCAGACACCATGTACTGAGCGGCTTTGTTTCTCTGTGCCCTTCTGCGATTTCTGCCTTGGAGCCTACTGATCACATTCTGAAAACAGCAGCCAATCAACCCTTTACTCCATTAAGTTGTGGATTTTGTAAATTGTGTCCAGCAATGACAAAGGTCACTAACACAAAAAACTCGTGCAAGAGAGGGGGCATCCTTGCTGTAATTGTAGCTGAAAATGTGATTTAAAATCCTTTAGAACTTGTCTGCCGTGGAAGTTTAGAAAGGTTTGGAGATGCTGACTAGAGAAGACCTAGAATACTGCAAATTGTCCCTGATGAATGATTCTGCTCAGAGCTCAGAAGATGAGAATGCCATAGAAAAGGTCCAGCTCACAAGGTTTCAATTGAAAACAAGGGCTCCATAGGCAAGTGGACTACTGACCACATACATTATACTTTTGGAGAAAATGTGTCCAAGTATTTTAGAATTTTCAGGAGACTGAGATTAGGGTGGGAGATTAATTAATCTGGCAGAAGAAATGTTAAGGCAGCCCAACCTTTAGGCTGTGGTGTAAGCAACGCAGACTGTTTTTTTGGTCAGATTTATAGGGAAAATTGGAGGCAAAAGGCAGAAAAGAAAATTTGAATAACTTAAATGTTGGATCGGAAGGAGCCATATGTACATAAAATTGGGACTAAAAGAGGTATGACTACTAAAAAGATTAGCACCATTGGGGAAAAAAAAAAACAAGTACTGTGTACTAGGAGAAAGATGCCTTGATGATGTTTCAGAAATCAGCAAGACTCAACTCATTGCAGTCTCAAAGGTATAAAATTACAAATCAATCATTAATTTAAGAAGAAAGTCTTAAGGAAACCCCAGAAAATTGGTTAACTGGCTTTCATTTTGTTTTGCTCAACCATGTAGGTGCTCAGAATATGCTGCAGCCATGGTCCAAATTTGAAGGAAAATAACAAAAAGAAAACAAACAAAGCACCTGGGAAACAATTACTTTTTCAAAGATAAAAGGAAAATGAAGTACAAAAGCTAATTCATGTGGAGCAGAAAATTAAAATAAAAAACTGACGCATTTACATTAACACTTCAAAAAAGGGAAATAAATATAAATGTAACAAAATCTATACAAAGTCAGTACAGTAGAAACAAAATTTTGCCTAAAGAAATCAAAGATCTAGCTAAATATTCAGATTCCTGAATAGGAATATTTAATTTTTACTTCTCAATCTGATTTACAGATAAAATAAAATTCTGAGGAAAATCCCAAACAATTGTGTTGTGAATTATAATTGATTCAAGGATTCATACAGAAAAATGAGACACTAAAAATAACCACCATACTACTGAATAGAAGTCAGACAGGTGACACTTTCCGACTTCAAGGCTGTAATAAACAAGTCACATTGATGTGAATGAAAGGATGGGCAAACAGGTCAGAGGAAGAGCATGAGGAGCTCAGAAACAGATGTAAAGACATACAGTCCACTGATCTTTGACAGGGATCAATTCTTTGGCAATTCCATGAGGAAAAGATTGCCTTTCAATAAATGGTCCCGGAATAGCTAGATATCCACATTGTGATGAATCTAGACAGAAAAAAACCTTCCACCTTTTATAAAATGTACTCAAAAGGATTGTAGATGTAAATATAAAATTTAAAACTATGAAACTTATAGAGTAACATAGAACACAACTTAGGTTACCATGGGATTGGCAATTGCTCTTCAGGTGTATCATCAAAAAAGTATAATAAATTAAAGAGGAGATCGTTGTTAGACTTCCACTAAAGTTAATCACTTCTATGTAAAGACACTGTCATACAGATGAGGAAAGCAAGAATAACCACAGACTGGTAGAAAACCCATATATCTGATAAAAGACATATTCATAAAATATAGATGACCTTTAAAACTTAAATAAGAAAAGAGAAGTAGTTAAAAATGAGCAAAAGTGTCAAACTTACACAAAGGAATATATATCAATGACTAATAAGTGTAAGAAAATAGTCCAACATTCTTAATTATTATAAAATGGCAAGTTAAAAATATGATGATGTATTATTAGGGGGATATAGTTATTCTTCCTCTAGGCATTTACTATATTGAGCATATAATCTTTTTATTGCAATTAGCATAAAGCAGAAGAGATGAACCTTTTTCATTTTTGAGATACCAAAACCTGGGAACAAACAAGATGTACTTAAATAGATGAATGAATAAACAAACTATGGTTTATCCAGACAATCATAAATTATTCAGCAATAAGAATACATGAACTATCCATCTACAAAGAGATGTAAGTAAACTTTTTTCTATAATATTTTATAAGATTAAAAAGAAAAAAACTGAATAAAAGCAGACTATCCCTCTGAGTTAATAATATAAAGAGGGTGTGTTAACAAAGGGACAGCTGTTTTTTCTAACCTGAGTTACTAGAAGTCCCTGGATTAATGTGTTTAATTGCAGTTATCATTAAAAAGAAGAAAAGTTGGCACCTTTACAATGCCATGCAAAGACAAAGAATATCAAAGATAGAGTAACAAAACTTCGAGGACATCATATAGATATGCAGAAACAACTTTAAAGCAATAACACAGTTAAAATTTTAGAACATCTCCTGCTTGTATAAAGATGAAAGCACAATGAGAGAAAATAAATACTACCGAAGTATTGCAAAAGAAATATATCAATAGTTTATTTTCTCTTTATAAGACCTAAGTTAGAAATATCACATCAAAGAAATGTCAATTTGGAAAATGGAATATAAGTCAAGAAAAATAAAATTTTAAAAAGTTCTATTGTTTAACTGATCTACTTGATAAGTGTATGGAAGAACGATCCCTTTAGGTTACTACTCTGGCTACCCAACACTCCAAAGTCTGTACTTCTTCCTGAAAAACCAACTCCTGCATTGGGCCTGAGTGAGAAAATGATTATATTTTTCTGAAGATGTCCGGGTGAAGCAGTTTCCTATCAGAGAATTCAGAGGAAAACTTCAATGCAAACGCAGAAAAAACGTAATGTACATGGTCCAAAATACGATGGGAACCTGCCATACTCTCTTCTTTCGGTAAAGCTTTTACCCCTTGAGATGAGTGAAAGGGTAAGTTATACAAGCACAGAGGTATGCTTTGCTAGTCTAGAGATGAAATGCCTTGCAAGGGTCCAGGGAGAGGTACTGGGAGAGAAGACACACAGCAGATCCTTGCAAACACTGAACGTGAAGACCGGCGTTGTTTGGAGAATGGATACAATTTTGTCTTGTCTTCTTGTTCTTGTTTCATAGGCACTGTGCGATGTATCTAACGAAGTGAAGCCCGCAGGCTGCTTCCATTATGCTTATTTGTCTCCTTTCCACATCTATCTGAACCTCAACTTATTAAAGCTTCCAGTTCCCTCTTTCTATTGTTCCATAGTTATGATTTTCCCAATCCTTCAATGAAAGAGCATTCCTGTAGTGCTCAATCCTTTTGGTAAAATCTTTAATTTTTAAAATGTATTGAGTGTCCATATGTTAAAAATAACAAATCACCCATAAGATACGAAACTGTCAAAAATAAAACACTGCACAGTACAAACTAATTTTTATTATCATAAATAACTTTAATTTTTCTAAGTAGAGATTCTTCTATATCAATTTTTTTTTTAGATGTATTGGTATGTCTTAGGTATGCAATACAGTGACATTCATCATTGGGAACTTGTACCTTTGCATGATATATCTTGGTTCTTATTTTTCCCCATTTCCTTACCTTAAACTATTTTTAATGGGACCAATTTAAAGATAAGAAAGTCTGAGTAACTTAATTGCTGATAACCTAGGCAAATAGAAAGACAATTATTCAAGACCAAGTCAGCATGGGTTCAAACATTACATCCCCAGCCATACTTGTACATAATCCCTTTCTTCTTTCAATCTATCAATCTTTACTGATCTTTACTTCCAACAGGTTAATGATATATTAATGATATATTAATCTGAATGATTTTATACAATATTAGTTATAACTAGAAATACTGTACTCCTTGACAAGAAAAGATCAGAAATTAAAAATAATATGAAGAAACAAGTTTTTGTTTTTGTTTTTTTTCTTGTACCAGAGATCGAACTTAGGTCCTTAAAGCTTAGCAAGGCAGGCTGTGGAAGCACTAAGATAACACTCTGGCCCCTTGTTCTTGAAAAGATATAAGCAAAAGTATGTTGATATGTTGAATGTGGTAAGACTGATTGCTTTCCTTGCAATTATTGGAACAACAATTGCCCAAATATGCCAAGTCTTCTTGACAACTCAGTGAGACATAGTCATGAAAGCCCAGGGCTAATTTTCTTTTTAATTCAGGAAATACTACAAATATGATTTATATAAATGGGCCAACAACTGAGCCAGGCACTCTAGAATCCTTGACAAAAATGTGTAGAGAAAGTAGGTTGGTAGGCAGCTCATACTTTATTAAAATAGTTGAAACAAGATATTTGAACTACCTAGATTTCCTTATTTGGAACACATTCCTGCATGAATTCAAAATATTCATCCCAATACCTACACATATCGTAGGAATTGTATTACATTTTTAATTATATGGCTTCTAAAAGACTGGTCTTAGGTTAAAGTGTCTTAAATCTAATTTCTGTTTTGCTTCTAACTTTGTAAATGTAGAAAAATTTCCCCAGTATTTCATTTCACAAATCTTAATTTCCAAATAAAATCTTTATGATGCTGAATTTAATTAAGTGTTTCCCATGTTGGAAATTTTGAATGTAGACTTATGTAATGGAAACAGTGCCTTTCTTGTATTAAAACAACAATTTCTCTTTTGATTCAAAGCAGGTTGTTCAAAACTGTTTAATATTTCACACCAATGGAGATTTACCTTTTCTTGTTTGTAAAGTTCCATTAAACTTGTTCTCATTATGAGGTAGACAGAGGTGAATTATGGGCTACAGAACAGCAAACAGTCACAGTATGAATAAGAAAAGGAAAACCATTCACATAATAAAGGTCAAACAAGCCTCACCTTTTCTATTGTCAAATTTATTAGCAAAGGCATTTAAAATATTTCTTAATCTCTAGCTATGTTTTCAATCTACATATTGATGTAAAATCTTTTGGATAAGAGGATTTTAAAAAGTTTACAACAGGTATTTCCTTAGCAAAGAAAACAAAAATATTATAATGCCCAATAAAATTTTAATATCTTTCTCTGGCTATGCTCACATCAGCAAGTGTCTCAACTTTAAATGCTAAATTATCATATAAATGTACAGGCAAATTGGTTTTATAAGATAATCACCAAGTTGCACCAATTGTCAAAAAGACAAAATACATGTCTTGCTAATAAAGTTCATGGTAAATTATGAAATACATAAAATGAAGCTCTTTATGTCAGTAATCTTGGAATTAACATCCTTTCTGCTCTAGCAGCAAGATATATAACTTATATATTTCAAACTAACCTGGTTAACATTTACTAGCTGAGTTCAAAAATAAAAAGAAATAAATCATTTTATTCTCTAATTTTAATGATTGTAAAGATGAATGTGATAGGAGATTTTCAGAGTCTTAATTATGCTTCCACTGCAATTTTCAGAGAATGTTAAAAACTATAAAAATTCTTCTATTATAAATACATTTAAAATGACTGCAGTGCAATACAAACTCAATTCTCTCAAGCAGTAACACATACATAGTCCTAAAAACATTTTTAAAATCCACTTTTTATAATAAATCATCCTAATATATAACAAAGAAATGACAAACTCTTATGAGTACTAAAGGTAAAATTGTAGCAACTTGGTTGGAGTCATAATTTTCTTTAAAACTGGTATCAAATCAGTGGTGGAAATTGAATCATCACTTACACAAAGTTGATCTTCCATATAAGGTTCACATTAATTTACATTTTGATTTGCAACTCCAGAAAGTACAGAAGTCTGAACCAAACATGAAGGTCAATCACAACTAAAGAATTCAAAGGTGTGTCTTCATTACACTGTATTATGGATGTTTGTAGGGTAACCTCAAATCATTTTACAAAGCTTCAATTTTCTTCATTATTCTCTTTTCAAGATGGCAAATAGCTATAAAATAAACCATAGTAAATCAGTATGTTTTTATAATGTTTCTTGCCAAAAGACATACTTTTAACTGTTACTAAATGTGCTTTTTTTTTTAGTTCTGGGGATTGAACCTGGGACCTTGTGCTTGCAAAGTAGGTGGCTGAACCACAGAGCTAAATCTCCGGCCCATTTGCTGTTTTGATATACTACATTGTCTGACAATATCAAACAAAATAGACATTACTGTACTAGTTCCAGCATATATGGAACTCATTATATCTTAAAATACATGAGTGGATATTTTTATTTTTATTTCAATTAAAGAATATTACATATTCCAAGAGCTGTCTTTCAAAAAGAACAGTGCTTAACACAGCTTTAAGGTAATGTCACTTCAAAAAATGATAATTTTCTAATGTTTTCAAGAGTGAACACTTTCTTAATAAATTCATTTTATATGAGCAAAGAAATTTATATATAAATAGATCTTCAATGGTATAAATGTCAGCTAACATATTATCACACTGGGTTATTTTAAAGAATACAAATAATGTGCTTTCTGACATTTTGCAGACAAATTTATTTTTCAGTATCTGTCAGAATGCAACATTAAATTAGTCTATATATGTATCAATAATACAGTTTTACAAATTATATTTGCATTAATTAGTCAATTATATTTGACAAAGGTTGAAATAACATGTTTAACCACTATAATGTAAGCAGTATATTCAATGAATACTGCAAAAACTAATAATCAGTTATTTAGAAGAAAAAGTAAAAACAGTTATACTGGACATGGAACAGGACATACACCAGACATCTCCCAAGTTACCTTTGTTATTCTATGAAATGCCCATTAGAATTTAGGTATTCACTGTTGGGACCAAAGAAAAAGGTAAATGAAATGTTACAGTCTTAGTTTCATAATTGTTAAATAAAATTCAGCTTAAAGTATATAATTTTCTTGATTTTAACCACTGAGCTAAATCCCCACCTAGCATAAAGTATTTTAAATGGCATCCTCTACACTACTTTTATGAAGTGATTTCTAAGAGAAAAAACAGAATGAGAAATACATTTCCATTAAGTAAATCTATTCAGTTCAAGTAAATTTAAAAACAAGTCATCAAGAATGTTTGACCCATTAATTATAACATAATCTGTGAACATATGGCTTTGTACATGCGTTAAATATAGAAATAGTAATATTTTAGTAGCTGTTTAACATCACAGTTCTAATAGAAAACTGCTGACATAATTATTTCGTCAAAGCAATTTTAACGCAGTCCAAACATACTTACCTACTTACCTTGTTATTAGAGAGTTGATGTATGCAGGATTTTATGTAAGTAGTTAAGAGTAGTGATTATACTGCAGACAATTCAGGAATCTCTTTAACATCTTTGTTGCTGGCAATAAAACTTTAAGATTTAGGTGAGACAGAGTTAAGAAGTCTATTATTTGATAATAGATATTATGTAAATGTGATGCACATTCAATCCTGATCCAAAACTTCTCTAATGAAGAAAAGTGTATGAAAACAGAACCTGAACTGGGCCATGAAATCATTTATGGATGATCTTAAAACACAGCTGAAGACGACAATCCTCCAACTTCCATGCCAGAAACTACGAATACAATAAATAGGTGGAGGGAAATAGACATTCAGGTTTACAAAGAAAAGGTTACTAATTGCCTTCAAAATATGTAATCTTATCAGAGATCTAAATGGATATATTAATTATATTGATTGATTAATAAATATATTACTTGATATATATTGATTTCCTTTCCTTTGGATTTTTTAATGCATACTAATTGGAATAGGTAACTAGGAAAACATGTTATTTTCCTGTGGGAAATGTTAGATATACAAATATTAATTGCTGGAGGATGTGTGGCAAAAATGTTGATGGTTTTGAATTGAAAATAATTTTGAAGATACTATCTTTTAGAAGTTTACTAGTAAGATTATTTGATTCTTGAAATCACTAATTCAAAAACCATGAACCAGGGCCGGGAATTTAGATCAGTGATTTTGCAGCCTGCCTCGCAAGCACAAAGGCCTAAGTTCAATCCTCAGTACAAAAAAAAAAAAAAAAAAAAAAAAAAAAAAAAAAAAAAAAGAAAGAAAGAACTGGTGTCATTAACATGTTGTCTATTTTTTGTTACTATGGAGTAAAAATGGATTGTGCAAAATGTTACAGAATATTAATTTACTGATGGGGAAAGGAGAACAAAATTTATTTAAATTTACACTTGAATATTTTTTTCAGAATCATAATTATTTATTTTATTTTAGTTCAGTTATTTAGGGCCACTAACCAGGTTTCACACAAGGAAAGTATACAATTTTGTTTACTTGGAATTCTTCATCATAATAAGACCCAATAAATAATAATTAAATCTATAAATTGTAAGGTAATATGCACATTTACATTGTCACTTTGTGCATTATCAGCAAACTGAGTGGCATTTAAAAATAAGGAATTTATCTCTCCTTACCCAGTACACTTACCTCCCCCAAATAATCAAAATGAATGTAAGAATTATATATATGAAACACCAATAAAATATTAAAATTTAAGAAATACATATTTTTTTCTTTCTAAATAGCATTTATGTTTACCCACAGAATTATAATTTTGTAGAAAAAATGTGACAAAGAGCTTATAAAATGTCATTTTAAAAATAAGGTAAAATTCATTATAGTTTAAGTTCATCAGTAAAATAGCTGTCTTTCTCAAAGACAGCATTTTTATTCAAAGTCAGAAGACAAAGACAACAAAGTCTTACATGTTTTTTCATTTCAAACTTATCAATGATAATATAGGAGAAATAATTTCAAGGTCACAGACAATTCAATAATTTTGGCTTCTTGATCTCCTTTATAAAATGTCACAGATCATACCTTTCCACATAAATTATTATTGCTAGTTAATATTATAGAGCTTCATCCCCTTAATTTTCCATGGAAAAGATAATTTTCTTATCAAATGATTTGGAGTTTTAAAATATAATCATGATCTACATTATTCAAATTGCATCTTGGCTATCTTCTCCCTTATATAACATCAATGTCTGAATATGTGTTTGTATTTCTGAAGAAACCTGAAAATTCTTATCAACACAGGGATAAAAAAAATGATTCCCAAGTTTTCAGAAACACAGATGTGATGAAATTAGCTACTTTATCCTTAATGTTTTGATAGAGGCAGAAAGGCAGACAGTGCTCCCAAGGTATCTAAGATATTATTTCAAAATATAGTAAGGAATATGTTAAAATTATTTAAAAAGATATATGTCATTAAAATGAGTTTGTTGTAAATAGTGAAATACAAGCTCACAAACAAGTTTCTCTATGATAATAATTAAGAATAATTATTTCTAAATTGTTTATAAAAGATTTTCAGCTAATGTAAAAGTAATTATTTTTGGTTGGTAAAATAGGAAATATTACTTTCTTCAAGTTTTCTCTAATTTCTAAACTGTTCTCAATAAGAATTTTAAAATTATAAATTAATTATACATAGAAAAATCAATCTGAAGATTTTAAATGTTAGCAGTAGTTAAAATTCCTTTTACATTATATACCTTATATTTCATCTGCCTATTAATAACTGTGCACTAAGATATTCCTCAGGAGATTAGTCAAAAAGGATAATGATAACCAAATTTGTAACTATAAATTAGATTAAAACATACAGCATCAAAAATAAGAATGTCTGGGTCAAATGGAACCTCTAGTCCCAGCTCTTTGAGGTATCTCCATATTGATTTCCATAGTGTTTGCACCAGTCTGCACTCCCACCAACAATGGAGAAGGGTTCCTTTCTCCCCTCAACCCCGCCAACATTTGTTATTGTGTGATTTCTTGATAGCAGTCATTCTTTGTGGGGTGAGGTGGAATCTCAGTGTTGTTTTCATCTGCATCTCTCGAATGACCAGTGATGTGGAACATTTTTTCATATATTTACTTGCTGCTTTGACTTCTTTGTCTGAGAAATATCTGTTCATTTCAGACGCCCATTTTTGAATCAGGTCTTCATATTTGGGGTGGGCTGATTGTTTTGAGTTCTTTATATATTCTAGATAAGAGTCCTTATCCCTTTGCTGGGTATCTTTACAAAATAATTAAAAGAATCATATCACAGTGATATATGCACACCTATGTTTATAGCAGCACAGTTTGTAATAGCTAATACTTGGAAACAGCCCATTTGCCCATCAGTTGGAGACTGGATAAAGAAGATGCGGTTTTTCTATAAAATGGAGTACTACTCAGCCATAAAGAATGAGAAATTAGATTCATTCATAGGAAAATGGATACATATTGAGGATATACTCCTATGTGAAATAAATAATTCACATGTGTAAATACTGAATAGTTTTCCAGTGTGAAAAACTATAATAGTAATAAGATCCTAATGATATAATTGACAATTCAAAATAGGAAGAAAAGGGCTAAAGGTGTAGGCAAAGTAGGAAGGATAGGGGAAAGTAAATAAGGGAAAAGAAAAAATATGAAAAAGTGAAAAAGATGGAAATAAAGTGTTTGTAAATGGGGAGGGAAGGAGGGGTTGAAGGGAAGGCAGTGACAAGGGGAAAAAATGAGAACAAAGATCTGTCATGTAGAGGTACAAGATCCCAGTAGTGAATGTAACTGTACTGTTACCTAAAATGTACCAATAAACTCAATAAGAATGTACTTGATTCCATGGTGAAATCATGCATTAACAGATTTGTGTATAAATGAACACAATGAATTATAATTCTCAATCATATTAACATAATCTGTTTTTTATTTTACTGCTATAGAAGCATTCTGGTTCATAATAAATCCAGATTATACCTTTTACTACTTTTGTGACCCTGGCAAATCTCTAATCATCTCTGCTGCACACCACTTCTCCTTCATGAACAGGAAATAGTGACAATCCCATGGTGAAGTTACATAAGTGAATACAAATACACCACACAGCACAGTGAAAGGCAAGTTGGAACACACAGTTCCCCTTAGCTGCCACGCTGTATCCGGATGTAGTTTATCATGACTTCCTAGTGCAGTGAACCAAGGTAAAATGCTTTTTCATTTGCTTGAGTATTCCGGTATTTGGGGTAAGAATTTTTATGAGTTAGCTTTTTGTTCCTATGCCAAGCTATCTGAGAAACTTAATTTTTAGATTTAAATGATTCATTTGACTTACAGTTTTGAACATTCCAGTCCATGTTTGAGTGGTCCCCTTGCTTTGAGCTTCGAGGAAGTTGGCACACCACAGCAGGACAGACTCATCCATGTAGATCAAAACCCTTCACCTCTTGGCCAAGAAAGCAAAAGCAAATGAAAAAGGAGCCAATGTCCTCCACTCCCATTTAAGAACCTAAAATCATTTTCTTTATTAAAATTGGAGATACAAGGAAATAATACTTTGAGTTTAAAAATTCCAGTATCTTCAGAAAACACTTGTTTATGACAAGAATTGTAAGATGCAAAATTCAAAGACAGAAATCCCACATACCTACATTTCCTCAAGTATAGGTATAGTATTAGTAGAATAAAGTTGCTATACGCCACAAAAGAAAAGAATTTTTTAAAACTTTCCCTTCAAACAGGACTATATTGCAATATAATCATTTAACACTAAGCTATATCACCAGCATCTCTCCCCAATCCCCTTTTTAAACAAATTTTGAGCCAGAGTCTCATGAGTCACTGGGTTCCCCAGGATGGATTTGGACTTGTTATCTTCCTGACTCAGCTTTCCAGAAAGCTTGGATTTCTGGGTATGTGCCACTATTCTCAGCTTGGAGACCTATAATATTTAAATAATGGCATGGAAGAGCGTAAAGAAATATCAAAGCAAACAGGTGTAACTCAGATGTATATTCAATAAAAAATGATTCATTTTAATATGATTTTTATTATATTAACAGATAATGCACATAGATCCTGAAATATCAAGAAAACATGAGCATAAGGACTTAAATATAATTGGTTCAGAAAAAAATCAGCAACAAAAAATTATGTAACATGCTAGGATGCAAATAGATGAAATGTAAATTTCTTTAACCATATTATAGGAATAAGCTTATTATAACCAAAGGAAATTAAATAGGTGTTTTAGAGCGATTAGAGTTGCAGGGATTATGGTTTAGAACTAAACTATCCTTCAAAAAAACTCCTGGATTCAAAGGGGTGTTTTGAGAGGGGAATCGGGGTTTTGAAGACATTAACTTCATCAGCGGTTTAGTCCTTTGATAGAATCACAATTTGATGGCTTAGCAGAGGAGAGGGCAGGTGAAGAGAGGCAATGCCCTTGCGGACAATATCTTGTTTCCTTTACTCCTTCCTCTCAGCATCTTCCTCACTCTGGCTTTCCTCTGGTGTTCCCTTCGACCACAGTATTCTGCCTCAAAACTGGCCCACAGCAATGGGCTAAGACCTAAAATCACGAGCTTTATTTCCTTTAAGTCGGGTTTTTTTTTCCACATATTTTGTCACAATGATAGAAAGTTGACACAGCAGAAAGAAATGAAATGTAATAAAACATCTACTGCAGAAATTTAGGGAAAGGGGATTCTGAGTAAGTAAAATCAAGCAGCAGAAACAAATCAAGGAAGATTTTAACTGGAAAGCTGGAATTGCTCCACTGAAGTGGAAAACTAGTAGTAAGAGGTAAAGCTGCAATAATTGAGTTTGAGTGGTTTCAATATGTTCACGCATTCAGCTTGGTAATTTAGCATCTTCTGTAGACAAATGTTCTAACTAAGCAATATCAATATTTGTGAAACATTGCCACTGTCTCAAAACAAATATTAAAATATTATTTTATTACACTGTGATCATATTATAAAGAAAAAACACAGCATGATAGTCTCATAAAATAGAACTCTTAATTTTGTGGTAAAATGACCATATTTCTCTACTATATTTTCTTCCCTACCCTTAATATTCAAATTCTGTATCTTCCTTTATTTTCATGCTTCCAGAAATTTCGTCACGTTTATGTTTGCTAAATAACCTAGCTATTACTTTGCCGAGAAATCTCCAAGATGTGCAGTCCCACAGACTGCAAGGAGCTTCGTGCTTTCGAGGATTTGAGAAGACATGAGGCTAGAATGAGGGAGACCTTGGAGCAGGAGGCAGAGTACTGTGTGGGGAATTTCATTCACTTTTTAATGCAACATATGTGTGGTGAGCATCCACAAGAGATCATGCACTGTTCGGGTGCTAGGAAAATAATCATGAGCAAGATGTTGGATATTCCTCCTGATTTTAGTTTTCAATTTCAGTTCCAGAAGAAAAAATGAATAAGCTTCTTTTAAATGTAATGACATCCCTGAAAACAGTCTTGGCTGTCCATGATTTATTCAGCACATAAAGACAATCAAGCCATTGCTAAGTGTTGAAGTTAGAACATGGAGCAAGTGACAGCTTTTAACTGGAGAAGTTGGGGAAAACTTTTCCAAAGTGGCATCGCTTCTGATTTAAGTGATGATAAAAATCCAGTTATGTGAATAAAAATATATCCAAAAGAAGAGTAAGAAAAATTCTTCTCTTTAAGTGATATTGGTATATTTAAAGAAGAGAATGAAACATGTCTGGCTTTATTTTGAATTTTCAGAAATAAAAGACAAAGTAGGTAAGAGCCATAGGATGTAAGGGAAATTTATTTATGGAAAAGAGGTCGACATTTTCTCAAAGTTCAAACAAGAGTCAGTGGATGATTTCATATTGGAAAGTTTCATGGTCCAAATTATAAAAGATCACAAAGGCTGGCAAGTAGAAAGTAATTGTACAAGATCAAAAAGTAGAAACTGAAAATATCACTCAGGAGTATTAGACAGTAGACTAGGTAAGAAAAGATGTTAGATTATATTTTGGAGGAAGGGATGCTGATAAAGAAACTATTTATTTTGAAAGGATTTTAGAATATAACCAAAAGAGTTAATAAAAAAGGAAGAAGTTAAGGAAAAAGGAAGAAATCAAGCACCAAGGAACTGTTTTACAGAGAAAGATCAGGATGACTCTATATTGCATGAGTTGTTTATGGACTCAACAACAAATAATGGTACATGTTTAACTCTCAGAGAATGCAACTGGACTCCATAGTTATGTGACATTATTGCTGTTATAGAAATACAACGTGGAACTCAGATAAATAGTACCAGAGTGAAGTCATGGGCAAGAAAATTGAGTTTAGATTGGAGCCTAGAATCTTTCCAACACAATTTTTCTATTGTGAGCCAATTCATGGACTTCTGTTTAATGCTGAATAAGTATTAGGGTTCTCCAAAGAAATGAAATACACTGATACTATATATATAATATAATATATATAAGAAGGGATTGAACAGGGGATTCTTTCACTCCTTGGAACAGGGAGCTCCAAAGTCCTGCTGTTGCTGGGTGGGGAGGAAACAGAAATATTATCAAGGTTTTTATTTGTCTCCATCAATGAATTGGTCAGGATATTTGGTTGATGTCAAAGATCATCATTTATTTTAGCACACAAATAAGAAAAATAAATGTGCAAAAAGGAGAAAAGGAGTGCTGAGAGAGGAAAAGGCACTTTGAAGAAAAAAAAGAAGATTCGTCCTGCAAGCAGTATGGACCACTGCATGAACAAGAGAGCAGCGGCCCTAAAGTCAGTTGCTGCCATCCTTCTGTGTCTTCTTGGATTCTGGTGGTTCCAACTGATCTCTTATACCAGGGGCCAGGTTTAGCCTGTTCTCCTATCAGAAGATGGGTACGGTTACAGGGCTCAGCTTGATCCTGTCAGGCTCTGGGGCTATGGATGTGCCCCAGTGGTTATTTAGTGTCCCTAATTTGTTAAGTTGTGTCCAACTGCTCCAGCCATGTTGTCATAGCCTAGGCTTTTACTACACACTGATCGGCGACCCACAAGATGGAGAACATGAGAAGTTATAGCATCGCTCAATCCAAGTTCAAAGGCCTGAAACCTAGAAGAGTCAACAGAGTAGCTCTCACTTAGACCACAAAGACCTTAAAACCAGAGTTTGAAGGCCAGAAAAATCTTATTTCTAAGGCCAAGAAAGTATAAGAAAAGAGAGACAACTTACCTTTCTTCTTCACTTCTGTTTCAGCCCTCAGCTGATTAAATGGTGCCAATCACCAGTGGGTGAGTGTGGATCATTCTTAGATGTCACTGACTCTCATGGAACTCTTATCTATAAACACTGATAGACACATTCAGAAATAATAATTATCAGCAATTAGCTATTAGGTATATTTAACCCAGTGAAGTGTGGAACTAAAATCAGTCATCACACCATGTAATTGTTATCCAAAGTTTCAAATTCCTTTTGTAGCTTATTTAAAAGTATTCTATGGGATTTCAATAGGAAGAGATTAGTAGTCTGGAAATTAAATAAATGTGGTTCTAACTAACCTGATAGCGAAAGAAAAGTAGTGGTAAAGACTCACATTTTACATATGCTTTTCAATTAAATTAAATTGAATTTGTTGAATAGTCAAAGTTAGATAAATTAAGAAAAATAAAGCAGTTAATCATGATTCCAACAGTCAACTCATGGATTGGAAAAATGCAACTGATATTAAATGAGATGAAGAATACTATCATCGCAAAAGATTTGTTAAACTTAAGATGTTCAAAAGATTTATTTTATGTTCAGGTGGGTAGTTGCTACTGAAAGACAGTTATGTGGTTCATGAGAGATGTCTATGTGGGAAAGATAAGCATATGTTTAGTGCCATTACTGTAGACTGAAAGTTTGATTCCCTGAAATTCATATGTTTAAATTCTAAACAAAAGACTAAGATATCCACCTATATTCTCTGCCTGATATGGACTTGGGGCATTAGCAGCATGCTTTTTTGTTATTTTTTAAGATTATAGGCATGTTTATAGATTTCGCAGTATATTTATAGTTACATGCGTAGTCACATTATTTCATATGCTCTAAACATAAAATTTAAAATATTACAATGCAACATAGCATGTGCAAGTACTGTCAATTAAAAAAAAATAGCTTTTAAGCCGGGCATGGTGGTACATTCTTGTAATCTCAACACTCGGGAGGCTGAGGCAGAAGTATCACTGTGAGTTCGAGACCACCCTGGGCTACATAGTGAGCTCCAGATCAGTTTCAACTTCATAGTGAGACCCTGTCTCAAAAAACAAACAAACGAACAATAGCATTTAGTGCAGCTATTTTTAAAGATTTAAACTCATACAGTTGAAAGTTATTCAGGAGATGAAGTACAAGACTCATAAATATGTTTTTTTTTTTCCCTCATCAAGTTTATTGGTGCATTTAAGGTATACAGTACAGTTAGATTCATCATTGGGATCTTGTACCTTTACATGACAGGTCTTGGTTCTCATTTTTTCCCCTTGTCCCTGCCCTCCCTTCACCCCCTCCTGCCCTCCCCATTTACAACCACTTTATTTCCATTTTTTCATTTTCTCCTATTTTTTTCTTTCCCTTATTACCTTTCCCCTACCCTTCCCACTTTCCCTACACCTTTAGCCCTTTTCTTCCTATTTCACATTGTCAATTACATCATTAGTATCTTATGTACTATTAGTTTTTCACACTCAGAAACCATTCGGTATTTACATGTGTGACTTATCTATTTCACTTAGGAGTATATCCTCCAAATGTATCCAATTTCCTATGAATGAATCTAATTTCTCATTCTTTATGGCTGAGTAGTATTCCACTTTATAGAAAAAAACCACATCTTCTTTATCCAGTTTCCAACTGATGGGCAAATGGGCTGTTTCCAAGTTTTACGGATTACAAACTGCACACTAGTGCAACCACTATGGAAATCAATATGGAGATACCTCAAAGAGCTCGGACTAGAGGTTCCATTTGACCCAGCCATCCCTCTGCTGGGTATCTTTCCAAAAGAATTAAAAGAATCATATCACAATGATATATGCACACCTATGTTTATAGTGGCACAGTTTTTCATAAATATGTTTTAATAAGTCCTGCACTAATGAATCTATTCTAAATTTTACAGGTAACTAAAAGAATTGCTGAAATGTTTTCTCTAAATAATTTAAATTTGAAAGCTGCATTTCACTCAACTATAGTTAAAATTAATAAACTCACTTGATATTATATAGAAAATATCAGACTTTCTAAGTGGTTAGAGCAAAACATTTTCGTGTGTGTGTGTGTGTGTGCGTGTGTGTGTGTGTATGCTGGTGCAAATATGGGCATGCATGCTTGCATACATATAATCATTTTAGTTTTTCATCTAACAAGTATAATTTATGTAATTTACTATGGCATATAGTTGCTATTATAAATTGTTTCAATGAAAATAAAATAATAATTGAATTTCCTCTGTACCATAAAGTCACTGTTATTCAAGTTTCCCATATTTCTAAGATTAATTTTCATACATTTACCATACAGACAGATTCATAATCATGCAAGATTTGTGTTTAAAGTTTGAGAATATAATAATAAGATTGATTAACAGTACCGTAGCATTTCAAAGAAGCATGTTTAGAAAGCTGACTAAAAACAAGAAGATTTAGGAAGAAAATTTAAAATACCAAGGGCAATTGAGAAAGTATATAGAAGTCTGAACCTGATATTACAAGACCGATCATCAGTCAAAGCATATGTAGATTACACTGTGTTATGAGTATTCATAATGATGACCTCAAATTTTCATGTATAATTTAGATTATGTTCATTGTTCTCTTCTGAATTTTTTAAAAGCATTATAAAATAATGCTTCTCACTGAGAAGCTTATATTTTTAATTTCTAGAAGATGCAATATTTTCATATGTTATGTTTCCTGACAATATCAAACAAGGCAGACATTACTAGTTCCAGGATAAACTGAATTCATCATACGTTAAAATTACTGAATGAAAAATTTTTATTTTACATCTACTAAAGAAACCTTCATGTTTTAGAAACAGTTTCCTAAAAAGAAAAGTCTGACATTTATAGAATAAGATAGTGTTACTGCAAAAGAGGCTTATCTTTCTCGTGTTTTCAAGATTGAACAGTCTTTACATTAGTCAAACATTTGGTGTGATGTAACCGGAAATGTACATATACAATGGATTTTTCATTGTAAGCTAAATTTATGTTATTACATTTGGTTACTGTAATCAGTAGTGGATAATTCTCTGTCTGATATTTTTCATATGTATCATACTTTATCTGTGTATGTCAGAATGAAACATTAAAGCATTCTATGTATATAATTGTACTACAGTTTTTAAAAAGGATTGTGATATTCATTAATCAACTATGATATATGTATGTTGAAATGACATGCAAAACTACAACAATGTATTCAATAAACTCAGTTACCACCATATAAATTAGTATTCAATCATAGAGATGTAAGCATAAAAATTATTATGCTGGACATAAAACAGAATGTACATCAGACAACACTCAATTTGTAATCATTACTTTTACAGAACATTAAAATTAGGCTAGACTTCAGATATTCAGTATGAGAATGAAGAAATTTTAAGTTCTAATTCCATAAATATTAAAGAAAAAATAAAACTTAAAATAGATAGTAGACCAAACTTAATTATAAAAAAAAAATTAAATGACATCCTCTATGCATTCTAAATCTAGGGACACATTTGGTAAAGGGGCTTTAAGAGATAATTCAAGTGAGACACAGAAAGCAAACTTTCCTTAAATAAACCCAATTCAATTTCACAAATAAGCTCTTAAAAGACAAGTAAAAAATTATGACCCATTAATTAGGATATATTTTGGATTTATGGTTTTGTGTACATATTTAATATATACTATTATTTTATGACACTGTTCTCCTTATGTTTCATGTAGGAAGTCAAAGGCATAACCAGTTTTCTCAAAGCAATTCTAAACCATAAAAGGTAGTTAGCTATTTTCAGAGCGTCTGATGATCATAGGAGGACATTATGTAAGTGATGGGGAGGGGTGCTTGTACTGCCTTTCCTTCAAACATCCCTTCCAAATTATTCCTTGAAATAAAGCTTCAGAGGAAAGATCAGGCAGCACAAAGTTAAGAGCTATATTGTCAGGTAAAGATCTAAGAGAAAATGTGATGTAGGTTGAAATAAGGTTGTTATATTTCTGTAATTAATGAAGCAAAGTGTACAAAGTCTTCAGTACATAAATAGAATGGGAACTGGGTGAAGCAAAAAATTTGTGAATAGGGCTGGAATATTTGTCACAATTTAAGTCTTACTGTTGTATACTATAAAATCAGAATTATAATATAGAGATCACAATGAAGCAGGTGTTTTAGTTTACAGAGAACATAAACCTGATTGCCCTGACAATAGTCAATCTCATTAAAGCCCTAAATATGATACACAAATTTAAAACGCATTAATTTCCTATCATTTCTTTTAGAGTGTAATGATTGCCAAATCATAAGTAGGAAATAGGTGAGTTAATATCCTATGGAAAATGTTAGTTATAAGAATGTTAATTTCTGCAAAAATGTCTGCCAAAAATATTGATGATTTGGGTGGTATTAATTTCGAAGGCTTATTTTTTGAAATTGCTGTAACTCAAAACCATAAAGAGGTGTCATTTGTCAATTTTCAGCTGTTATAGAAAAAATAGAATATGCAAATATTATAAAGTAATTAATTAAGTACAAATACTTAAGGAAAACAAAATTTATTTTAATTTTACACATTGAAAAACTTTTTAATGACTTGCTTTCTGCCAAGACCATAGTTTTTTATCTTGTTTTGTTTTGTTTTTTGGTACTGGGGATTGAACTCGGGTCCTTGAGCTTGCAAGGCAGGCCACCGAACAGCTGAGCTGAATCCCTGGCCCAAGATCATAGTTATTTGATTTATTATGCCTCAGCTTTCTAGAACCACAACAGGTTTTGAGACCATTAGTTGAGGTATGTCAATTTCATTGGAGTAAAAACTATCTATAATATTAGTAAAGCTCAGTGGTTGACTGATGTGGAGAACACAAACTGAGGAGAGAAGATCCAATCTAGATGTAGACAACACTATGTAAAGGTTTTTAGCCTGGACACAATAAAAAGAGAAAGAGGGATGCCTTCCCTTTTTCTTCAGAGGTGCTCTGAGGATTGCCATTGCCTTTGGATGTAGGTCTCCAGTTACTTCAGGCTTCCAGGACAGACATTTTAGGCATGCAACACAGACTCTTCTGCTTTCGGACACCGACTCACACCACCTGCAGGACCTTTCTTGACCTTTGCCCTCCAACTGCTGCTGGTCTTCCAGCTCTGCAGTGGTCCTATAGACATTTTGGATTCTTCTACCTCTGATTCTAAAAAAAATCATTGGCACTCTTCTCACTTTTTTTTTTTTTTTTGTACCTGGGATCAAACTCAGGAGCTTGTGCTTGTGAGGCAAGTGGTAGCACACTAATTCCCCAGCCATTGGCACTCTTGTTGTTCTGATCCTGTTATCCTAATATATCCCTCATATATACATATATATATATATACACACACACACACACATATATATACATGTATATATACATATATATACATACATATATATCTCTCACATATATATACATATATATATGCATACATATATATGTATGTATACATATATATATATGTATGTACACACACACACACATATGCACATATATATGTTTTATGTTGATTCTGTTCCTCTTGAGAACCCTAACACAGATTTTGTTTCCACAAGTGGATTTAGAGAAACAGAATATTTTTTTTTCCTCATTGAGTATATTGGTACTTTTTAGGTATACAGTACACTCATCATTGGGATCTTGTACCCTTACATGACAGGTCTTGGTTCTCATTTTCCCCATAGCCCTGCCCTCTCTTCACCCCCTCCTCCCTTCCCTATTTACAAAGACTTTTTTTACATTTTTTAATTTTCTCATATTTTTTTTCTTTTCCCTTATTTACTTTCCCCTACCCTTCCCACTTCCCCTACACCTTTAGTCCTTTTCTTCCTATTTCACATTGTTAATTATACCAGTTGGATCTTATTTATATTTTTAGTTTTTCACAGTAAAGAAACAGAATTCTCAGGATAAGTGCCTCTAATTGGTTAAGTGGTTCCCAAAGAGCTCACTAATCTGATGATGCCTAAAGTTGCCATGGACTTTCCTGACAGTGTCAAATGTACTGATAGTCTGTGGTGTGAAGTCTTTAAACATAGATCCACTTGATTATCCTAATTCACTATGTGCAAGAAGCAAGGACTTTTCTGAGTATTGTCTATAACAGTACTTGGAACATTTTTGGAAGTGTAGAAAGTGAAGTGACGCTTGCTGTTGCTCTTAGCATCTCTGGAAAATCTAGTAGAAGAAAGTCTTGAGCTCTAGACAGGCATAAATAACTTCATGGCTTCTAAATGTAAATGAAGATTAGTAAAAGAAAATAAATTCAAATATTCAAATCCCCAGCATGAGACAGGCATAAAGAATCTAAATTTTTCTAAGTATGTTCCGCAGACTCTTGTCTCCTTTAACCATAAAGCTGAAATTGCTGAAAACCAAACACAAACCTTCATAATTCAATTTGCTGAATTTCAGTGTCACTGTAAAGTACTTAATATGGTTTATTTTTATTTATTAACCATAAAAATAAATCTCAAAAAATAGTCATAAAACACTACACTGTAAAAGTGTATGGGAATTCCATTATTAACATATGCACTGCCAGTATAGCATGGGTGATAATTATAATAAAGAATTTGCCTGTCCTCATGTAGAACAATTATCTTCAAACAAGAGCTATGAAATTATGAAGCAAATGAATCTAGCATATTATTAGCATGTAGCTTTTAGAAGTATCATTTAAAATAGCGAACAATATACTATGGATCTATTGGACTTTATTGGAATGTAGGTCAGTGGTCCTGCCACCTGCCTCGCAAGCACAAAGTCCCGAGTTTGATCCCCAGTACCAAAGAAAAACAAACAATAAAATATTATGGATCTATTGATTAAATTGTAAACTCTGTATTCATATAGGGTTTAGAAACATTTCATTATTTAAATTTATAGAAGAAAGCTGGAAACATTTTAAAAGGTTGCTTTCTTTGTTTTGAACTTTGCCAAAAAGCAATAACATATGAGAAATATTTTCAAAGTCCTGGAACAAATTGAATCTCAGCACAAAAACTTGTATAGCCCTTGTCTTTCATACATAAGGCAAAGAATAATAAGTAGACAAGGAATCAATCTACATATTGGCTTCTAAAATAAAATTACAGAATGGAGGCTAGCGAAAATATCCCTATTTTCTTATAATGCATTACCTCCAACCAAAATCACAGTTTGTAATAGCTAAAACTTGGAAACAGCCTATTTGCCCATCAGTTGGAAACTGGATAAAGAAGATGTGTTTTTTCTATTAAATGGAATATTACTCAACCATCAAGAATGATAAAATAGATTCATTCATAGGAAAATGGATACATATTGAAGATATACTCCTAAGTGAAATAAATAAGGCACACATGTGTAAATACCGAATAGTTTTTCTGGTGTGAATAATATGCAATAATGCAGAAGATCCTAATAAGATTACTGATATTGAGAAATGGGAAGAAAGGAGCTAAAGGTGTAGGGAAGGTGTGATGGGCAGGGGAAGGGTAAAAAGGGAAAAGAAAAAAAAATGTGAGATAATGAAAAGATGGAAATAAAGTGGTGGTTGTAGGTGGGGAGGAGAGGAGGGGGTAAAGGGAGGGCAGGGACAAGGGGAAAAAATGAGAACCAAGACTTGTCATGTAGAGGTACAAGATCCTAACAATGAATGTAACTGTACTGTATCCCTAAAATGTACCAATAAACTCATTTAAAGCTGAAAAAAAACCCTGATATTTCTAAATTTTGTCTGGAATTATTTGTATAAAAATAATTTTTCCTCATTGGTAAAATAGAAGTATGTTTCTTTCTTTTTAATTTCCCATCTTTTTTAAATTATACACAGTGAGAATTTACTATTTTTTAATTGAAGATAAAATAAACTAATCTAAAAATATTAAATGTCTCCAGTAGTGATATATTTTTAATTTTTTATATATATCTCATGCATATCCATGACCATGAATATCCCTTATGGTATTTTTCCACTTGTCAAAATAAAAGGAAATAGCAATCAGAAGTGGACATGTGTAATTTAGGCTATTAGTATGAAGTTTCAAAGAAAAACAAGTCCCCTTTGAAGACACATTCTTAAGGACCAAGAGACCTCCACTATGATGTAACTCCTCTGTGTGCGTTACTAATGATCGCATATCCAGGATCTCCAGGATCTCCACATTGAGCTTCAACCTTAGCTCTCTTTTGTTTTCACTTATTTTGAGACAAAATCTCAATAAGTTGTTAAATTGACCAGGATATGTTCAAATGTGAGATGCTACCATAGCTTTCCCAGTGCAAGAATTACATTCCTGTGTAACCATCCCTGCTTGTCCTCAGCTCTTAAAAGTTCTACTACCTACCAAAGGTGCAAATCATCAACACATGGTCCTTGGGTGACATTCCAAATCTGAATTAGGGCAATTTTTAAAAATAATTTTGAAATTGAAATTCCCCAAATAATATAATATGAAAAGCAAAATGAAATAACATGAATTCTTTGCCACAAAAGATATTACTCTCTGTATTTATGGGAATATAGAGCTATAACTGTAGATAAATTTTGGTAAATGTATGTGTTATTGATGTGTGTAAAAATTAGCTAAAGTTTTGAAAGTAGTCCTTTTATTGAAATTGGAGAAGTACAAAAATGGTGCTATGAGTTTAACTGGTTCAGAGTCTTTGGGTAATACTTTTTCTGGCAAAGATCAAGATACAAAATTCAAAGTCAGAAATCCACATTCCAGCATTATATTGCCCCAAAATTCATATATCCTAGAAGATAAATGCTCATGTAAGCTATGGAGGAGGACACTTCTCACTTTCCCTTAAAAATAGTATTGTTATTCAACCTAATCCAAAGAGTTATTTGTATGCCAGTTTTGATTTGAGGCGAGATGTGGAAGAAGAGAGAGAAGACACAACATATAGATTCATAGCTAACCTTTCACTAGATTTTAGACTTCTTACTCAAAGTAAAAGTGTTTATGGAGTCAGTGTAGCAATTCCAAAAGAACTGAACCTTCTTTCCTCACAGGCTAAATTCTACACTTCTTCCTCAGCTAGGTGGGCATTGACTGTGTCATGGACAATGAAGAAAATTCTGGGCCATATTGTCTTGTCCAAAATACTTTTTCTACCTGATTTAATTTTTAAAAAATTAGTGGCTAAAAATGAAGTCAGTGGGTTTTATATTTGCCTTCATTATTGATTTAAACAAGTATATTTTCATTTCTATCATCTAAATATATACAAAAGTCTCTTCTTATTTACCCTTGTTTTTCTTTTTTCCATTTTTTATTGTTAATAATATCAAGTAAATAACAGAAAATGGATAATGCCATTAATAAATTTTCAAGATAAGAAAGTCAAACAAAAGAAAATGTGAAACAACTGGTACAGAAAAATGTAAATACACAACATGAAAACATTCTCATCACTATAAATCTGAAAAATTAAATATAGTAACAATGGACAATTTTCCATGATCTCAGTAGACCAACAGCTATGCTGTATGTTATATATCATTATCTCTTTTAATCTCACAATAATTCCCTCTGAGGAAGATTTATTTTCATTGAAATGCTGAGTAAATTATGTCAAGCACAGGTTAGGACTTGTCTTTAACACTAACAAAGAATGTGTCTATGAACTTTAACCCATTTCCTGTTTGCCCTGCAAATCTTCAGCCAACCTGGAGGTGCCTGCAGCTGCAGGGTTGAGAAAGAGGTGACTATTGTATTCCAGCTCTAAGCCTTCCCCAAACTTTTAAGCAATAACATCTCCCTTGAACTAGGGATATAAAGATCTATTTAAAATAACTGTAAAAGGAGGTTTTATGTTTTACTTTCACATTGAAAAGCAGTCATATTTACTTTGCCCCTAAAGAGTGTGTTTAATTAAAATAAATGAAAGCTGTCAGGACCTTTATTTTTCTAAACAGGAAATGTAAATGATGACATTTCCTTCCTGTATTTTTATCGCAGTTACCCTTATTTTGTTAAAGTATGTGCATTTATGTTGCTTTGCTCATGGAATCCGCAATGGATCTCATTTAGGAGAAATGGCTCCAATTCAAACCACCTTGACAGTATTTTCAGTTCCTAAGTAACCAGATAATAATAAACAATATAGTCTATAAGCTCCAACTGAACTACAGTTGTTGTAAAACTACAAAGTGTTCATCATTTTCTTACAAAAGCTATTACTTAAAATTAAGGCAAGTTTTAGATTCACAATCATGTGATTGTGATATAGTGGGGGTGATGCAACTCTGAAGCACAAGAGTCCATGAACTCTAAAATTGAAGAATGAATTCTAGGAACAATGGAGGTTAAAAGTAGGAAAAATTTACTGAGAGAAAGAAAGCTCCTGTCTAAGAGAGACAGAAGGGGGACCAGAAAGTGGGTTGCCCACTCACCCAACTTCTCAAGGTTTTTTTGGGTGACAAAGCCATGAGGTGAGGTGGGCTCAGGTGGGACCAAACTATAAGACCCAATGGAAAATTACAAGGTGGGCATCAGGGCAATAATGATTAAATTGGGGTCAAATGGGGAACAAGTCAAATAGCAAGCTACAATCATTTTCAGTAAGGGTGGGTCAGGGATATTTCCAGGACAGGCTGGGTGAAGACCTTGGCCCCTCACAACCCAGGTACTATTTATTCCCATTGGAGGCACAAGGATGTAGTAGTTTCTCTCCTTTTACAATTCTGGCCTTCAGTAAATGTGTCTAGATTGTCCCCCATGTTGACTCCTCAAGGGCTGGCCCTGTCTAACTGCCTATAAGATTCCTAGTTAGCTTTCTTATCTGCAATAACAGGAGAAAAGTACAAAAACATGGAAAAAAAAAAGAAAAAGAGCTTGAGCAGTGGTGGACCTTGTCTAGGAACAATGGAGGTTAAAAGTAGGAAAAATTTACTGAGAGAAAGAAAGCTCCTGTCTAAGAGAGACAGAAGGGGGACCAGAAAGTGGGTTGCCCACTCACCCAACTTCTCAAGGTTTTTTTGGGTGACAAAGCCATGAGGTGAGGTGGGCTCAGGTGGGACCAAACTATAAGACCCAATGGAAAATTACAAGGTGGGCATCAGGGCAATAATGATTAAATTGGGGTCAAATGGGGAACAAGTCAAATAGCAAGCTACAATCATTTTCAGTAAGGGTGGGTCAGGGATATTTCCAGGACAGGCTGGGTGAAGACCTTGGCCCCTCACAACCCAGGTACTATTTATTCCCATTGGAGGCACAAGGATGTAGTAGTTTCTCTCCTTTTACAATTCTGGCCTTCAGTAAATGTGTCTAGATTGTCCCCCATGTTGACTCCTCAAGGGCTGGCCCTGTCTAACTGCCTATAAGATTCCTAGTTAGCTTTCTTATCTGCAATAACAGGAGAAAAGTACAAAAACATGGAAAAAAAAAAGAAAAAGAGCTTGAGCAGTGTGGTGGACCTTGCTGGTAATCCTAGCACTCAAGAGGCTAAGACAGGAGGATTGCAGGGAATTCCAGGCCAGCCTCGCTACATAGGAGACAGCCTGAGACTGGTTCAAAAATAAAACAAAACAAAATAGAAAATAAAAAATCTTGAAGCATTTAATTTTACTTACCTAAATATATTCATTATCTTTCTTCAGTTGAGATTTGTTTAGAGGCAAGGTGATACTTGGTGCTACAAATTTATTTCTAGGAATGACCTAAACCTCAGATTCATGAAGGTTTGTGTAACTTCAGGAATTATAGTCATATTCTTTTAATGATTTAAATTTCTGTACCTCCAATAATACACTCATTAGTATTAAAATGAAGATAAGATATTTAACTTAAAGTTGTTGCCCCTCCACATACACCTTGGGTACGTGTAGTGATTATGAAGCACTTTTTCAACATAATAAGATTCAATAACTACTTTCAGTATAACCATTTTCACCTATAATTTAACAAATCACACAGCATGAAAATATCCCTATTCAAGTTTATTTTCACTCTCACATAAACCAAATTCAAATACTATCTATATTGTTTGTGCTTTAGCTATTACTTATGCTTATTAGTTGTTTAGGTTAGAACCTGAAGAATTTGAATTCATGCTTAGAAAAAGAGCATCAATTATATGAGTGAATATTTTATTTTACATAAAGAGTATACTAAATTATAATGACATCAGAATACACGACAAAAAGCTCCCACTACTTTTGAAGGAATGATTTTTCAGTTTGAGCATGGTGGTGCATGCCTGTAATCCTAGCATTTGGGAGGCTGAGGCAGGAGGATCAGAGAGTTAGAAGCCAGCCTGAACTACCTAGTGAGTTCAAGGACCATCAGAACCTTATAGAAAAATTCTGTCTCAAAAATAAACAAACAAGTATTTTTGCAAAATATTGTTGAAACAAGCTGAAACAGGAGCACTGGAGGTAAGGCTTAATTGGGGAGAAAGAGCTGCCTGGCTATGTCAAGCAATGGCAAAAGAAGGCGAGACTAACTGGGGTGAGATTTATATAGGGCAGTACAGTGGGGAGAGTATCATGAGAGTTGGGATTTGGTTGGATTGGCAGTGGGACATGAGATGATTGGAAGGGGAGGATCACACAGGTTGCAGGGTGGAGCAACAAGTTAGGTTTTGCTTCTTCAGAGGGAGTTGGTTTCATTTTTCCCAAATAGCTCATTTGAGTAAGCAGGAGCCATTTTGGGAATGGGAGCCATTTTAGAATGTAGGACCACTGAGGCCATTTTGTCTGGCACAGAACTCTATCAATTGTGATACATTTTATATCTTTATTCTTAGTCTCAATTTTTGTTATGTATTTTATACATCAAATGGCTTTTTATCATAAAAGAATAAAATGACTTGATTTACAAATTAATATGGTTTTGTTTTGTTTTGTTTTGTTTTGTTTTTCTTGTACAGGGGATTGAACTTGGGTCTTTGTGCTTGCAAGACAGGCCACCAAACCGCTGAGCTAAATCCCCAGCCCACAAATTAATATGTTTTAAATTTGAAATTCATAATCTCATTTTATTACAACTCAGTTTTAATTAAAATATGCTTATAGAAATGCTTATATTTGTATTTATAACATCAAATAATTTAATTTCTCAGGTGTATTTATCAACGTAATAATATCAAAAAACTCTCCACATTTAAAGTGACTTATTCCTTGAAAGATGATAAAGTGAAGATTAATATTCAGTTTTCTTGAGTGATAAATAAAGAATGCATATGTCTTAGCCACTTTTCTCATCAATGGAACACAGTACTCAACACCTGCAATTTAACGGAAGAGAAGTTTATTTTGCTTACATTTTAGAAATTTCAATCCTTGCATTGTTGGCAGCATGGTGGAAAGGACTGGGTAGAGGAAAGCTGGTCTCACTGTGGCAGACAGGAAGCAGAAAGTGAAGGAAGGAGTCAAGGGGATACATATTCCAGTGGCTTCCCTGAATAGAGTCAAACTGAGTATTTACTGGGAGTGACCAAGACTTATTTGTACTGCTCTGTACCTAGTTGTATGAATAGGTGCTTGCCTTAAATTTACAGTGGGATTACATCTGTTGTAAGTGGAAAGGAACACCAGGAGAAAATGCATTAATAGACTAAACTAAATGAATATCTCATCTGAACACATCTTAACATCTGATCTCAACATTAGATCTTTACTCTCATAACCTTGTTCCCAAATGGGAAGTGATTTACTGCTGCTGTGCACCATCAAAAGAAGAGTATCCCCAGCACTTAGGAGACTGAGGAATGAGAATTGCTGCAAGTTTGAGGCCAGCTTGGATGACATAGTGAGTTTAAGGCAAGCCTCAAAAAGCCGTATCCCCCAAAAAAATAAAATAAAAGGGAGAAGAAAAGTATTTCACCAGATGCACTAGCTTTGGAAAGATAAAATTTTGAAGTACAATTTCATTAAAGACATATTTCATTCCACTACAGTAAAATTGAAAAATCACCAAGTCTGATCACTATAAATAGGGGACCATTTGTATATACATTTGATTCTGTCTCTAATAGTAATGTGCTCAATTGACTGCAAAGAATGGGACAAGCACAGAGAATTGGAACAATAGGACAGAAGTAACCGTTGTAATAAAACCAGTGGAACCAAAAGACAATACACATGTCAGGTCATAAGTGCTATACAAAAATTTTTAAGAAAGGAAAGAATAAAAAAGAGAAAATGAATTGTAGAGGAGGCCTAACATATACGAATAAGCGCAAAGGTACAAATACTGCATGGATTTAAGAGGAAAGCTTTATGAACTGTAGCAAGAGCTGAAGGAGATAGAAAGCTGGAGGCACCCTTGCTGGGGATGACTAAGGAAAGTAGTCAAGAATAAACATATAGAGTATAGTTCCACCTGGAAAGATGCAGAAGCCAGTCAATAGGCCTGTGGCTACATGCTGTCTTTTAAATGCTTGTTTCCCCCTTTCTGTATGTTGAACACTGAACGAACACCAATGTGATGGTGTTAGGAGGCTGACACTTTAGGAAGTGCCTGAGTCAAGAGAATGGAGTCTTTCTGAATGAGATTAGTACCATTATACAAGCAATCACAAAGAGTTTCCTTCATCACAAGAAGACAGAGGGAGACATGGTTACCATCTATGAACCAGAAGACTGAAACCCCAGAAGACACCTGCTCAAAGAATTGTCACAACAAAGTTTCTATTATTTACGTGCTACCTAGTTTATGATATTTTATCACTGCCCACAGGGCTTTGATTTCATAGTTAGAAGTTTTGATTTCACTCAAAGCTTTTGAATTCTCTGGAATAGAGAATGAGTTCCACATCCCCCACCCTGAAAAAAACACACATGCACACAATTACTTCATCATTTTTGTTTGGAAAGTATTCTCTGTGACAATAAAGCATGAGTTTAATGAAAAAATGAGCTCCCTGCATGTGGAAAAAAGTAGTGTGGTCAGCACTGGTGAGTGGAAAGGAGAAAAAAGTAATATCTGTGAAAAGGAAGGATTCTGTCTTAGAAGGCTTTCTTCTAATTGTCCCTTTATTCAGCATTTCAGACCCATGAGTACAGACATATTTGTTAAATCTATCTATCAGGAGATGTTAACATACAGTTTTTATTTCACAAGAGCACTAATTTCTTTTTAACTGATGCATAAAAGCGCTATCATCTAAACAGGTTAGTATATTTAGATAGGTAATGAAATTAGTGTCATTTTTGCAGATAAAATCTAGACTACTCCAGTGTAGTCTAACTAGTATATGTCTGAATGTAAACATTTCAGTTACTGCCTCCTTTATGCTAATAATCACCCACATTTTTTTCCTCACTTATGACATTACTTCTAGTTCTGAATGAGATTCTGTCTCCAATACAGCTCATCAAATAAGTTTCTCTTCATTGATGGAAAAGGTATTTCTGGCCTATCCTAAGATTCATCTAAGAAAAACTTTTTTAATAACAGCATCAATTGCAATAAAAGATAAATGGGGAAATAAATCTCCACTCATATTCTATCTCTTATCCACACTGGTTCTTATTCAGAGATTTTATTCCATCATGTACTTTCAGTTTCCTTCTCTTACTTTTGTTTGCTTTGTTTTTTTGTGTGTGTTTTGTTTTGTATTGTTTTGAGGTAGGCCTTACTACACAGTTAAAATTGGCTTTAAATTCACGGCGTAGACAAGGCTGACTTTGACCTTGCAGTTCAAAGGAGTATAGATATGTACTAGTGCACCTGGCCCTCTTCTCCTTTAAGAATTCCATTTTATCCCTAGTTCAGAGCCTTCATGAAACTATCCATCATAAATGCCCAGGAGAGCCATCTTTTCTAAACAAGGAGGAAGGGAAAAAAAGAAAAGTTCACGTAGATTTTAAAGTACTGATAACTCTTAATTAGTTCTTTGTGTGTGAATTTGCCGATCTTGACTATTTAAACAACTTTTATTTTAGAGGTATTGGCTCTTTGTTACAATCAGGTTAGCATCTAGAAGCTGAGTCAGAGATTAAGATCAAGATTAAGATTAAGACTGTAGAACAGAGGGAAGAAAAAAAAGATTTGGGTAAAGGGAGTTCAGCCATGATATAATGCTAACCATAACCTTGGCTGAACTTTCAGCGCAACCAAAAAATTCAGTAGTCCTCCAGTGTTACGCGTTCATTCCTCATCATCTGTCCTTTGTAGATCCATGTTATTCCATCATTGCCTGTGGGCCACTCTCAGAAGGCAGACTGAAGAGTGGTCTCCTTTTGAGTTGAGTCATCTCAGAAGCGGTCTGAAAGCTAAAGATATTTTACCGACAGCATTTGCGGGGAGCTTAGGCAACAATTTTTTTCTGTTTTGAAGAGAACTGAACAGTGTGTTGTGGCCTTCTCCAGAGGGCAAGTGGCATCTGTGGAGAAATATAGGATCACCTGCTAGGGGAGAATGTGATCAGAGTCCTAGGAAGAAAGATAGATGTAGTAGCAATGAAGGAAAAAAAAATAGGGAGGACTTGCATCTACTGAACTCAAGTGATGTCAAAGATAGCTTTTATTACTAGACTATTAAAATTTTTCTTCTATTCTCTTCTCATTTCCCTAATAATTAGTTATAATAGGTAATTGAGAAAAATCATTAAAAGATAATGCCCCAAGGAATAGTCTAGCAATGGAAAAAATAAAGAATGTTATTCTATTTTTTTGTATAATTTTGTGCAATTGGTCCTGAGGCGATGAGAGGAAACGAATTCTCTGGGTTCAGAGGAGAATCAGTGAGTCTGTAAAGCTTCTCTGGATGTATATATTATCCCTAGGATGTTGGCACTGTCAGAATATCAAGTTCTTTACTTTCTCCTTTCTGAAGGTTCCATCCCTTTTCTTTATCATCGTTCTGATGATAAACTGAAAAGGTGTAGGGACAGCCTTGTCTTTTATAGGGGAAGCCTCACAGGAATGATTATAATTTGTGAGCAACCTGCATGATTCTGCCAAATATTTCTCACATCCAAAGTTAAAACTATGGGGACAAGTATAATGACTTTATAATAAAAGCTATTATTACTTCAGTAGTACAAAGTATAAAGAAAAAAACTCAAAAAATGCTGTGAAGTCAATACATGGAATATACAAGCTGTTAGGAAAGTGTTAAAATGTGATTAAGAGAACTGGCATGGAGGTCAGCTCATAATGGTAATACAAACTGAGCATATGTTATATATTTTGGCATATTAATTAATGAGGAGCTCAACATGATTTATTGCTAGTTCAAATAGCATTTGAGAAGCTAACATGCTTTATAAAATAACAAAATTGATGGACTATATAAAAAACAACTGTTTAATATCCAGCGGGGCTATAAATTATCTCTAGCATTTGTTCCACTAACTGCAATTTATTTGCATATCTGTTAGACACAAAAGAACACATTGCCTTGTGCCTTCTTCAAGTCAGATCCTTAGTCCATTAATGGCACACGATAAAAAGTAGCAAGTCATATTTTACTTTTTCTTATCTGTTCAACTCAGCTTTTCTTATATATCTCTCAAAATAATTTATCCAGCAAAATTCCTTACCAGGTTATCCCAGAATTTTTATATTCATAAAATAATAAATGAAATAGTCTCCTTTGTCTTCCATTGTCCTATAATCACTAAAATTTAATGTATTTAAATTTTGTTGTAAATCAACGCTTTCTATTCAAAATTATATCTTGAGAATCATGCTTTGTATGACTATTGAAAGGTTGACAGTAGAATTTAGATAGGCAAATTTTGTTTAGCTATCTGTACATGTACAGTGTAGCTCCATAAAGAGTTCCTGCCTGCCTGGTTGTCAGCTGTGGGAGAACTGGGAGGGAATGAATTGGAAGGGAACAGGGATTAAGCAAAGAATCTTGTCAAGAAGTGTCATGGCAAGAGAATTCCGAACTAAAAATGCCTCAAAACTAATCAACAATATTAATCCCCAGATAATGTCTTTTATATTTTATTGTGAATCTCTCTCTTCTTGCAATAAAATATGGATAGCATATTCTTGTAAAATATATTATATATTATATTTCAGTTACTTTATCTGATATTGTTTTAGACTTTTGAACAGATACCTTTTTTACCCATAGAAAGGTTGTTGAAGAAATCTTCAGAAAAGGGCTGGGGATTTAGCTCAGGGGTGCTGTGTCTACCTCACAAGTGCGAGGTCCTGAGTTTTGATGCCTGGTACCACACACACACACTCACACACACACAAAATAAAAGAAAGAAAGAAAAAGAAAGAGCAAAGAAAAGAAAAAAAAACTTCAAACAAAATAGAAGTAATCAAAAGGAAATGACACACAAATAAGCATACACTATCCATATTGACATAGAAAAATAAAATCAAAGGCTAAAAATGAATAGATTCTAGTATTAGATCTACAAATACTGTCTTCTAGAAATGTTTTCCATTCCTTTTTCTATACCATAAGTGACAAAATAATCAGGGATATAGCCAGGACTGTTTCAAGCAAACTGGGGAGGTGAATGAAAAAGGCATAGATTTCCTATAAATCTTTATGAAAAAAATTATTTGCAGAATCTAATTTAAAATGAGGAAAAGCTATACTGACAGTATCCCATTAAGCTATTGCACATCAAGCAATGCCTTGTGTTATCTGACCACATAACAATCATTTTCACAAATGTTATTGACTTCTCAAACTAAGCAATAAAAATTAATTTTAAAGAAATGGTCTAAGTCAGTTTATTTTTATTTTTATCTTGCTGTATTTAGAGGAAGTTTGTACATATAGATTTAGGCATTTACTACTTCATCTCTGCTGAGTAATAGGTTTTACATTTTATTTAATTTGTATAATAAAATTAACAGAGTTTGGGGTCTGTTACTTCACTTTATCTTTACAATATTAACATAAGAAGGATTTCATTGATTCCTATTTTGTAAATAGATAATCCTACATAAAAGTAAAGTCACAAAACTGTTTCAAAACATTATGAAAATCATAAAAATGTAAATTCTTACATCGTTTTGCTACAATAATTGTGCTACATCCAATGTATGGAAATTAAGTTCTATGTATGGACTTTCAATATCACTTGGGAAGTTTACTGCCGAAGCAATTATGGCTATTAACTGATCCTACCAAAATCCTTTTCTCTCTTCAAACTCTGATACTACTTCATTTCTTCAGAAAATGTATTATTACCTGAAATAATATCTGATATATATTTTTTCAGGGATTTTATAATGAAGTTCATTTAGTTGGCTACTACAAATTCCAGGACCACAAAATCAAGGGCATTTAACATATATATTTAGTATTGAGGTGGTGGCATGTCAGAGAGGAAATAAGGACAAAGGCCTACAGCAGGTGAGAGCGATAAAGAAAAGCTTGTTAACTTTTCTAAAATCTACAATAATTTTCCCAGAAGAGCCTCATGGTCTCTATGAAAATTTTATACTTTTTACCATTTGATGACACATAAGAATATTAGCAGCTCACAGGGAGTTCTAAAGACCAGTAACACATCCTGTCAGTGATTTTATTTTGTGATTTATAAATACTCTATACTACAATTTTAAATATTTTCCTATTCATAAATAACAAGTCCTTATTTATCATGGTCCTGAGGATGGAGTATCTAGGCCAGCAATAATTAAAACCTCCATGAAGCTATATCCACCCTTAAGTTGTTCAGTTCCCTCAAAGACATTTTCCCTTGCAGGAAGTAAATAGCAAATATGGGATTATTTGTGTCCATGTGTCTTTTCCTCAGTGATCTAAGACAGATTAAATGAGACCTAATAAAGTTTTTGGATGACTCTGATGTGTACATTGAGGTCTTTAGAGAACTTACTCAGACCTATGGACTAGATTAGAAAGGTGTGATGTTGCTCTTAAATCCAACATTGGTTTTTAATGAGAGATAAGTAGCATTACATTTAGAGACAAATATTACCTTAATTTTGGGAGCTCAAAAGACAGGCAGACATGGGAATAACTGGTTTCTACTGAACACAAGCAGTACTTATATAAGACCCCTACTGGCCTGCCAATCAGATAGGCAATTATAATAGAAGACATTTTCAGGCATGTGTTCTTAAAGGTCTAGAAAACATGATAAGCTCTTCAGTTATTTTAAATTGTCATCTATTTATCAGAAAGAGATGAGGACATCCCTAGATCCAGACTTGATAGAGGGAAGTACTATAGTTTTCCCATTAGTCTTGCCATACATAGGTGGTATAGTGTTATATGCCTCCTCAGCAGAGATTTCTAGCCAAGACACCTGCGTTCTGCTGTATTTTCTAACAGACAGAGGTTATAATGTTTCTAGGGTTAAGAAATGGCTTTGCCACCTTGAGGTAAAATACTTAGGCCTTATTTTATCTAAGGGAACCCAAAGACTGGGGGAAGAAAGAATTCAAACAATTCTTTCCTCTCCATAGCCCAAGACCCTAAATCAGCTAAGGAGATTTCTAGAAATCACAGGCTTGTGTCACCTTTAGAAAGTAGCATATGGTGAGATTGTGTGACCCATCTATCAGTCTACAGAAAAACCCAAAAGACAGCCATAATTTAACCTGAGAACTTGGTTCCCAGACCTCATTCCAGCAGCTCAAATAAGCACTTCTAAGAGGCTACCTACAGGACACTGTTTCAGTTCGCATAATAATAAAACGTAAGACATGGCTTTGGGAATTTTTCTACAAGATCAGGGAGCTGCTCAATTTCCTATAGGGTATTTAAGTCATAAATTAAGTATTATAGATTCAAATTTATTTATTTAATAAGAAAAGCTCTAAACAATATAGTTAGAGCACTTTCATTCCTTTCAAGAGGCAAAAAGCACCCATTCAGGTTTTTTTTATCATTGGTTTAATTTTCTGCTTAGCAATGTAATTGGAGTTGGTCATAACCTTTGTCTATAGAGATATGTTTTGCTAAGGATTGCAGATCCACTCTGGAAAAACTCGTGATGTTTAATGTCTTCCTACACCTGAGATAGTTAAGATTTAGTTCTTGTGTCATACTTAAAGGTACTCTTCTGTTCCTTCTCCACTGCCCCGCCCCTGAGAAATAACACAGTTCTCAACAGTGTTTGTTTTGAGACACTTATTTAACCTCCTCTGTGGCTGCTGGATTTCAAGAGAAAGCTTCCATAATGGTGAGTTTTCCCTCCCTGGAAATTGTCCAGAGTAAAACTGACCTTCACTTCTTTCTGGGTCATATAGAAAACTGCTCTAGGCTTAATCCCAAAACTCTTCAAAACTACATGTAAGTTTTAGTCCAGGTTTATCTATCTTTCAGCCCTCAGGTGAAATTAGAGAATGAAAAGAACAGCTAACCCTGCTCTGGCCACTTCCTTGTACCTTTAGTCTGCCACCACCGGCACTGAACACGACAAAGTCTAAGAGATGCCTTAGATTGAGCACAGAACAAGAGGGATAGATGGAGATGCCTACTTTCCCTTTGTTTCTTTTCAAAATAAAAGACGGTCATAGGTAGACACCTGAAGCACAGCAGGTTGGAGCCTTGGCAGGCTTTCTTCCCTCACTGCACGGAATTCATACTTAGCTCCAAAGAGTGTCACCTAATCTCTTCTACATGGAAACCTGGCGTGAGTTGACCTCCACTGGAGAAAGTTAAAATTACTTGTAACAGTCTGTTCCTTCAGAGAGAACAGTCATATGTGGCTGTCAGCAACCATGACAAGCCTGTGTAGCTGAGTATTCCAGCCAGATAAACTGTTAGTTTAGGGTCCATCTTAAAACTGTTTTTGCTTTCACAAGTGTAGAATATTTTCATTCCTTTTGATTCTTATTACAAGAGATCTCTGCTAATTGATCTACAAAGGTCTGACTAGTCATATTTATAGTTATAGACCTAATGATTATAAAAGTTATTATAATTCAACTTGGACAAATACATCTGAGTGCATTCAACAACTTTATAAATAAGTTGTCATGGGTGTGTGTGTGTGTGTGTGTGTGTTTGTGTGTGTGTGTGGCTATCTGTTCAATTTGTGATAAAACGTACAGCTGTGTGAGTTTTTTTTCCTTTTGGTATTTTGGATTTTTAAAGATGTTAACCTGTAACTCAGGTTGACTTATAGATAAATGTCTCTAAAGATATGCTTCCCCCAGTTTGCCAGATTATCCAAATAAGATCAACTGTTTTATAAATATGGTACATATTTTTATCTATATATAATAACTCAGGAACCTTTCATCGGTCAAAATATGTGTTAATTGTTATGATCTGGCTCTCACAGCTCATCTAAAAATTTGTTAACATAATTAAAGACTCTTGAGCTTAGGAAAATTACTGGAAAGGACTCCCCTTGGAAAATAAAGCCTTGGCTGTCTGGAAAAAAATTATTCCAGCCTTTGTTCACAAAGGGGACCCCAATAATTTCCATAGCCTTGTGGGAAATACATTTCTAAACATATTATTATGATAGGTATACATTGGTTGTGGTCAAAAGGCTAAGTTTTCAGTGGGAAAACAATAAGGCTTTATTTAAGATGCTCTTTGTACAAAACAAAATTAAAGGACAAAGGGTTTCATGTAACTGCTTCTCTTTGTTATTTCATGGTGTATATTTCATGTCTTCTGGCTGTACAAGTCTATTGTTTATGGTATTGATCTAGGCTAAAAGGACTGCCAATATTTTGGCTCTAGCTCCTCAAGGTGAAGAAGAATCCAGGACATGAGGGAACCTTTTCTACAGGATCCTACATCTTTGGTAAGTCACTCAACTTTCTGAACAGCAAGATTGCTGGGCTCCAAAGGACAAATATATTGTGTGCCAAAGGAGGGTCACCACAGAAAAGTCACCCATGTTTTCACTGAAAGCAACATGGTCAAGCAAGGCCATGACCCATCCTGATGGCTGACACTGACAGAGGATCTGAGAGGCTCTATGCATGTTTCCAAAATAATGCCTGAAGAGACTTAAGTGACCTTGAAAAATAGCAAGAGGTTCATGTTGATTGACACAGGTCTCACTTTAAATACTTGGCCTTAAACACCCAGCAGAAAAGAATAACCAAAAGAATTATAACATAATACTATAGTAATAAAGGTAGATATAAAAAGGGGCTCCAGTCACTGACACCTTTTGGTAGTTTCCAGCTCTACCAATAGCTGACCATGGTTATGGATCATTAGAAAAAAAATGGTAAAATCTATAAGAACTCATCTAGAGTTGTATGTTTCTTAGCAAAATTTGTTCTTCAAAGTGTTTCTTACAGCTAAAACTAGAGAGACTTATGACAAAGAATGAGACTTAAAGATAACCTCTATCATTGAAAGAATCTGAGACCAGCAGGTTCAATCACTATTTCAATTTCTAAGTGTGACTTTCTCCCCAAACTGTCCTTTAATTCTAGTGTGTGCATGCTTAGATTATGCATACTCTAGTTTCTTAAAAGTTTTGTTTATTTTTGCCTTGAGGCTGCCAAACTCCAAACAGTCATACAAATGGAACCAATGACAAATGTGCTAGACTTCTTTTGCTGAAATCCACTAGATCAAACTTGTAAACAGCTAAAAACTGCTAGACTCTACAAAATGACTTCTATGTCAGATTCTGAAGTCCCCTGGACCTTCTCCTTATCCTCTTTGTTGGCTACATTCATAGCAATCCTGCGGACCTTATGATTTAGTCCATACATTCCTAACTGTTTCTTTGGCTTTGCTTCTTCCAGACTTAAAAGCTATTCAGCTACCAACATGACAAAGCCAGGTGCCTACCAAAGGTCTTTATATAGACCCTCTGTAGAGTAACTAACTGCTGATCATGACTACAACACTCTTCAGTTGGAAGTAGCCAGAGCTGTCTTTGCCTTTTGCCCCCTCACAGTGGTACTTCTTCAGAAGCGGTAATACTGCAGATAGGTAAGTTAATTTAATATCTTGTAGTCAGTTAGAAAGGGATGCCCTCAAGAAGCCAACATGGAGGATGATCTAGACATTCAGTGAAGGCCAGAATTGTAAAAGAAGAGAAACTACTCTATCTTTGTGCTTCCCCTGGGTATAAATAGCAGTGATTGATTCTCTAAATAGGTATAAATCACCTGGGTGGGGGGGGCAAGGTCTTAAACCAGCCTTTCCAGGCTGACCCTCACCCTTACTGAAAATCCTTGTATACTCTTGCTATGTGACTGGCTACCCCACTTAAACCCCGTTTAATCAATGTTACCCAGGTGACTGTACTTGTAATCTTATTGGTCTCTAAGTATTTGAGGATTTTGTGGCTAAGCCCATTCTTTTCACTAATATGAGAAAAAAAATGACATGCAAAGAAGCACCTTCCAAATTTTTGATGTAATGTGATTTTTCCACAGGAGTAGAACTTTAATTACACTTGACTTTTATAGCTAGTACTGCAGAATACTTCCTGCAAAGATGTAGTCATTGAAATCTGCTTACTTTTCACTTTTTTAGTGTCATGACAATTTTTATACTCATCATTTAAAATTAACACATTAATCCCTTTCTTCACATTCTTTTGTGCCTATATAATGAATAATAAAACTATCAAAAGTACCTGTTATATCTGTGCCCCACAGATTTTTATTATCTTATCTCCTATCATTTGCAATAACATTGTCCTTTAATAGCTAAAAGTTCTTCTATTTTGTAGTCATTCCATATATTGTTTCTCTCTGCAAATATCCATTTATCAAATATAGCATTAAATACTACTTTATGCAGGGAATGCACAGTATGTTGCCTTCAAAGCTTCATCATCATGGTTCCATTATATCATTCAATAAATTGGTTTTCTCGCTAATATTACCAGAAGTGAGTCCTTATCTAAATCATTTTTCTATTCCTAGTCCCTAAGACACAATGCGATGTGTACATAATGTTCACTAAATCTTAAGAATAGCATAAATGACCATAAAAATGGCTTATAAGGTCACATGAGCCTTGATAGGTTTTGGTCATTTAATTTACTTCCTGATGTGATAAGAATTCATCGCTAGTTATTGATGACTTGTGTTAAAACATCATCTGTATAATTTGGAAGGTGACTACAAGGAGACTCAAATCTGATTCAGAGAGAAACAGTGAAGGCAGAAGTCTAACTGAAAATATAAATGAAAAATTATATCATGTTTCCATCCAATTTTTATAAGAAATAAGGTCTTACATGATTTAATTTGTCTTATCTAGTTTATTAAGTCAAAGTAAAATTTTTTTTTTTTTTTTTTTTTTTTGGTACTGGGGATCGAACTCAGGTCCTTGCTCTTGTGAGACAGGTGGCTGAACCACTGAGCTAAATCCCCAGCTCAAAATAAAACTTTCAATTATTCATTCTTTTATGAATAACATATCTCAAAATATTGCAAATGTTACTGCATACATAGTTAAAATACAACATGGAAAATATAGTTACGTGTTTTAGGGTTGATTAAGAAACTTTATAAATTTATAGTACATATTTTAATATAATATTTTTCTTAAAAACTTGAAACCCAAATACATTTGGAATTTATTTTGTATACAAGCTAGTTTCAAAAATGATGCTATATTTTAATAGAAGCTATAGTTACTGAAATTTTAGAGAATTTTATATATTTTAGATAATTTAGATGCAAATTATATGTACATAAACATATGTATTCTGTATGTGCACACACGTATATGATATATACAGAGAGAGAGAGCAAGTGTATCAGAAAATTTTAAAATAAAGTTAATTTTAAATTACAAAACCTTCAGATATCAGGTGTTCTCATTTATTATTTGTAATTCATTAGATTTTAGAAAAACTTAAAACTTTAAAGAATTACATTGTAAATTTGCTTTATAGCAGCAAAGAATTAAGAGACAATTTTCACTGCTATTGCTAATTTAGTAAAGGCAGACAGACATCCATTGGTTTCATACCATTTATTCAAAAATACTTTAGAGCAAATGGCCTTGGAAAATAGAGTTAGCATCTTTGTTTGAGTAAAAAGCATATGTACTTACATAGTGCACACTTCAAAAGATTTGGATTAGCAGGGTGTAGTGGTGTGCACCTGTGACCCCAGCAGGAGACTGAGGAAGCAGGATCGCAAGTTGGAGTCCATTCCTAAGGGGTGTGGGCATACCTCAGTGCAGAAGATTCATGTCCAGTCCTCTATACCAGAAAACACATTACCTTTTACATACTTTAGTGTCTCTTTATATGATATAGATTTTTTTCTTTTTTACTTTTTAATCTTAAGGTCTACCTTTTGTAGTATCTCATGGAGCTGTCACCTGGCTTTTGGTGTGGAATTGCTGGAATGGGGCTTTGGGGAAGATTGGCTGTTAATGTTGTGGCTACTGCTTTTGTTGTGAAAATACTGGAAAATGTACTTAACCAAGAGTCTGGCATATTCTCTCACCTCTTATAAAATGGTGACATAGTAAACTCCAGAGTAAAACCTTAGCATCTTTATTGTTGCTTCCAAATGATGTAAACTTTTTTAATAAAACATTTGAATTTTGAATTTTGTTTATATTTTGATTCAAGTTAAATATTAAACCAATGTTTAATAAATAAGTAAAATTGTCATTTTGTATCTATTAATAACTTGCATATATTGGGAAAAAAATTGGAAAACAAAAATTATTCCAAAGGGAAAATTGACTATATTTAATAATACAGCCTCAAATTAGAATTTTAATCATGAAATTCTAATGTCTTCAATGAAACATTTAAATTTAAAGAATAACATTTCAATGTCACATCATATTTTTAATTTTCTAAATTAGTATTCTGTACCTGAATGCCAATCCTTAGAGATTGTGGGTTTGAAGCCTTTAAATGTGAAGAAACATTTAAAAAACTAAAGGTAACAGATAGATGTCTCATGTAAATTTAAAGAACAAATATTTCCTGAAGAAACATGTCTCAAATGGAGGCAAAAAATCAGAACATGTAAAAATATTTAGGTTGAAATATTTGCAAATTTACATAGAAAAACACAATGGAAGCCAACTTTAGGATTTATTATGAGTTATCAGATTTTCAATTAAAAATATCATATCTACAGAGAAAAAGCAATAAACAAGACAAGCACCTTCAAGTAAATTAAGCATTATTTTCAACACTTGTTGAAGAAAATAACACTTAAAATTATAAGACTATATATTTTAAATTAAAAAAAACATATTCAAGATTTAAGTCAGAACTTGATGAAGATATACAAGGCTGTATCAGGGATATCTATTACTAGTAAGATACATATGCTACTCTAATAGTAAAATATATAGCTAATAATATGTATAATTCATCTAGAGTTGTGCAAGTATATCTCTATAGATATTCACAAATATATTGTACATTATTTGGTTCATGGGCAAAAAGGAGACATTTAGAACATATCCAGAATACTATAAAGGAAGTCATCATATATTTCACCTACAATTATCCTTTTATTTGTAGGAAGAGTTAGTGATCACCATACAGAACTTGATGACAGGGTCATAGTTTAAGTACAACTACCTGTCACATATCCATAGTGTTCTGTGTTCAAATTTCAGTGAAATATAATTTAAAATTAAATGGCAATTTAAAAATATGTTTTTGTCACTGGATAATTGTACCTAGGTTTTAATTCTTCAGTATATTTGCAAAAATACATCATGAATTCCCATGTAAATCACATAAAATAATATTAATCAGTTACACATCATAAAAATACTAGTTGATTTTTTTAAAAAATGAATTTCAGTTAGCTATCTTATCATTCTTATTTTAATATCATCCACTATCTGAATGTTTAGATGAATAGAAGAGTATGCTATTGTATGCAATATTATTTAAGTAATTACAAAAGCCTTGAGCTATTAATTTATATTCATTTCATCTTTCAAATAAATAATAAAACTGACAGTTTAATATTTACTATTCAAATTTTTTCAATAGTATTATAAATAGACAAATTGGACACCATTAACAAAATCCAATAATAACCATAGCTTTTACATAAAAAATAAGCTATTGACCAAATTAGTAATCGTAATATTGATGATATTATTTGAAATAGAAGGATCAAATCAATTTCTATGAAAATATAGTTACCAATTGTAACTGACATTAATTAAAATATCTGAATACTAAGATAAATTGCAATTATTCAATATTTATAAAAGACTTATGAAATGCCAAAGACTTTTTTTGTACCAGGGATTGAACTCAGGATCTTGCACTTGTGAAGTAGGTGGCAGTACCTCTGAGCTACTTCCCCTTCCCAAAAAAGACTTTTGATAGGTATAGAAATAAATAGAATGACAAAAGTTATTTTTCTATTATAATACAGCTATGTTTCCTAAAGCTAATTCTGTTTCTTCTATCTCAAAATGAATAGTTAATTAGTCTAAAGGTAAGAGATCAATTTTCACTAATAAATATTCTACAACCAATTGCTGTTTATGTCAAATCATACATTAACCTTTCAAATATTCAATTATATTTGATAAAAAAATGTTTTTTCAATAATGAGAACCTTTAAAACTTTACTAGTCACTGGCACTGATGGTAATAAGTAGAAACCTTTTTTTTTTTTTTTAGTTTTAATTGAGTTTATTGGTACATTTTAGGTATGCAGTACAGTTACATTCATCATTGGGATCTTGAACCTTTACATGACAGGTCTTGGTTCTCAATTTTTCCCCTTGTCCCTGCCCTCCCTTCACCCCCTCCTCCCCTCCCCATTTACAAAAGCTTTATTTCCATTTTTTCATTTTCTCATTTTTTTTTCTTTTCCCTTATTCCCTTTCCACTACCCTTCCCACTTTCCCTACACCTTTAGCCCTTTTCTTCCTATTTCACATTGTTAATTATCTCATTAGGATCTTATGTGCTATCATAGTTTAACTAAAACAAAAAAAATTGAGCTATCCTTACTTTAATATTAATATATTAATGAGTAAAGTATTATAGTGGATTATGAATTTGAATTATATAACTTGTGCTTCAATAACTTTCTATAGGTTCTTTGTTGGCTATACTGGATTTTGAACTTTAGGGCTAGTGAGAAAATTAGAATACACTCTTGTAAAGAAGAAAATAATCCCTCCAGATAGCTTTAAAAGTCACTGAGGGAATGTTTTTGTTTGCTATAAATTATGACTTTGAATGCGGTGGGGCTAATTCTTGCAATAACCATGGGATTCCAAACTATGCTACTCTATTCAGATTAATTAACAGTCCTCTAAGTAAACCATATCATAATTCTGTTTGTTGATTTAAAAAAACAATTTATTTATGCAATATTTTAGATTTTGATGAAATCATGCCATATCAAATAATATACTAAATTTTCCTTTTAATACTTTTACACAAATAACAAAGTTTTAAGCCAGTGTTGTACCTGAGGATCTACAAACTATTTTTGGTTAGTCTCTACAAATTTGTAATAACATTTCTCAGGAACATAATTAGACACTTTGTAATTGTTCTTGTTTTTCCCCTAAGGTTTAAGTTTATATTTGGTTATTTATTAAGAATTAGAACATGGGGCCAGGAATTTAGCTCAGTGGTTCCACTGCCTGCCTCTCAATCAAGTACAAGTCCTGAGTTCAATCCCCGGTAGCAAAACCAAAATAACAACAACAAAAATAATTAGAATGTGAACGTGTGCAGTAGAAATATTGTCTCCACAGATTAACTTGAAATTCTCCATAATTATTTAGATTCTTAAATTGATATGAATAGGAGAATAAACAGAAACCTCTTTTCCTCCTAAAAAGAAATAGTTTATAAAAGTCATTGTCTGTGTGGGTGCAAACTGTCAGAAACTATATCTAATCCAGAGATTAGAATTCAGCGTTACTGCCTGTTGCTTGTCTTGGGTGCTGTCTCTCATATGAGTCTCAATTGGTTCTAAATCTTTCAACCTGGAGTTCAGTTGTTAGGAAGGATTAAATTTCCTTAGTTTTATTCAAATTTCAAGCTGCTGCCTCTTTATCCAAATGACAAGTTTCTACTTTTAAATCACATTTACAATAAATTTTGAACACCACAGAAATTGCATCTTTTTAGCAATTTCATTATGAGTTACCCATTTGAAAATTGTTAAATTGGTTGAAACCCAACCCTGCTCACCACAGAATGTTCAGTACAATAATCACATCTGATATCTAACAAGGTTCTGCTATAGTGTTATTTTCAGCATTAGAGGCACTCCACCGTACCTAGTATACTATTCTATTCCTTTTTAATTATTCACTTTTGTGTGACGAGATTATGAATTGCCATAGAGCAAGAAAACATCAGTCTGTGTTTATCTTATGATTGATTATGTAATTGGATGCACATGTTTGGTGGCATTATTTTAGAAATCAGCTTTGTTATTTTATAAAAATGTTGTGCAAATGTGGATAATTCTCAAATAAGATTCATGATGTCTGATAAAAACAATACAGGATATTTGTATTACCTGAACTTAGTACAGACATAAATCACATCTGGCAAGTGTGATCATAAGCAGATGGACTTGAACACTTTTCCTTTTTTTAATATAGCCTAATATCAAGGGAAGCTGATCTGTAGGACACATGAACTATTTGTTTTGTGGATAACAAACTATTTGTTTTGTGGTTTAAAAGGAGAGAACATGATTTTTAAATTACAGGAAATAGATTGATAATTAGAATAAAAATTAAAGAGATATTAATAAAAACTTCATATTCAGTTTATTTTACAGTTTTATTTTATTGTTTACATGGGTTAAATAATAAATGCCTTTTCTTTTTTTTTAGTAGGTTTATGCTACTGGCCATCAGGTAAGGCCTTAAAATTAAAAATACTACATTGCTTGTTTTTCATGGATGAATAATTATATTTAATTTCTTATCCATGAAAATCTCTGTAGGATTGTTCAACGTATAGTAGAAGATACTGTAATCAATCAGACAACATAATGTTATAAATATGGTATAAGAAATTAATTTACACAGGTCTATACTTGAAGCCAAAAGCCCATTTATAATGGAATGGCTATAGGATTCCTCAATGTATTGTTTGTGGTTCACAAATCAGATGTGGCAAACAAACAAAAATGTTATTCAAATAGTATAAATAATATATTAACTTGTACATAATAAAACCTTAAGAGGTTAAAATAAGTCCTGGTGTCAGTTACTGCTGTAAATAGTGAAGAAAGAATGATTAATGTCTAAAAAGAACCGCACAGCACCACCACATATGCCTACTAGAAATATTCTTCTGCTTCTTACCCGAAGAGGTGTATAATGCTTTATAAAGTTAATATGTTTTAGACCAAGAAAATACTAGGACAATGTGATAACTTTTAGATGGTTACCTTGAGCACATATTTTTTTTCTGTTATTTTTTTTTCTTTTATTGAGTTTATTGGTACAATCTAGATATACAGTACAATTGCATTCATCATTGGGATTCTGTACCTTTACATAATAGGTCTTGATTCTCATTTTTTCCCCTTGTCCCTGCCCTCCCTTCACCCCCTCCTCCCCTCCCCATTTAGAAACACTTTATTTCCATTTTTTCAGTTTCTCATATGTTTTTCCTCTCCCTTATTACCTTTCCCCCACCCTTCCCACCTTCCCTACAACTTTAGCCCTTTACTTCCGATTTCACATTATTAATTATCTCATTAGGATCCTGTGTACTATTATAGTTTTTCACGCCAAGGAAACTATTCGGAAGATTTGGGTGATAATCCAGAGATTAAACCAAGGACAGTCCAACAACAAAAAATTAAAATGAGAAAACACTTAAGCTAGACACAAGGACAGACTTCCAGTTTACCAATGGCAAACAGTAGGGCAAATGAGGATGAAAAGGCAGATAGTGAACCACCAGGACACGCTGAACTCAAAGCACAGGAAATAACCAAACAGATCAATCAGGCTCTAGAAAAATTCAAAACAGAAATAATTTCCCAGATAACCATAGAGATAGTGAGCAAAATGGAAGTCATGATTCGAGACTCTAGAGCAGAAAGTGACAAAAAAATAGATGAGCTCAGGAACATGATAGAAGCCATGAAGGCCCAGCATGAAATATAAATGACTCTAGAGCAGAAAGTGACAAAAAAATAGATGAGCTCAGGAACATGATAGAAGCCATGAAGGCCCAGCATAAGAAATAAATGGAAAAAATAAATGCCCAACATAGGAAAGAAATGGAATCCATAAAACAGATTCAAACAGATATCCAGGAGATTAAACACTCTATTGAAAGTGTACACAACAAAATAAAAGAATATGAAGATAGGCTCTCAGATATAGAAGATAAGATTGCAGTCAGTGACCTTAAGCACATATTAAGAGAAGAAAATCTAGAAGACTTCACCGTTACCAGTTAGAGAATGTGTTTAGGCAGGATAGATTGAAAAATGAAATTCTAATTCATGTAAATCTTTCATTGTCTGATAAGTATCTCTGAAATATTTTCCTTCCCTAGTGCATAAATGTATTAAAGCTACTGAGGAGCTGCCCATAATCTTTAACTGATGTATTAACTGTATAGTAAAAGTCATTGTGGAAACCCCTCTATTTCCTACCCAAAATAAAAACAAAAACAAAAACAGAATCACTATGACACCCCTAGAGACCTTGAAAAAATAAGCAGTAACTCAAAACCTCAAGTACTGCAGAGGTATTATCCCTTCCCTAATTTTTATACCATTGATGCATTAAATATTTTAAACAGGAACAACTATGCCAAAATAACAAAACACTAATTGCAACATTTTTTGTATGACTTAGAACAAAGAAGTTTTTGTGTCAGGTCCACAGTAGCAGCAATCTTCTGCAACAAGACTTGAATAGAGCTGCTCCAGTGATCTGACTGGTACTCTGGTGGATCACTGTGTTGAGAAATGTATCATGAGAACCTCTTTAGGAGAATATTTAGAAAAGAATCGGCCATGCCAGTGTCTTCTGGAGCATAGAACTGATTGCAATTTGAAAATAAATCCCTGGTATAATATAGGACAAGAGACAGGAATAAACCAGTAGGCACCAAGTACCTATGTAATCAGACCTTTTGACCATGAGCTGAAGAGCAAGAACACTTCCTGAGTCATCAAGTGTTTGAGAAGTTACAGTCACCTCCCATAAAAAGAAAATGGTAATAGTTGAATTAGGTAGAATCAGTTTCAAAAAGCACATGTAAATTACATGAAATTTGGCTCTGATTCCTCAGCCAATATTCCTGTTAAACAAGTAATTCTCTTTCCCTTCAAACCCAAGTATTTTTGGGAAAATACCCTTGATACGCTTATCAAGAGAAATAAATTAATAGCACATATATTTTAAAGAAAAAGCAATATGGTGTTGATGCTAATAGAAAATATCTTGCTATTGTATTATAATCTTGTGGTGGGCTAAAATTTGAGTAGACAATTGGTTGTTAAGATCATAAAGGTAAGTTGCACATGTAGACAAGCAACTCAGCAGTTGCAGCTCCCAGAAGTAGCAATATTTGAAGATTGTAAGTTTGAATACTTAATGAACAGTATGGGAATGATCATAAAATGGTGTACATTAACACCCGTCATGGCACATTCAAACTTTAAATTCTCAAAGTCAAGGTAGGAAGGATGATGCATAAAATGGGTGCTAGTCAATCCTTCCTTTTTTGTTACCCTTGTGCAGGAATGATCCAGGCTGCATATGGAGCTATGTCAGGCAAGAATCGGGGCCTCATATGTAATTAGCAGCATGAGATCCCTTTTACCAAAGTTGTTCTAGTGGCTCTTATTATAGCTGCCATAAACTTTGCCATTGATGTGGCACATTCTCATAATCAATTGCAGGAACAGAATAAATTTTCCCATAGTCTCTTCATAAGGGTTGTATCAACCTATATGAAACTACCACTTTCTTGAGTCTTTTGTTCCCTCCTGCCCCTAGACTTGCTCTGAAACAGAAATTGCTACAATGTTAACAAAAGGGACTTTAATTTCAAAGACATTTTAAAGTTGTTTCTACAAAATGGGAAAAGGTTGCAGTAGATCATAAAAGAAAGAGATTCACTGGGGCAATGCTTTATGAATTTGTCCCAAATAATTATGAAGAGTTTTTGCAACTGGGCCTGAGCCACACGAAAAGCTAATGCCTAGGAAATGTTGTGGGTGAAGTTTTGTGTCATCCGGTTAGGCAAACAACCTGGGCTTTTGAACGGACTGGCTGAGGACAGTGGGAATCTGAGGTGACTGATTAGATGTGTGATGCTGTTCTCCACCACGGCCTTAGCGCAAGCTGAAGGGTAGCAGGGATTCTCCGCTTGTCCCATTGTCCTTCTCCCCACTTGTGTTAGGCTTTGTAGACCCCATCTTGACTTAAGCCTTGTGAAAAACATAAAATTCAATGACTGTATTGTTCAGTTTTCTCATTTCGAGAAACAGTGTCCAATGACCACAATTTAAGGGAGGAGAGGCTTAAATTGTTCACAATCCAGCCCATGTTCAGTTGGCTCCAAGGCAGACACACTATGGCCAGGTAAATCTGCTGAATTAATCATGGTGATGAAGTAGAGCAGGGGAAGTGCACCAGAGCAGAAGAGGCTAGGGAAAGACATAAATCTCAAAGCCGTGCCTCCCTGAATCTGCAATCATGTCTCAAAGTGTGCTCCACCAGTCCCAGGGCAGCCCTCAAGGCCAATGTGGAGACTTTAGCCTAACGACGCAATAAGAAAGATCCTTCAAATATAAACATAGATCTAGAATTTCCATTCAACCCTACTATTTCCCTTCTGGGTATCTTCCCGAAAGAGTTAAAGACATAGTATTACAGTACTACATGAATACCTATGTACACTCATAATAGATAAATCTTGGAATTGGTCTATATGTTCACCAAGAGATGAATGAAGAAAATGTCATTTATACACAATGGAATACTATTCTGCCATAAAGAAGGATAAACTTGAGACATTTGTAGGAAAATGTACATATCTTGAGACCGTAATGCTATATGAAATAAGTCAGGCATACAGGATTAACACATCATATCTCATATATAAGAAACCCAAAATATAAATAAAGAGCACAATGAAAGACAGAATGAAAAGGCAACTGAATAATGATCTTTAGCAAAAGGGAAGAGGATGAGGAGATGGAGGGATAAAAAAAAGGAACTGATGTGTTATGCACATAGACTAACTGTAATGAATGTAATGCATTATATACTGCAAATGTGGTGGCAAAAATAAATTTAGAACAAAGAGAGTAACCTGTCATTTATTTCACCTCAAATTTTATACGTTCTCCCCTTTACTCCTGATGCAGTCTCTGTACCTTTGTCAGCTCACTCAGCATATGTGCCACCTGACTACAGCTCAGTTTTTCTCTGGCTGGCAGAACATCTATCAAATTTTGCTTTCGTGGCTCACATAACACACATGCACGCGCACGCGCACACACACACACACACACACTACAGGGAACCTGTGCAAACTGAATTGGTATGCTTGTGCAAAACAGAAGCGTAAGCACCTTGGTGTCCAAGATGTATCCTTAGATAAGTGTATGAGGAAAGCTGATAAAGAAATGGTTCCACTTTCCTTACTCAGGGAGGCAGTGCAGTACACAGTACCAAGCCGTGTCAGAAGGTTTTAGGTTTTTGATCTCCACACAGCAGAAACAACAGTCCACTTTATCAAGCATATTTGTATGCTTTTCCTTTTCTATTTGATACCCTGTCCCAAAGAGCTCCCTTATGCCTACTTCTTGGAATCACACTTAAAAATAGGGCACTTGTTGCCCTAATCTTTATTGTCAGGCTATAGTTCAAGGCATCTCAGATTAATTACTCTCATAAAGAAAATTCATGAATCACATAGTATAATGAATCCAACAAGACAATCTTTAGAAATAATCACTTTGCAATTATGTGATGTATTTATTATCTTTTTAGTCACTGGACCCATACCCGGCACCCATAATTTAAGGAAGGAGACCTTAGCTCATGGTTTCAGTCTAGAATTGGGTGGTTCCAAGATAGATGCCTCATGGTGGAAGGGCATGGCAAAGTAAAGGTACTTAGATCATTGTGGCCATGAGGCAGAGCAGAGAGGGCCCGAGAAGAATGAGGTAGGGACCACACGTAGTACTCAGGCATTGCATCCACGACCCACCCAGACACTCCTGAGTGCTTTACTGATCCGCTGTTTATTAATACAGTGAAGTTCACAAATCAGAAATAAGGGTCATACATGTTAACATAGTTTGAGATGTTTATTTACTTAATTCCATCTTTATTAATGTCCAAACAACTGAGAAAATATTTACTGATCAGCCAGTATTTTTGACTTGCAGATCTTAATATGCTGAATAGAAAATGATTGATTCTTAAAAGGCATTGAAATCACAAATCATCATAGATACAAAGAAAAATAAGTAGTCTGAAGCAAGGCAGGGATGATTAATAGGACATTGTTTTTTAAGTGTTCAAGTAGGTGGCTTAGATTAGATTGTTGGCATGGAGAAGCCAAGTTTTGATCATTTCTTACCTGTTGTATATTTCCAGAATAGTACCATAAACTTTTTTACTTGTATGTCACTGCACTCACATAAAATAGTAGGCCAACAAAAGCTTTAATTTTGTTTTATTTGTTTTCTCATTAGAATAATCTTCTATGAAAAGTGGCTAAATAACTACTCTAAAATATTCACATTTTAAAAACATGTATTCCATTACACTCTAGAAGCAGAAGTGGAAAATTTAATTTGTTACATAACATTTGTTTGCCATATTACATGGAGTTAATCATTCGGCAAAGATTGTATTTTAATACAAACCTTAAAGTGCAGTTCTATTAAGTAAGAGAAGACATATAAAATACCTGGGTCACAGTTACTACTGAAAAAAACAATACATATGAAAACAATGGTAAATTATAATTTTGCTTGTTTGATTTTTATGGTTTCACAAGACAAATTATCTTAAAACATATAGCATGTCTATTACTTTATTTGTTAAATATTTGAACTATATTAATTTCTAGTTCTTGAATTCCAAAATTTATTCTTGGGATTTAGACAACCAACATATTTATTCACAAGCAAATCATATGCTTCATTCAACTTCTCTACTACACAGCAACAAATAAAGTGTGACTGATATAGAGAATTAGTAGCACTCACCCATGAAGCACATTTCTTTAATGAGAGTTGTAGATTTTTTTATGTCACAATTGCAATTTTAAAAGAGCTTTATCCAAATGAAGGTGTGAAAAACATTCCACACATTTTTAACAGAATCTTGAGTATTTACCTCACTATCTGCTTTAAAGTGAATGTTAAACAGAAGGGAAAGTTCTAAGGCACGTGATCTGTGCATAATGGCCTCCTTATAGTCCTGTGAAGGTGACTCTTTTAGAGCTTTCAATGATAGCAAATAGCCCACTATGTTACCACACAATAGATTCGCCACCACGGTTATAGTTGGTGAGCACTTTGCAGTTGGCTTCCACCCTACTGTAAGTGCTAACGAGGGCAATAAAAACATACTCTCTGTCTCAAGATGTAGCACATTTGTAAATATGTACATCAAGCTGAATATGAAATAAAACACGCCTTTTAGTGGAATGCAATTTAATCACATCTTTTAAAGATATATATCTTGAAGCCGTAGGGGAAAAATTGCTATGCAATTCTTTGAGAATTATTTTTAAAAAAACAATGAAACATAAACATAAATGTTGAAGGAGTGTATGACAATTTGATAAAGATCTATGATCAAGACAGTTTTCTGTTTTGGATTATTCTTACATATTTTTGGCTCAACTGTTAATGTTAATTTTAGTTTACTTAATAATTGATTTTAGCTTTGAATAAAATTAATAATATTGGATTTTTCTTAGAAATATAGTTCCAGTTTGCACATACTATTTATACATTTTCCCTAACCCAATGGTTAATGGCATAAATTTCTTTGAAGTAACCCATAGCACCTTAAGTAATTAAGTAATTTTAATCATTTAATTTTATTTTAAAAATCTATAAACAGGTATTGCCTTTATTCTAATAATACTAATGTATATCCTTGTGATAATTTGTATAATTATTAATGGATTCATTTTTAACTTGAATATAGAGCACATTTAAGGTAAATGGGATGTTAAAATGAAAAACAAATGGGGGAGGGAATTAATCATTAACAAAGGACAAAACAAATCAATGAAGCCTATCATGGTGGCACATACCTGTAATCCCAGCACTCAGGAGGCTGAGGTAGGAGGATTGATGTGAATTTGAGATCAGCCTGGGCTACATAGTAATTTCCAGTTCAGTCTCAACTACATAGTGAGACCCTGTCTCAAAACAAAACAAAACAAAACAAACAAACAAACAAAAAGCAATCTATGCAGTCTTTGAAATAATATGATCTTTAAAAGATCTCCTTAAAACACTGGGCATATAAAACTTTTAAAAATGACATTAAAACTCAATATTCAAATAATATTTTAGTAATAAGTGATCTGATACCACAATTTGAGAAAGATTGAAGATTTTTTGAAAAACTGATCAGGAGACTATAATACTCTTGCACAATAAAGACGTAGGACAACAACTCCTCAACTAAGGTGGCTCTGTACAAAATAAATCAAGACATGATTATCACAGCTGAATCTTTATCAGAATTGTGAAATAAAAATCCACTGGTAAAATGCCATTAAAACTCTTAAAGCTCCCTCTGTTTAATCTTGTTCACTATAACTCATGTTACTATTAACAAAAGTACAAAAATCAGAGGGATAGATGGCTTTTAAACTGGTGAATTGGGTTTAAGAGCAATGGATTATGAACTATACTATACTGATTGTACTGTAATTAAATAGTAACTAATTACTATCCTCAAACTAAATTAGAATCAAGCTGATCAAGAAGAAGGAGAATAAGTGTATACAGATATCCATTCAGTTTGCAAAGTGAATGCCATGGTTTCCTGGAATAGAAGAATCATTTGATTTTTTTCCTTTCATATTTTCACCAGTTTTTCTGAAAGGAATTGTGAATGCTTGTCTAGTTTCCTCACTGAACAAACAAAGGAACTGTTTGCAGCCAAGGGACCATGACTTTCAGATAGATAGCAATGTGCAAAGAACCACCAAGATGGTAAAAGAGGCAAGTCATTTCCAACATGTTTAAAATGTCAGTCAGCCAGCCAGAAAGCTGTGAACAAATTTGAAGGGAAACAAAGAACCTCACAGAACACAATTAATAAAGGATCAGCACTCAAAAGAGCTTTGAGCAGGTAAAAAGGAAATTATACCATTTTAGCTTATGAGTAAAAAACGGCTTGACTAAGGTATAAACATTCCAGTATAGCTTAGTTAGCAAGAAAAGGACAGGATCGGGGTAAAAAGATTCACCCTGATTGAAATTATGATGGATCCACATCCTATTTTCAGTACATTCTTGAGTGTTTTATCTTTCACTTCTGAAGAGAAATACTTTTTAGAAATTGAACTCACACTGTGACTAAGCACAAGTATTGTCCTTAGGAAGTTATGCTCTATTCTATGAGCTATTCTACCTACTTAATTGTAAGATATAAAAATGTAACCTTTCCTGATTCATGAAAGCAGATGCCTTAGCACAGCAAATCTCGAAATAGTGTGGTTAGAAAGTAGTCATTGGAAGCTAATCAGCTCTGTTCTGCAAAATATAAGGCTTAACTATCAGAAAAACAGCACACTGCACTACACTAACTACAGAAAGTTAAATTGGAGATGCAATGATAAAATTACTTCAAATACTTTATAATTTTTAATACTATATGAATATAACAAAGATTAAATTACTTTTATGGAATATTGGATTTCATTTTAACAAGCTGTGATGTAGAGATCATGTGTTCACTTTGAAAACTGAAAACAAGTGATAAAATAAATGATATATTCAGAGTCACCAACACACGGACACATACACATTGTAGGATCAGGATTAAAATTAATGCTATCAAATTTAAAACCTCAAAGAATTACTAAATTACATTTTCATATAAAGTGAGTTTTCCTTTAAGGCAATATTCTAATTTCATGATACACCATGAAATTCTTTGCTTATGTATCTTATCAAAAATACTTTCATGTAATATTTTTCATTAAGTTACTGGTTTATCAGGATTAACAATAACAATGTCATTGTGTAACTAAAATATAACTCCATTAGATTATACATAAATCCTAGAGTCTATGAAATTAAATATAAATAATCAATTTTAATGGTATTAAAGACAAATATTTGGATAAAATTCATTTTAAGGTCATTTTTTTTCCTTTTTCTGGTAAGCGAACCCTAAACCTGATGATAAGGAAACTTTAAAACTATGAGAGAAATCATGGCATAATTTTAAGAGAGAAACTAGAGTATAAAATTCAATATTAGGCATTACTTCTTCCACATACTGATTTAATAGTGTATAAATCATAAATACTCATATTTATAGACCTTGAGTTGAGTGCATATGCTTTAAAATTTTTAATGTAAAAGCTCATAATTCTTTTTCATAATTTCTTTTAATTCTGGATAAAACATAAAAAGTCTTGCCTTTTTTATCCAACATTGCATTTCACAAAAATTCTCATTTTAACAAGAATTGTTGAGCAGTGTTTCTCTAAGGTATTCTACATCCTAAGCGGTTTTCACAGGTTAACATTCAGGATCTCTGAAAAAGAGATGGGAGAAAATTATCTTGGCTGCACTTAACAGAAAGTAAATAAGGGCAAAATTCTAAAATATCAGGCTATCAGGCCATCTGGGTCTGGGAATTTCAACAAACTGGACACAGAACAAGTCACCTCAGTGATGATGGTGAGAAAAGACCTGGGGGAATTCATAAGAAGGGGTTTAAATTACAGATTGGTTCTACATAATAATAACTGAGGGATTCTCAGCCTTTGTTGTAGGAAATAGGTTGGTTCCCAGATTACCTAAGGATGTAACAGAGAACTGCACAGGACAGATGGGAATCCTGAAGAAAGAAAGAAAAACCTACACAGTTTCATGGACATTTTGGTGATAGCTTTCATTATCTGAATAAAGGCTTAGGGAGACAATGAATAGGCTAACTAACAGAAACTCTAACCACTTTCAGTTGTCCAAGCATGGCGTGTGTCCAAGCAGTCTGTTACAATACAAATACTGAAGTGCACGGAGAAAACAAATCGAGAATACTGTAAAATCCAAATTTCCAATGGCCTTAATTTACACAATTTTCTAATCTGTTTGATATCTATAGTAGCAATTTAAGGTCTTCGAAATTTACTTATTTTTGTTATATGTGTGGAAGCTATGTAAATTATAGGACTGGAGTCTACACATCCTCCAATGTAGTTCTACAACATTAATTTGTATGTAATGATGATTTAATATTTGTATTGTTATATTATGTACACTTGCACATTACTTTTCATTGCAACAAATATATTATTGTCTTCTATAATCCACTGATTGATTTAGCAAATGCGTATTAAGTGTTTATTGCATGATATATATACAGTAAGGAAATTTTAAATGAGAATATAAATATGAAATGGTTATTCATTTATTTTAATTCTACATGATTTCTATCACATACTTTTAATTTTTCATTTAATATTTTACTATTTAATAACTTGTAAATCCTCATTCTTATAGATGATATACTCTATGTATTTTATTAGTACAAAGCCTTTCTGTATAGAGCTCAACATATTTAACAAATATTAAAGGGGTAACAGATATATCACTATTGTTTTATAGGATTACTTATGATATTAAATAATGCTTCATCTTTAATTTTTTCTGATATTTTGATAATTTATGTAATAAATTACCTAACAGTTATTGTAAAAATAAATTTTTCTTACTTGATTCTGATGTGTATTAAAAATGCCAATCTTTACGGAATGCTAACATTTTCTGCTTTATTCATTACTTTTTGACTACCTGGAAGATAAATGGTCCTTAAGGATGAGGGACAGATGCCATGACCCAGGAGTATGGGATTTCTAGGGAAACATATAAATCCCTTACAAATAAAAATGGTTTGATAGCAAAGTATTTCTTAGCCTTATTGAATCATCTTCCTCTTGACTTTATTATAATTTGCATCATTCTTTGCTTCCTAGTATATGGAATAACAGGGAATTGGGGGGTCTCTCTGGGGCAGCATCCTACTTGGGAAGAGAGTCTCATGCTTAAATGCTTAATAGAACAAAAGAGCAGCTAAAATAAGGGAGGGGATTGAATGGATCTCTCTAATATCTTTCTTTGATTTTTAGAGATAAAGTTTTGTTTCTAATTTGTAGTCCTGTTTTATTATTTTCTTCTTTTATAAATCTATATTGATTTGAAGCATCAGCTCAATTGTAACTGGAAGACAATACAAATATATTGTCTAGACTTATAAATAGACCCGGCAGGAATCTTTCTTCAGATAGACTGCCCAGGTTAATTTACCAAGAAGATGTGTATCATTTTGTTTAAATCCTACCCTTACTGTAGCTTGCCTTTCTTTGACCTCTGGATACATTAAAATTTTCACATCCCAGATTTATTGAAACTGACATGTGATTTAAATTTAGGCAAATCATTACTTTCACTGGAAACCTGAATTAAAACTGATTTATTTGGGAGACAGATGGGGTAGATATTACATTCATCCATTATGCTGCTTAACTAAGAAAGAAAAGGAAGCTTCTAGAATGAGATGCTGAAGAAGCTGTTGATGGTTGTTTGCCCTCAACAGGAACAGCAGCTTTTTCGTATCATGACAAATAGTGAGACACTGGCCATAATTCCTAGAAGCCCAGGCAAGTGTAGATTTCTTCAGCAAATGCAATAATTCATTAAGTGCTAGGTTACACTAAATCCCTTTAAATCAAAGCAGCCCAAGTGTATTTAGTTCTTTGCAATTAAACCATAACTGGAAGATTTAGTGCCCTAAAGGAACAAAGAGCTGAGTGGGATCACAGTAATCTCTGTATTCACACATATCTCTCCTGGGCGTTTTCTTCTTATAACTAGAACTGCATAAATAATGAAGCAGAAACGTAAGACTCAAAATAAATATTTAATGTTGTAGTCTGTACCTTCACCTGAGGGGCATAAGACTTTTAGAGATACCGCAAAAACCAGAGGATGGTTTCAATGTTTTGCTTTTGTATTTTCATGAATAAAATATGTAAATCTTAGTAAAGTCACAGTTATAATTTAATTTTTTAATGAATATGAGCTCCTTTACCGAATTTCAAAAAGGACAATTTTTTTCTTCTATAGAGACATATTTAAAATTCATTAAGAAATTCAGTTTGGTATACTTAGACTATTTGAAAATGTAATGTCTCTATGAACTGCATCACTTCTTAGTAACACATTTATTTCAGCAACATTTCTAGAAATTCTATGATGAATTAATTTCATGGATTTATAAGTTTAATAATTTTTTAGGAGTTACACTGCAAGACAATATAATGTATTAATTCAAGTAATTCTCATTCAGTCCTTCTATAACATTTTGTAGCCAACAACTGTCTTATTGCTTTTCTCAGTGCTGAGACAAAAATACCAGATATCCAATGTTAAAAATGAAAGGTTCATTTAGGTCAGAGTTTGTAGAGTTTTCAGTCCATAGTTGGCTGGACCCAAGCCAGGGTGGCATCACAGAGGAGGAACACTTTGTGACAGGCAGAAGATGGCAAAACAAGTAAGGGACAAGACAAGCTTTCTTCCCTCCCTTATATTGTACATAGGCTACTGGGATTTGAGTGGTAGCAAACCAATCAGTGAACTGATTTAATCCGAACACTGCACCATGAATCAATCACATGATTCAGCCAGCTCTGAAAAGGCCTCACCCTTGACTTTATGAGGCTTTGGGGACATCTAGACGCAAGCCATAAACCACAACCTGTCTAGATTTTTAACCCACTGTGCCAAAACTGTCACAAAGTTGTTCAGTTTTCCAAATTAGCAAAATGAGAATTTGGCCCTTAATTATAAAGCATTTTAATTTTTTTCTTAAAAAAAGTAAATCTCTAAATAGCATATTTCTAATTCTGGTTTTGCCAATTGAGTATTTAAAGCATTTATTTTATGTTTTACAACACTAATACATCTTGAAACTTTATCTCAGTTGTGTGTATAGATGATCCTGAGGAAGAAAGATAATAATGATACTATGTAGGATTAAATCACCATAAATTTAGTATTTATAGATGTACTTTACACAAATATCACAGTGACTATGACTTTGTATGTCTTTGAATCCTATTATTAACACTCCATCTGAATTATAACAGAATTTGTTGAAAGTGTGAGATAATTAATTATGTTTCTAAACTCCTCCCTGTATTTTGGGGGGAAATTAAGATTAAGCCTACACAAGATATACTCTTAAGCATGAAAGTGTGTGAAATAGAAGACTTCACTTAAGTTATTGCTAGTTAATCATATCCATGAGATTTTTGTATTTGATGGTGAATAGTTCCTCTGGACACTTTCTGGAAATTTAAGGTGTTATGAAATAATTTATGTTTGACTTTTATTCCTTACATGGCTAATCCTACAGTCTACCCTATTCTATTAATAACATTCCCCTCTTGCCTCTAATTTTAGCTTTTAATATTTGTTACAAATTTTTTTATTGTTTTACATATACTATGAAAAATTGCTTGTCACTGTAATAAAAATTATATTATATGCCTAAAAGTTTAATGATCCTGTCACATTAAGCAGGACTAGATCTAGAATAGGAGAGAAACTAACTTGCTGTTTTCATTCATTCTCTTTTGTGGGCTATAAGTGGGCCCAATTAACTCTAGTAACACAGATACATCCAGCCAAATAGGTGCAAAGAAAGTGAAAATCAGTTCTTGCTACAGATAATCAGAGGGAACATCTGTAATTCTTTTAGCTTCATTAAAAGTTTCCACTGTACCTTTTCCATACCCCAGTAGAGACTAAGGGGTTGAGCCTAGGATTGATTTTACTGATTATAGGTGTTGCTTTTACTGAAAACCAGGGATATTCTTTAAGAAAGGGAAGATTACACTTATGGGTGCTATTTTTGTAGACTTTGGTGTGTATCATACACTGACTTTTACTAAACTATCAATAAAATCTCAAAAATACCTATTTGAACCATTTTTCCTATTACCCTTTCTTGAGACTTCAAAACCATTTACAGTAGAATTTTATAAGATATATATCTCATGGGAAACCCAGAAAGGAATATTTTTGATGTAACAAAAATATTCAAAACTTTTCAGTGTTGACTGTTCAAATGACTTAAAGAAATATTTAAATGACTCAGTTTTTTTTTATAATAAATGCTTGTGAGATAGAATTGAAGAGACTTTTTAGATATTCTGCCAATTTGGCATGGATCAGCGTTGTAATCTACATCCAACAGAATTTACTTGATCTATTCACCATTTCTAAATGTATTTTAGTCATATTCTCCATAATATGAATATTTAAGGCACTTATAAGGTATAATAATGGCACTTTCTACAAGAACAAAAAGATAATCTATCCGATTATGTGCAAAACTATAATTCCTTGATCCTTGAAATGTATTACTTTAAGTAAATTTACAAAAATTTGACAGTATTATTGCTTAGAAAAAATTGGCACATTTTCATTTATAATAAATTGTCTTCTACATTACCAATTTTACTATGTTAGAGATTTTTTTGTATATAAAATGTACTTTACAATTTGTAAAACTTCTAAAGGACAATTTCCTAAGCTATAAAACATTTTTCCTAAAGCAACTGTGAAGGAATATCTTCTCTGAAAGTTAGAATTGTGGTAATATACTGAAATTAAAATAATTTATGACAACAAGTTGACAGTTTTACTTCAAAAGCTTCAAATAAAATAAAATTGCTAAAATGCTCTATCAAGTAAAGGACATGAACATGAACTACAGCACTTTGTATCTCTAATATTCAAAGAAAAATAAATTGAAATAATTTATCTGTAATGCTAAATTTGAGTACAAAGCAATAAGTTTTTGAGTAAAGATAAATTTCTTATCACTAGTTTATATATTAAAGTCATGATTATATTACATTTACACAAAGTTATAATTTTTTAAAACCTTATTAGTAAAGGGATTTTTTTTTCAGATTCAAAAATATCTCCATGAATACTACCAAAATATATAGAGTAAGATGAGTCAATAAGGAAGCTTACCTATTTTCAGAGTCCATCAAAAAAAAAAGTATATATATGTATACAGTTCAGACAAAGAAACATTATACAATGTTTTTTCAGCAGATGGTGTTTGTTCAGCAGATGTATGGGGGAATCCTAGATGGTGTTGCATGTCATGGAAAACCCACTACCCTGCAGGCCTTTATGGAAGAAATTGAAAACATATGTGAAGAGATCTCAGTAACCAAAGTTACCCAAGCCACAGTGTGCCATACTAATAATGTCTAGAAGCTAACGGCCACCACTTTGAGCACCTCTGGTAATTGTAGATGCCAAAAATAGCTTGCATTGATCTCATGATGTCTCAACAAATTTAGTATTAAAATATTTATGCATGTATTTCTTTTCCAGAAGTGTGCATACTGCTGGGTTTTTGTTGTTGTTGTTGTTTAGGTGGACACTTTATATAAGATAAGCTATTGCTGTCAGTCTTATTCATTACAATTCTATTATTAAGAATAATGTTTAAATTCTACTTAAAATATGAGAAAACTGAAGTATAAAGAGATATTATTTTCAATGTCAGTCATACAAGCTAACATTTGATTTGATTTTACTCTAAACACATACATTCTTTTGCTGTAGTTATTTCTATCTGATATTGTTGAATCTGAAGTGTATTCAGATGTTGGATATTTGAAAAGTGATTGCATCATGTGGATGCTACATGCATCCGTTCATTAATTCACTGATGAATCCAAAGTTTTACATATTGTTAGGCGGAAGGACTGATTGGAAGACACAGATCACTGGGGAATAACCTAGAAGGTGTAGCTCTCTCCTAGATGCCTGCATTCACATTCTGCTCCCTGGCCACTATGATGGCAGCAACTTTCCTCTTTAGCAGACCTTTCAACTAGGCCATTACTGTGTTGGAGCCAGCCAGCCAGGAACTATAACTGAGGAGCATCTCCACCTTATTTTGTCCCAGTGTGGGAAACTAAGACAGATTTTGGTACTGGAGAAATGGAATCATTTCAGGAACTATACTTGACCATCTGATTTAGAAACTGTTGGAACTGGCCCTGAGTCCTAGATGAAGAGCTGCTGGATTTAATATTTTTGCCCTGCTGAGTTTCAGTCTGTCTATCCGCCTTTTCTTTAGAGGATCTGGTCTTCTCTATTGCCTTCATCTGTTAGTCTTCAGTTCCTTCAGTGTTACTGTGAAGTGTCTTCAGATTTCTAAGAATGCTTCACATGGATGACTCTGCAGTGACCTTCTAGTTCTCTACTCTTCGATTGCTACTGGATTCTCTGATTCCAGTGTGCAAAGGGCCATTTTGAATTCATTTGTCTCTGATCTAGCAGATGCCTGTTGGGCCTCTTCCAATTACGATCCTGTAAGACCAACTCATAAATCCTTGTATAACTATATATATATTTATACTGAATGTATTTTGCTAGAGAACCCTAGATAAAACATTGTCCTTCCCCTTTTTAAATTCAAGAGATTTCAAAATAGTGTCAGATCCTACAAATAGTGAAAATGTTTAAAATATTCAGCAAAAAGTATGATTAAAAACAGTTTGGTAAGGACCTAAATTTGATTCCTGGTACAAAAGAGAGGTAGAGAGAGAGAGAGAGAGAGATATTTTGGTAAGTACAAAAATATATTATGTAACTACCATTAAAATAGATGTCACGATATGGAGTTAATAATTTTGGAACAAAGATAACATCAGTGTCTAGGGATAAAAGGAAAGAAGATATTTCATATATGTGATAACTGCTGAAGTTGCATAATGAATACATAAGTTTCAAGAACATAATGTCTTCCTTAACAGACATTTGTAATTTAAAAAAATTAATTTTATTTGGTACCTTAATGGTCATAATTGATATGTATTGACTTGTCTTTATCATAATTCTTCTGTCATTGGTTTTTCTTTCCCCTATGTTTAATTGCTTGCCTTTTCCAGTGAATTGATTCTACTGGGGTTCATAGAATTATAATCTTCATTATCTTTTTCTAAAATATCCTTCAGAATATTTTGGATTACTGGTGCGATGGTCATAGACTTGTTCAGGTGTTTCTTGTCGTTTCTCCATCAACTTTATTATTTATTTATTTATTGGTTTTTCAAGACAGGGTCTCACACCACGTAGTTGAGACTGATCTGGAACTCACCATGTAGCCCAGGCTGGTCTTGAACTCACAGTGATCCTCCTGCCTCTGCCTCCCAAGTACTGGGATTACAGGCATGCGCCACCACGCCCGGATCTCCATCAATTTTAATAGATAGCTTTGTGGTATACATGAATCTCAATTGGAGGTTGTTTTCTTTTAGGATTTGAAATACTTCACTCTGAGATTTCTTGATTTAAGGGCTTGTTACAATAATCTTGTAATGCTGATTGAGCTTTCCTTTATAGGTGATTTTTTTGTTTTCTCTTTCTGCTTTTAATATTCAGTTCTTGTGTTGAATTTCTGGAATTTTGACTACTATATGCCTTGGTGTATATTTTTATTGATTGTGGCTAATTAGATTTTGATATTCCTCACTTATCTGTATGTCAAATTCTTTTTCCATGCTTGGGGAGTTTTGTGTTATTAGTTCTGTGAACAGTTTTTTTATGTGATTTGCACTATATCCTGCTTTCTCATGGACTCCATCAATTTTACATATTCTTTATATTGTCTAGCAGCTATTGGATTGATTTCTTGTGGTTCTTTGCTATTTTTAAGAAATTTTTCTTTCCATGATCACTGAACTCAGATGTTTTCTAGATCTGCTATTCCATCCTCACATTGGCTTATTCTGCTGAAAATACATTCAATAGAAACTGTAATTTGGCTATCTGGATTCATTTCATGGATTCCATTTCTTTCCTAAGTTAGGCATTTCTGGTTTTCATCCTTTTTCAAAGCTCCTCTATTTTTTTATATATGTTTATTCTAGATTCACTAATCATGTTCTTGATTGTAGTCATTATCTCCTTAGTTATCTGATAAATTATTTCTAATTTCTATTCTGTTTTTACAGCCTCATTCATCTGTTTTATTACTTTCACTGCTATCATTCTAGAGAGTTTAGGTGGGTAGCTTTCAAGTTGTTCCACCTCACTGACCTCTGGTTTTGACTTTTATGAGCTGGAAGTCTGGGGGGTGCATCTTGCTTCATTGTCTCTTTGTTTACTTTTTATTTTTAATTTAGTTTCTGTGTTGATTCTGTTAAATTGCTTATGGCTAACGTTTTATTGCTAGTTGGAAAACTCTTTAGGAAATTACTACCTTTCAGAGGTGTCTTCCAGGTGTAGCTGACTTTTGACTTTTGAGGCTTTGGCAAGTTTCTACTTATCCAATTTATTGGTCATGAGAAGTTACTGCCTAATTGGCCTAGACCCTGGTTCTTTGGTACTGGCTTATAGAATTATTGTTGACCCTCAGGAAATCTTGGTCTTGGCACACAAGGAAAAACAACTGATTAAAACAATTATCACCTTGACTAACATAGTACAATCAGTAATAACGATATCATCAATAATAAGAGTCAGTAATAACAACAGCCTAGAAAATGACACATCATGGTAATTATTAATTCTCCACTTTTAACTGTATGAACAAGATTTGTAACTAAAAAGCAGCAGAATTTAAAACAAACTAAAAAGTTTTATGGAATCAGTATCCACCTTAATATAGTGATTTTAGCCTTAAGGGAGAAAATTTAAAAAGGATCAGAAGAAAAAAAAAATAGTGAAACTGAAGAAGAGAAATAGAAGCAAGGCTGAAGGACAAAACAAGAAATCAAGTTTTGGGAAATATAAAAAGAGCAGGAGGTAAAGAAGGAAGAAATAGAAGAACAGACAAAAACAAAAACAAAAACCTGGAAACAATGTTCACATTATCTAAAAATAATAACTGTCAAGGAAATAAAAACAAAGAAAGAAAAAAGTAAAATGTCCACTGTGTTGGATCTCAGTAAGGCCGCAGTAGAATTACGGTGGGGCAGCAGATAATTCTAGCAAGCCCATGCTTTCAACTTCACTGAAAATCACGCTGATTCTACTTTCTGGTTTTGAGGGTGGGACCCAAGTTGTTCAGCCCACAACATACTCCAAGTGCCTCTTGACAGTTTAAATTCAGTTCCTTGACCCTGCATGTCCCCCACAACAATGCCTCACCCCGAAACTGAGCTGCTAGATGGAACCGGCCCATGGCTTCTCTGAGTCCCAGGTTGTGCTGGCCCCTTTCCAAAATGGTGACTGGCCATTCACCCTTTCCTGGGGATATCTCAACTGGAATCACTCACCATGTATTGCAGGCTGCAGCATCCACTGTTCCACTCTACTGGTGAATTTATCTCTGGAGGTCTCTAGAATCAATTTTAGTCCCCGTGCCTCTGTAGGTTTGTGCTATGTCTCTCATGTCGTGAGCTGGGATTTAGGGAGAAAGTGCCTTTTGCCACCTCCATCTTCTGCATTTACCCTCTCTTTCCTCTCCCTGTGGTCTCCACTTCTCATTTCAGATCCTTGCTGGTTCCTGGGAGAACCACTTCCCTTTGTCTTCTCTTCTGATGTTGCTATATACAGCATCTGAACTCCAAATATCTGAGAGGCTGCTTTGTTGTTGGTCACTACTCTGCCATCTTCCCAGAGGTCCTGCAATTTGTTAACAATAGAAGAGGGTGTATAAATTATATAACTGAGAGCATTTACTAACTCAATAAAATCTTTCATATATTTTTATGAAGAGACATGATTAATAATTCTTATTGACTTTCCTCTGTTTTACTCTTTCTCCACACACAAAAAAGTGCATCTGTGGTAAGATTTAACAAAATGTTTTAATTCTTCTATTTTTCTCTTACATGTATTAATGTGCAAACACATTATTGACTTTAAATTATAAAAATATGATTAAAAGAATCATTGATTTATATAAATATTTTGAAATAATGAAAAAGAAAGTATACCGAAAAAATACTAAATTTGCATCGATATGATTGTTAATTCTGTATGAGAAACAATTACTTTATAATTCTCATACATTAAAACAAGTTTTTCTAAAACTTAACATGTTAGGCTTGAATTAATTGCTCCAAATATTTTCAGTATGTATGTTTAACATATGATAGTCAAACTTTTTACTTTATCTAAACTAATCACCTTTTAAAATAGATGTAGAATCTTTCTAAATTGACATTTAAAAAAAAGACATCAAGACTTCATTTAATGACAAAAATTCCTTTGTCTAGGAAAAACTGTTGGTTAAAATAATGTGAACAGATTGTTTCATGACATTAAAAGAAAACACACTTTTATAAATCATCTCTGTATTTACATTTGGGCAGAGTTTATAAGTTCTGTTTATTTTAAAATGATATGGTAAAGAATTATCATTAATGCCCTCCAAAAGTTGATTGCTATTATTAGTCAATCTTCCTTCACTTGTTAAAATCTTATTCTATTGAATGGCTGAAATTTAATTTCCTCCACACTGTCTCTCCTTTGTGCTATCTTCACTAATAACTAGCACTTTCAAATCCTGTGATCCTCAAGGACCACTCGATATCATTTATTTCTATATAAAGAGTCTCTCTTAAGTGTCCTATTTAAAACCCATTTATGCATCTTCCATGGTTTGAGAATCTATTTTTCATTATTAAGATATATAAACTACATTTTGGTTTACATTTAGTTTATGTTGTTACTTTTTCATTATATTGTATGAAATAATTAAGGACACGCTGTTTGATTTTTAAGCAACTTACAAGCTACTGAAACTATTGAACATATTAAAAATTAATCTAAAATTAAATAAGTGAATGTGTAAATTCATTGGACTTCTTAAAGAATGCAGGATCTTAAATGCTTGTACCTTTCTTGAAATTGAATAAGGCATTCCATAAAAAGATTCACAAGGTAATAAGGAAAATAAAATTTTACTCTAATTAAAAATGTTAAACAAATATGAACATTAAAAAAGGCACACATATTTTGGACCAAAGTATATCCCAAGCTTTAAAGGATGACTGCACTCCAGAGAAAAAAATTTGGTTGATTTCTTTCCAGATTGCACAAACGATACTACGGATAAGAATGATGGCAGTATTTTTAAATTTATTTTCTTTCATAAGTTATTGATAGGGGAGAAGAAGCTTGGGGTTATTGGAAACACTGGACTGAATCCCATGTCATTCAAGACTTAGCTTTTGTTTTTCTTTTTTTCCCCCCTTTAAATCTGGTTATGTCTGACATTGTGAAAACAAAAGAAGAGAGAGAAAGAAGAAAACTTTAAGCCATTTACTGTTCTTTAAAAGAATAGTTCTTCATAAATAGAAACATAATTCATGAATTGGTATTGAATGTTTTTAACTCAAAAGAGATGAATGATGGTTTCCAGAGTTTTTTCTGCTTAAGAATATTAGAGGTCCGGGTTTTTTATTGGTAATTTATTGAGAGTTGGATAGAAATTTTAATTCGCTCATATATATACATTTACCAATACCACTATGATTCAAATGTTTTACATTCAAACTTCAGATGTTGAAACTGTGTGGCTAATGGAATGGTATTAAAAAATGGAGCCTTAAAAGGGTAAATAGGTCGCAAATTTACTCTGCCTTGTAAATAAGACTAAAGCCTTTGTAGAAGAGGCTGCTCAAAGCATTTGGTTCAAAAATTTTTTTGCCTTCTGCCATGTGAGGGCACAGCCAAATTCAAAACAGAAAGAGCAGCCTTCACCAGACCCTAATCCTGCCAGTCCCTTAATCTCTAGCTTCCTACCCTCCAGAACTGTGAGGAATTTTTCTTATAAATTACTCAGTCTAAAGTATTTTATCATAGCAGCTCAGACATTCTAAAATGATTGCTTTCCGACAAGTTTTGCCTCACCCGAAATAATTTCTTCTTAGAGTCCTATTCATTATCACTAAGCCCAACGCCAAGCAAGGCTTCAGCTCTAAAGGATGTAGGAACTGATGCCACCACAGTAAATGCAGCTGCCTGAGGTTTCATTCTTTTACTGTTTGGCATAAAGTTTCCAGTCATATATGAATTTGAAAATGTTTTAATGCTAACTTAGTTAATTTAAAGAAGAGAAGTTATAATATAATCCTTATTCTCTTTTTAAGAAACTAAGTATAATATAAAAACCTAACAGATAATTAGGCACAGGGTCCATTTATCTTAAAGTGATTCCATATATTAATAGTTTTAATGACTATGCAAACTTCACCTCATAAATGATATTTTAAAAAATTATTCTAATTTATAGAACTAAGGTCATAACAGTCAGAAATTTGGAGAATATAATGTAGACACATAGAAAAGTTTCTTTCGTGAACTAAAAACTTGAATTTGTTGACCTTGGTAAAAATTTGCTGATCCTGGAAAATTAGACTTTAGTTCTGCACTAGAAGTTGACTGAAATTATTTTGTATTTGGCTTTTACAGGTCAGAATCCCACACTCAACAGAAAAAATATTTTGCAATTCAGTTTTCAGACTAAATTATATTTAGCTCTGATAGCAAATAACTAAATAAACACTATTTCCTGGAATTCAGAAATTAAACTTGATAGATGGATAGCCAGAATTTCATTTTTTACATGTGGTGATAAGAGTGAGGAAAGCAATGTTTGGCAGATGCTGCAGGATGAGGTTATAGTACCTTTGAGTGAAATAAATGGTTGACAAAAATTCATCTCATTTTGGCAGCATGAGCAAGGAGGACAAGATCAGAAGTCACTCCACTTCTTTATAACTTTCATAGGGTTGAATGAGTCACTCCAGCTTTGGATTCTCAGGAAGTTTATGAAGTAGGCTTTACTTTGAGTTTCCTCTTCCAATAAAATCTTGATGGTGAAAAACTGTACAAAATATTTTTGAAAAATATTATTAAATGAAAAGCCCATTTTTCTCTAAAAAATGAAAAGAGAGGAATCTTTATTGAACACTTGCTATTTGTTGGATATTTTGTTATATATTTTAGAGAAAAAGAGAATTATTCTGTGGTTGTAAACTGGAGAAGTGCTATTCATTAAGACACTCTGTAAGGTTAATGACATTCTGTCTATGCTGCCCATCATAGTGGTTGCTAGCTATGTGTGCGAAGAACTCCATGAAATGTAAATTTTTTGGCAAGAGACTATTTATTTAATTTAATTTACATTGCTTCAAAATTATATTTACCATGTAGTAGAGTTAAATAGTAGTATCTTTTGAACTACATTATTTTACACCCATACTTAAATTTCCTGTGTTTCCTGTGTATTACACAATCTCTAATTTCTAATCTAAAAATGGGAATAACATACACATTTCCTTTCTGGATAGTTATATGAATTAAAGGGATGTCTTAGTTACTTTTTCTTGTAGCTGAAGCAAAATACAAAACATCCAATGTTAAAGGAGGAAAGGTTATTTCAGCATACAGTTAAGAGGTTTCAATCAATAAGCAGCCGGCTCCCAAGCAGAGTGGCATGGTAGAGGGACATCAAAGAGGAGAAAGTCATGGCAGGGCAGGGCAGGCAGAAGGCAGCAAGCAGCAAGCAGCAAGCAATGACAGCAGAAGCAGCAGCTACAGAAGCATCACTAAGAAGCCTACCTCTCTCTTTTATCCCATGAGTCTCCCAGACTTTTCCGCGCTTCCAGCCATACCCCAGGAGGGCCTTCCAATTTTTCACACCCTGGACTATGCTAAAATGGGCTAATTTTAGTAATTATGTACTCATAATCCCAGCATCACACCTTTAATCCCACTCACTCTAGATCCAACCACTTTCTGAAAAGCACCACTATGAGTGCATGAGGTTCTGGGGGGACACAGAGATACGAATCATTACATGCTGACCTTCCAAAGATGTGTGAATTCCTTTGTGCAAAAAACACTTATTTAGTCGATTTCTAAGAGTTGACAAAGCAGTAATAGTTTCAACATTGTTGGAAAGTCCAAGTGTAAAGTCTTCCTCAGATTTAAGGCAAACTCTTAGCTTTAAGCCCCTGTCTTTCAACATACAATGGCACAAAGTAAATATTCCTATTCCAAAGGGTACAAATAGGGGTATATAAAGGGACAAAACCAGAGGAAGTCCAAGATCCAGAACAGCAAACATTAAATCATTAGTTACATGTCTAGCATCTGTTGCAATCTGTGCCAAGATGTGAACTCCAAAGGCCTTGGGTGACCCCACCCCCACGTCATTTCTATTGTTTATAGCTCCCATGGCTTCTCTCTTAGTCAGGCTTTATTCAATCCTAGTGGCTTTCTTCAAATAATCCATTTTCTTGGATTCCCCAACATTCTAGGTTTCCTTAGTTAGTTTTCTCATTGCTCTGACAAAATACCCAACACATAAAGGAGGAAAGGTCTATATAACTCACGGTTTGTAGAGGTTTCAGTGCATAATCAGCTGGCTCCAAGGGAGGGTGGCATAGCAGACAGGCATTGCAGAGGAGAAACAGGCTATGGCAGGCAGAAATTAGCAAAACAAGCAAGTGATGACCATAGTTCTTTCTATTCATTATATTTTATCCAGGCTACTTAGAGTAGGTAGCACTTACAACCTAATGATAGTGCCCTTAAACCTAGCATTGCACCATGTATCAATCCAAATATCCCACAGTGTAGATTCAGCCACCTCTGAAAAAGAACCACCCATGACTATATGAGGCTTTCTGGGGCAGGGGGAACTACACAGACCTTAATGTGGTGTATCCATTGAACCTTCAGCTTCTCACTCACAGCTTTACAAACTGTCTTCTCATTGGCACAATGACTGACCATCCAGACCTTCTGAAATCTGAGTGGAAGCCTTCTTGACCCCACAATTCTTATACTCTCCATGCAACTAAAATTAGCATCACATGGATGACACCAAAGTCTTACACCAGCCGGAGAAATAGCCGGCTTTTCTTCTCTCTTGGCTCAAGGAGTTGCCTGGATTTCTGATCACCAGGAATGTAATCCTAAAGGACAAATTCCTTACTCTGTGTCTATTCTGAAACATGCTACTCTTGGGCTCTTGTCCGGAAGCAAAGCTTTTCACCTTTGCAATTCCCATGCTGCAGAGGCTGGAGTCCTGCTGGCTTTTATGTTGGCCTCAGGCCATCCTGTTTCTATCATCCTGTTTCAGCTCAGAAAAGAAGTTCTACTCTGCTCTGTCTTTGCAGTCTTCAATTTAACTGGACCTTCCTTTCTGGCTCAACTGAAAATGTCTTAAGTCTTTCTGCTCTGTTCTTTGTTCTTGATTCTCAACATAGATTGGGTTAAAAGCCCCAAGTGGTAGACATGCCACCTCTTCAATACAAGACTGTTTTGAAATTTCTTCTGCAAGACTAAATGGTCCATCATCCTTAATCTCAGTCTTAGGTAAAGTCTCTGGACACCAGCAAACTGACAGCACAATTTCTGACAAAGAATACTATACTCTTTTTTTTCCCCCTAACTGAAACCTCCTAAACCTAATCTTTACAGGATTCATTTCTCTTAGCATTCTGGTCTTCTGAGCTCTGATAAGAATCTCCCATAAAGTACAGCTAAAAGCATTCCAGGTCTGCTTCTTCAGCCAGCATTTCCAAACCATTTCAGACTTTTCCACAAACCCATTCCACATGGCCCGGCCAGGTAATATCACAGCAATGATCTCTGGTACCAAAATCTGTTGTTTTTTCCTCATTACTGAGACAAAATGCCTGACACCAAAGTTAAGGAGGAAAGGTTTATTTCAAGACACAGTTTGTAGAGGTTTCAGCCCATAGTAACCTGGCTCTAAAACAGGGTAGCATGACAGAGGGACATCACAGAAGAGAAAATCCATCCCTTGGCAGGCCAGGCAGAAGGTAGCAACCGGCAAACAATGACAGCAGAAACAGCAACCACAGAAGCAACAGCAGCAAGTCTGCTCTCCCTTCCATCCCATCTGGGCTGCAAGCCTTTGGGTAGTGCTCACCACGCCCAAAGCTGGCCTTCTCATTGTTCACATCCAGTATTATGCTACAATAATCAGTGAACTAATTTAGAAATCATGCAACCCTTAATCCCAGCATCACAGTTCAAATGCCAGGATTTCATACCCTATCAACCAACTATGCAAAGCTCCACCTATGAGTGCAGGAGGCTTTCGGGGCACAGTAGAAATCAGCAATAACAGTGTATCATTAAATAATATGGCTACTAATTGCATTTTTATGAAATAATTCCCATAAGATATTATCATCTAGGCACAGTTTTATGGAAGAGGAACCTGATAGGACAAACATTTCCTTTCTTTTTTTAAAAGTTACAGCTACTGTAAGTATTGGAATTAGCTGCGGAGGTGCAGGATAGCTTTATTTGTTTTGTGTAGATATTTGATATTCGTGGACATGTCTGGCAATACAGGTGATTGTTTTTTTCTTCTGCCATCTTCAGTGGCTTACAGTCTTTATTTTATTCTGTTCAATATAGAATCCAGAAAGTCCTGCTGGTGCTGAATATTTCTGCTGTTCAATACTCATTAAGGTTCCTCCTGCCCTTATCATTTCTGATGCAAGGGCCACACTGGCTTATTATTGCATTCTAATGAGAATGTGCCACTTGCCCCAGAGATCTGTTTAGACCCTAATGTTTTACTAAGAATTGTAAAACAATTCTTTCAGCTTTACTTTAACCCAGCCACAAAAACAAATTGATTGAGGAGGAAGATGGTTCAACCGAGGAACACCACGCTGTACGCAGACTTCTCTGGCTTCCTGTAAGTCTTAGACACTACACCTCTTTCCTCTTTTTGCAGAAATATCTCTTTTATAGAAGTTATGTGGTTACTAATGAAAAATGAATACGTGTAGCCTTTGCCTTACCAACTTATCAATTATACATCCTAGTTTAGACTCCTGTGATGCCTCCGGTTAAAAAAGAGCAACATTTTCCTCCACTTTACTAAGTTTCATACAGGCTTCTTCCTGTTTCTAGGATCTTTACATTGTTTTGCTTGTGGCAAATATTTTTGAAAACTTGTCATAAATTTTTGCTCTACTTTTATTGCTGTAATAGTTTTCTAAAGTCTTCCATTAACTTTATCTCCCAGAAAGGGCTGTTGTTTTTTTTTGTTGTTTTTTTTTCAGGGGTGTATGAACTGTTCTCTTCAAATGTGGTCGTCAAGAAACAGTGTGCACAACTCCAGTATCTGGAAAAGGAGGAACTTAAGTTTCCTTGGTATCGTGCTCAAGGTTGCAAAGCTACCTACTTTTCCTCTGAATAAAGCCTTGTAGCAACTTCAGAAGTCTAACCCTACACACACCCCCAACACACACTTAATCACTGAAGTTTATTTCCTTTATTTCAGCAGGCCTGAGTATCCAAACATGACCCATGCTCTCTTGACTGTTGCTGAAAACGTATTTCTATAAAATTGGCCTCTGTTTGTTTATCTTCCCTGGTAAAATACTTTTTAACACTAAAATACATGACTTGTTTTATAAGTGAGGACCTATGCTTAAAGAACTGAATAAAATGAAGGTCTTATTTAGTTAGTAGTGATGTTACTTGATGCATAGTGTGCAAATTTCCTAAATTCCCTTTTATTCATGTTTTCACTTTTCACAAAAAGCTCCCTCTCTCTCTCCCTCTCCTCCTCTTTAGTTTCTTTTTTCTTTTCTTTTTTTTTTGATACAGGGGATTAATCGCAGGACCTTGTTCATATGAGGCAGGTGGTGGAACCACTGAGGTACTCCCCTTTTTTTGTAGCAGCAGCTCTACTTTCTGCCAATCTTTTCTCTTAGAAAACAATTTTACTAAGGAAGCTTTTGACTACTTTCTTAATTTATCTGAAACACTTTTCAGTTGACATATCCTTCTTAATCAACCCAAAAGCTACAATAACCCAATAACTACTCATTTTTCTAACAAGTCATCTTAATTTAGCAATTATAACACTTCAAATATTGATAATGCAAATAAATATTATCGCATGCTATAAATAAAATTATTTAAATATTTGTCTCCTAAGTGAAATTCCACAAAATTATTAGAGACATAAAAACAGTGTTACCTATGTTTTAGTCAGTTTTCATATTTGTGAAGTATCATTTTAAAACTATATCAAAAATTCAGTTCTTCTAGCATAAATACTAAATTTGATAATATTAAATGAAGGTCTATGTAAGAGACCTTCTAATTTTGGCCATGAATGAGGGCATCTAGGTCTAATTACTTCTTAAAAGCCCCATATCTTAAGATTATATTAATGATATGTTAATTTTTGAAAGGATGCAAGTAAACCATAAGACCATATATCATCTGATAGGTAATATTGTGAATAACTGTCTTTACTACATTCTTAGCATTCAAACAAAATGCACAATATCCACATCATAAAGGAGGGGAGGTTTATTCTGGCTCATAGTTTTAGTCCATGTTTAGCTAGTGTCGTAATAAAGGGAGACTGGTGGCAGAGCATGGTAGAGTTGTCAACTCAAACCAACCAGGAAGCATAGAAAATGGGAGTCTCCAAAAGAGTACATCATCCTGAGTCATGCCCCAGTGACCCACCCTTCAGAACAGGCCCAATATGTGAATGAAAGACTTTGAAGGAATATATATATATATTTTTTTTAAATCTAGACTGTAGCAATACCTATGTAACTAGAATTAGTATTATGCTAGAAATCTCAAATTATATTTTTCTTGGAAAAATTGTGCCTCCAAAAGTTAAAAGACATGCATAAAAAAATGTATTTGACATCTCCAACTCAGTGTCATATAAGAACTTTTGCTTCTTTTGTAATTCTTGATTTACTAACAAGATAAAATGTAAAAAGATTGCACTAGTGAAATGTCAATGAGAGAAAGACAGAGAGCAAGAATATGAGGCTGGGGCACCTATAGAACCTTGAAGCTAATCGTACCCAAAGTGAAGGAGAGACAAAAGAAGCAAGGATTTAGACCACCAAGCACATTAAGAAAAGTTATACAAGTTCAAAACACAATCCTGGAGTCAGCCATCAAAAGGGGTTATGAGACTTTCAGAATTGAGCTGTCATGTTATCCATGGTATTAATCTGCTGCCTGAAAGTATCCCCTGGGAAATCTGGCCTCGCATACTCAGGGAAAACCCAACCATTGGGTTTTTGAGAATAGCTAGTGTCCTTCATTTGGTTTAAATCCCTGAAAGTACAGGGTACAGGATAAACCATTTTTCAAGGCCTAGAAAGACCACATAACCATTTGCCTTCTTATTCTAACTAGTAATTTATTTTTTTGTTTATTTTTTGTGGTACCAGGGATTGAACTCAGGTCCTTGCACTTGCAAGGCAGGCCACCGAACTGCTGAGCTAAATCCCCAGCCCATAACTAGTAATTTATTTAGCATGTTAGGTGTAACACATTGCTTCTTCATATATCTTTCCTCTTCCAAGTTCACAAAAGTTTTTGTTTAACATTCAAGATGATAATTATTTTCAGTTTTGAAGGCCAGTCTTCATTGCAATTAGTGAACTTTGCTGTTTAATGCAAAAATAGCTCTTGGAAAAGTGGGGGAAAAAACGGGCATGACCATAGTCCAGTAAAATGTTATTTGTAAGAACAGGAGGATTTTAATATTTGACCCAATGTCTAGTTTGCAACTTGTGTGGACTATTATATAATTTTACTCAACAGTGCAATAACAGCAATCTTCTTGGTTTTGCCTCCAGTTGACTTACCTCATTCAGTACTCAAGACAAAAAAATACATTTCATAAAATTATTTAAATATGTAATTTTATTTTTGAACATATAATTACATTTAACACCGGGTGTGATTAGATATATTTGAACTTGGTCTGGCTATTTATATATATATATATATATGTACACACATACACACATACATATATACGTACACATACATATATACATATATGTGTATAAGTATACATATGTACACATACGTATATATATACATATATACATATACATACACACACATACACACACACACACACACACACACATATATCTATGGAGTACTACTCTGAGAAACCAGAGACATTTATTAGCTAAGTAGATGCATGTAGAGGCCATATGCTTAAATTAAATTAATAGGACACACATGTAATGACCATATAGTTGCTCTGCTGTGTTAAACTAAACTGTAAATAAAGAACAAAATGTATAATTGATATTGCGTAATAGGAAGAAAAGGTCTAAAAGTGTAGGGGAAGTGGGAGGGTTAGTAGAAAGATAAGGTAAAAGAAAAAATGGAAGCAAAGTCTTTGTAAATAGGGAAGGGTGGAGGGGTGAAGCAAGGTCAGGGGAATGGGGAGTAAATAAGAACCAAGACCTGTCATGTAAAGGTTCATGATCTCAATGATGAATGTAATTGCATTGTATCCCTAAAATGTACCAATAAAAATATATCCCAAACTCATTTACAATATCAGAGAACATCGACACTTTCCAGAAATTTCCTTGCCCACTCCTTCTGCTAGGCCACCTGCTGTTCTTTCTTCTGGCCAAGGAAATTTATTTTATGAGAACTTTGAAACAAATAGATTATGGCCAGTTAGCTGAGGCAGAATTAATTACCATGTTGAAAGTCAGTTAACTGAATTTGACCATTGTCACCCTCTTTCCCCTTGGCTCCCAGGACAGCCAGAGCCATAATTTTACCTTTTAGACTGGAGATATGAATGTTGGAAATTGGGATTGGCCTGGCGAAACTTGTTATTCGAGACGATCTACTGATATCAACATTTGCAGATCCCTCGGAGCAATATCAGATCCTTGTCCAAAAATTGTATAAAGAAATCCACTGCTTTAGTCCAGATTAGAGATTATAGCAGAATAGGGCAATGGATGGCCTATAATTAAACATATGTTTCTTATAGTTCTGCAGTCTGAATGTTGTCAGCACATTCAGAGTCTGAGGAAGGCCTGAATTCGGGTTCATAGATGACATTGTACTGCTCTGTCCTCATATGGTATAAGGCAGAGGCCAACTCTCTCTCTGGGTTAATTATATTACAACACAATCCCATTTTTGAAGGATATTAATTGTGAAATATCTACACTCTGAATAAAAATGTGAAAATCTGTAATATTATTCCATCACTCTTACCATATATTTAGACTTCTATACAGATGAGAATTCTATTAAAACATGAAAGAAAACAAGTAAAAACTGCTGCATTAAATCATGATGGAGACAAGGAGTGTGGACTTATAATTAGGCGGATGTGATTTTCAGTAATTTCACCCTTACTGACCACTTTTTTAGCATTTTTAGTATAGTATTTATCTGTATGTGGATTAAAGTGGAGGATAAAATAGAAGTATCTATTAAGGATAATGCAAAATAAACTTTTTTGTCTGTCTTGGTAACTTTGGAAAGTTGTCAAGCCACCAGAAAAGAAATTGTTAAGCTTTGTAAATATAACAACTTTTAAAATTTAAAATTTGCTTATCAGAGTTCTTCATCACTTCTTGATGGTAATGTCTACTTTATTAAATCAACAGATATAATTGAGATTAAATTGTAATTAAATATATATTATGATTTTTTTACTCCAAATATATTATCTATGTCTTAAATATAATGTGTCTATAAATATAGCATCTTTGTGATGTAGCCAATGTTGCCTTGTTATGTACTAATAGCTTGCAGGATAGATTTTTGTGTTAATATATTAGTGAGTGAAATAAAGAATGGAAGTTGGAATGTCAGAAATCAAATTCAAGAGAAACTCTATAGATTGTTTTTCTTTTCCTGATAAAATAGCCCTGTTGCCTAAAGCAGAAAAGGAGCTCAGACTTCAAATGGTTTCTGTGTTAAAAGAAATACAGTGAAACAAACACATATTAAGTAACTTTAGATATTGATGTAACTGAAGGATGTAATGATCTTCGTCAATAAATATAACTCTACAAATTATGATTATGAAAATATTACATACAATGTAATTTTACAATATAATAAAATCATACTGTCAATTTTAGAACATATTATTCAAAGCCAGATGATTCTAACTTTTTAAAATCTTATAAAATAATGTATTCTTTAATAAATATACTGAAAACTATTTTCCACATGTAATTACTGAGAGATATTTCCCTAATTTTAACTCTGTATAAGTATTATAGGAGTTTTTAAATTTAGATACAGAAGAATCTGGGTGATGCTTAATCTTTCTACAGAATTTCACTTTGCAATGTAATTGTTTGCATTGCTATTCTCATGATAATATATTATTTCCATTTTAGAAATATGAAATCTAAAAATATGTGTTACTATGATAATTATACAATAAATAAATATAAACTATATTGTATCGTATTGTGGACTTTTAATCAAAATAATTTAAATCCAAAAGAAGAAAAGACGAAACTGATTTAGTTAAATCATGAATGAAAGTTTGAAGAATTAAGATTTGTCCACTAAAGTTTTTCATATAATTCTTAATTTCACTACCACAAACACTTGGTTCATCATTCTGTTTCTTTTTTATTTTTCATAGTTAAATATATTTTACTTAGTTTTACATTATCTACTTTAGTCTTATACTTTATTTTTCAAACTTTCTGTAGTACATTTCGAATATTTTTCCTAGCAAAATGTTCCACCACTGAGAACTAGTATTTGCCAGTCATTTGTTGTCCCTGTCTCCCCTCCGTGTCCATGTCTCCCTCTCTCTCTCTCCCTCTCCCTCCTCCCCCCATCTTCTATCTTTGTTGTATTTCTGGCATTGATAATATTAATAATTTATACTTCTTTTGTGTTTTCCATTTTATTGGAGCACAGGTTCTCTAAGTATTGATCCTCTGGATCTCTGTTAGATCTGTTGTAATTTCACCCTTTTTATTTCTAATTGCATTCCCTTTCTTTCATTTTCTTGATAACATTGGCTCAGGGTTTGTCAATTTTATTTATTTATTGAAGAACCAACTCTTCGATTGGTTTATTTTTGTAATTTGTATTTATTTTATATAGTTGTATCCTCTTAGTCTTCATTGCATTGATCTTAGCTAAGAGATAGTGACATAAGAAGACACAGAAAGGTTAGAAGTAAGGCTAGAGGGCACAGGAAAATAAACTGGTGAGACAGGAGACAAAGCAAGATGTGTGGAACAAAAACAAAACTAGAAACTGTATCTATGCTCAATCATGAAAAAGTGAAACAGGGCTGGGGATTTAGCTCAGCGTTTCAGTGGCCTGCCTTGCAAGCGCAAGGACCCAAATTTGATACCTGGTACAAAAAAAAAAAAAAAAAAAAAAAAAAAAAAAAAAAAAAAAAAAAAAAAAAAAAAAAAAAAAGTGAAACAGAACATAAGCAAGAACAAAGAAGGAAAAGAAAGAAGGAGAAGAAGAGAGAAGAATAAGAAGAATGAGGAAATGGGAAAAAGAAAAGAAAAAGGGCATGTCTCGGCTGTCTCTAGTAGATAACATGGGCTGCAGCATGCAGATCAGAGTCCATCAGTCGCTAGGAGCCAGCCACAGTCCACTGTGATTCAGACTGGTCTCTGGCTTCATCCCTCCCTCTTCCCAAGCTCAGGGTTTGGTCTTTCTTCTCTTCTTTGTCTGGATCTGGCCAGTTGCCGTGGGTAGTTGGCATCCACTGCTGAGTCAAGAGTTAATGCTTTTCTTGTACACATGAGAAAATTCAGCACAGGGGAATGAAATCTAGTACGCAGAAAAGAAAAAAAGATCAACAGAAAAGAGATTGTTTTTTACATGGGTAACAAGATGGTTAATTATGAAGCTTGGGTGTGGCATGATTTGAGGGAGCTAGGATGAGGGACACAAGTGAACTCATAGCCACTGCATGCAATCAGGATGCTACCTACATTCTTGCGCCACTGTTATGGACTGAATGTGTGTTTTCAAAATGCATACGTTGAAATCCAATCTGTAAGGGTGGCATTTTGAGGTGGACCTTTGAGGGTAATTAGATGATGAGAAGACACCATTATGAGTAGGAATGTCCTGTTCCTGCCGTGTGAAGATACAAAAATACAGCAAGCATGTGAAACCTGGAAGACAGACATTAACGAAAACTGACCATGCCACAATGCCGCTTTTGCATATTCAACCACCAACACTGTGAGAAATGTATTTACGTTGCTGATAAGAGACACTGTTTATGACACATTCTTTTTAGCAACTCAAAATGGCCATGACAGCTACTTACTTGAGAATAAAGTTCCAGGAAAGCCCTAGCAGAGCGATTAATTTGATAACGACACATCCTGACTGAACTGGAAAGGGAGGGGAGATTTCAGGGCACTTACAGGTATTAAGATTTGAAGCAGACATTAATGATCTCAGGGCATGCTCACTATCAAAATTTGGAGCAGACCTGAGTGGCTTTTGTCCCAGTGAGTGTTAGGGCCCTGTTGAAAGGGAGAAGCAATGCTGTATTCATATTCACTACCCACCGAGTGATTAAAGTAAGTTGACCAGTAAAGGCTGAATACACTTCTGAAAATAATATCCTTCTGATTAAAATTCCCCTGTGCTTCTCCACATCTGTATTACAAACAAAGGTACCAGAATTTTTTGCTTGGTTTTGTTTCATTTCCCATAAAATTGTCATATAGAGATGTAAATACATCACGGTGATGGTGAGGATACTATGAATTTTCAAAGTTTTATTTTGTGTGTGTATATTTCTCAGTTGATTGCCTATTTTTTTCCCCTATTGGTACATTTAGAGCAAACAATGCTGTTACATTTATCACTGGGATCTTGTACTTTTACATGATATGTCTTGGTTCTTATTTTCTCCCCATACCTCTGCCCTCCCTCTGCCTGCTTACTTCACCTATTAAAAAACAAACAAACAAACAAATAACAAACAATAACAGGCTGTTGAGAATGTATAACTAAAATATAGGAGCTTTAATTTTTTAAAATTTATATTTACAGAATGCATAATTGCAGGATAGTTTGCTCTGTGGTAAATTAAATAAATATTTGAATTATAAATGGATGTGCTTCTTTTCTCCTGATTTTATTTGATTAAAAGAAAATGGATATCATGTTATAGTTTAATATATGTAAGCCTTTCCATTAATCAGGATAGGTAAGCTACTCTGTCCTAACAAATCTTAAAATCTCAGTGATTCCACATTACCAAAGCACATCTTTCATTCCCATATATGAAATGAATTAGAGAAATTAGTTTTTCTCCATACATTTCTTGGGTTTTGGACTTCTGTAGGCTTCCTCATTTTGTGATATAAATATCTGAATACTTGCCTCAAATTTAGTCTTATAATTGCACGAAAGTAAAAAGTAGTTTTGTAAATTTTGAACTGTTTCTAATTTGTAGTGACATAAGCAGTTTCGATGTACCTGGAGGAAAGACGGGAAGATTGCCCTTGTTCCCAAGAAGGAGAGGATAAAATATTGACATCATCTGTCATAATCATGCGCTTTTTCTGGCCCGTCATTCTTTCCAGCCAGGCAGGAATATTAAGCAGGATAATATATACCAATTTTCTGTAAGCTTCAGTGTTGAGGAATATATTCAGGAAGTTACATTCTACAGAGAAATCAGTTTGAAGCCTGAGAAATTTCTTTAAAATTTATCATTTACTTGAAGATACTTCAGTATGGACTTGTGATAAAAACGCAAGTTTGTATCTGATTTATTCTTACAGAGGTGGTGAATTATCTAAGTCAAAAATGTATACATCAAGAATGTCAGTCAAAATTGCATGCAATAAAGACATTTTCAGATACAGTCTGCCCTCGGCCTCCAGCAGTTTGGCCAACCATCGCAGAAAATGCTTTTAAGAACTGTGTAGTGAACGTGTACCGTTTATCAATTTTTTTCCTCTTATAATTTTTCCAACTTGGTAGAGAATAACAATTCTTTACATACTATTTACATTCAAGAAGATGTTACAATTAATCTAGATATTAAGTAACATCTAAGGAATGTGTTATTATAGATTATTTACAAATACTATGCTATTTTACATAAGGGACCTGAATATTACAGGTTTTGGAATCTGCTGGGGTCTTAGAACCAATCCCCTTAGAATACCCAGCTCAAACTATGTCTTTTCTCTGATCAACACTAGAAACATAGTATTTAAAAATGTGTTTTATTTAAAAAATTAACAGCAATGAAAGAAAGCAGATTGGCTAACATACAACTAGAATTTCTAACTTTCCATGAACAAACTGAAAATATTGCAAACTCTGCATTTTCATCTTTCACTAAATATTCTATGATAACATGCTGAAGGAATTTTCATTCCCCAATCCTAAACATATAGTTACCTAACTGCTGCCCATAGACTATGAGAAGGTTTGCTTTTGTCTGGGTAAGAGAATCTAGGCTAAAATAAAGCAAGCTAGAATTTCAGTGATACCACAGAAAGAGAGTTTGTGGTGATATTAAATTATGAATAAGGACAGGGAAAAATGAGAACCAAGACCTGTCATGTAAAGGTTCAAGGTCCCAATGATGAATGTAACTGTGCTGTATACCTAAAATGTAACAATAAACTCAATGAGAGAAAGAAAAAAAAAGAAATGTTAATATCTGCAAAGCCTTCTGATTGAGATTTTTTTTTTCATCACGGCATGGTATCAAAGTTGCAGTACAGCAGACCTAGTCCTTCTATTGTCTGCAATATTAATGCCAAAGCCAGTACTGAAAGTCAAATTAACACCTGCATATGTTAATATAGATCTCTGTGGCCTTGAGCTTGAGTAGAAGCAAAGCAGTTAGTTGCCTGGAAATATGGTGATAACATATCTGAGATCATTCTCGTTATTCTTGTATAAATAGGTAGCATACACAAGAAACTCACTCCTTAATAAGGAAATTTAAAAGGAAGAGAAATTAGGAAATTATGAATTATTGGACTATCAAAGTGTATGAAGAAGATCAAAGCACAACTGTGGTAAAAGTAATAAACAACATTAACTTTTAAGTAAAAGTACTAAATGGTTAATAGAGTTGTCTTATATATTAGATTAGTTTAATATGTTGTGTTTCTTTTCCTTTGAGTATACTCTTAGATTTTTAACCTGGACATGGTAGTTTACACTAGAGAAAAGTAGAAATTAAAAAGTTATTTTATCATGCACTGTAAAAAAAAATCTTCATTTATATACAGTATGTTATAAGACTACTTACTGCTCAGCCAAACAATATCTCAATAAAGAAAATGTTACTGAAAAATTATTTTTAAAAATTAGGTATAAAAGTAGATGTTTACCAAACCAATGAAACACATTCTGATTTGAAGAGAAAACTAAGGCATCAGCGCCCTGATTTGCCAATACTCCATTGTTGGTAGACAAATCTATAGAATTTATTATTGTTTAAGCTTGTTGAGATTTCAAACTTAATAGACTCTCTCTCTCCTGTGGTTTACAATTAGTTTGTGCTTTGAACTAGTCTGTTTTCCCTGCAAAAACTTAAATGCATTCTTATTTTTCATGTTTTTCCTTACTATGCTAAAAACCAAAATAGAACTTTGTGGTCTACTTCCTTTTCTCGTATTTTAACTTTCCTCAAATTATTCTCTAAGTGTTAGATCCAGACCTTCTACTCTGCCATCTCTTTATAGTGACTATTCTTCAGGCTGTCAGTCCAATTGTTATTTGCATTTTTTCAGGACACATCAAAAGTCACATCCCCACCTGGGCCCAAGACAATAGTTCTCTAATCACCCACTTCTAAATCTTGCTGTCTTGATCATTAAAGCTGCAATGAAAATATCTCGGAGTGGATAATTTATTAAAATCTCAGTGATTCCATATTACCAGTTCTGGTGCTGGTACCAGTTTATTGGCTGGTGAGGATTCTCAGGTCCACAAAGGGAATTTTCTGTGAACAATCAAGGCAAGGAATGAACACCTTTCATAAAGCATCTTTTATAAGGATAGCAATTCTATTGATGAAAGTGGAACTCTCTCAACCCCTCGTCTTTCATCTCTTAATAACATCATCTTGAACATTCTGTTTTATCAAAAATTGGAGTGGACACAAGGGTACCGACCAGAGCATTCTATCTCTGTATGCCCAAATTTTATTTCTCTCTTATATGCAAATTAAATTTATTTCACCCCACAGTGTAAGCTTATTCTAGCCTCAACTCAAAAATATTAACTTTAGAGCCTTATCTAAACAGTAAATCCATGTGGGAGCAAATTTCACTACAATTTATCCTGAAATAAATTTCTCTCTAGTTGTGCTCTTATAAAACCAAATGAGTTGTTCTCCTAAAATACAATGGTGTGACAGGTTTCAGACATACATTCACATTCTAAAAGGGAAACTCAGCAAATTAAGGAGTAAATGTCCTACCAAGTTCAAAGTTCAGCAAAGCAAACATTACAATTTTAAGCCTAGAGAAAAATCTTCAACTGTCTGTCTTACCTTCTAGGCACAGTGGAGTGGTCTCTTGGCCTCAAGCGTTCAGAGAGCCCACCTTAACCTCAGGAGTAGTGGGGGTCACATGCTTGTGACTTTACTAGGGTGGAGTTGCATACTGGTGACAGTGAGTCTGGGTTTCTCATGGGCAGCATTGTCTTATAGCTCTGTTGGGCATTGCTGTAGTGGAGGCTGTTTGTGGTGGTCCCATAGCCAAGGCTCCACTGGACAGTGCCCTGCAGGGCTATCTATATGGCGTCTATCCCCACGTAGGGTGGGGATAAACCTTCCTAACTCACTGCGTTTATTAGAACAGAAATATCTGAACAGACATACCCATACAGAATGCTTTAAAACCTGCCCGATAATTCCTTCCCCTAATCACACTGACACCTAGTATTAGCCTTTAATCCTTACATCCCTTTATTCTATGCATCCAATTTCATGATGATAGAATTTTAAACTAGAAGTGAGCACTCAATTGTGAGTTATAAGAGGACCTAAAAATACATGGCTAAAATAAGACTCAATTTTTTTCTAATTTCTTAAGAATTTGGTATCAGCAGGGAAGCTGCACTAGAAAGCAGACTTATCATTACTCGTCTTTGAAGTGACTTTAGATTTCAAATAGAATTACTTTTCTGACAGTTTTAGAAATATATGGTATTTTGTAATAGAATATGACTTGTGAACAGCAATGGCTAATTTCTATGAGATGAGAGAAGGTTTGTCTTGTCCTTAATATTTTGTTTGGTTGACTTTTACATCATCAGTTTTTGTTGCCCTTTCACTTTTGAAATATTGTTTCTTTTTGACAACACCCTTCTGAGAGAGCTAGATAAAACATGTTGGAAAGGAAATGTCTGACTAGGAGAAAATGTGCTAGAATAGACAATTCAAGTAAAGACAGAGGAATAAAAGTGTGAGTCATAAGGTTACGCACTTTATGAAGTTACATATAGCTAAAACTAGGAAAGGAAACTAGAGGAGTATGAGGCGTGACATTGTTCAACATTTAAATATGGAAAAAATATGTGATCCTACATAGCTTTTAAACATCTTTTAAAGACAATGGGGTTTGAGAGCAAAATACCAGATAAATTGAAACCAGACTATGAGGTTTCAGTACTATTTCCCTTTCTTTTATCATGAATGATCATAGGAAAGAGTTATATAAAAGGACTTCTGGATTTGCTATAAATTTTCTGTTAAAGAGATTACTCATACCTTTCAATTTAAGTCTGCTTGTATAAGGCCACTTTGCACCTGAAAATTTCTGCAAGCGCAAAAATAATGAATTTTTATTAGGGATTATTGCTCCATTTATGAGATAGAATTATATAGACTGTCTTAACTCATTACAGTCAATTTTTACTCTGTTCACCTACAGTTTGGAGTTAAAATGATATATAAATTTAGAAATGAAATTATAAAATGAGTCTTCCCATATCGTGAGTTTTGCCACTTCTATTTTAAAGATTTACAGTTTACAGTATTTCAGTTGCAACTGTTATCGTGCCATTTAAGAATATGTGTGTATCACAAGTAATTACCGGATAGTGTCACATCAGCTCGTTTATGTTGTAAGAACAGCGTCCCATAAAACTCATCTCAGTAGATGATGATATATGATGAAGGCATAAAATGAGGAAAACCAGTACCTGGCTTCACCTGCCTCGATTGACCCTAGAATGAAGTCAGGAGTATTTCTCAGACACAAAGCCACTCTCATACAGCATCCTCTGTAAGGCAGAATGATCTAACCGCTTCTGTTTCCCAACAGGCAGAGTACATTGCTCCCAGCTTTACCAGCCTTGTGCGTTTGGTGAAAATGATTGGAAATCCTTTGTCTTCACTTCTGAAGGTGTTTCTATGGATACAATAAATGTCTCTCTACTTCTGTTTCTACTTCTCTCTGGCCTTCATTTTGACATGGCTAGCGCTCAGCACTTCTTGCTTTATCTGGCAGCTTTCTTGTACAATTCCCTGATGGTCTCACATGAAGATCTGTTCTAGTCATGTGTCAGGATGGTCAAGTTTTATTAGCTAGAGCTCTTTTCTGTGGCAGTGAGTGGACCATAAGCTTGTTATAAATACTTGTCCATTGATTGCTTCTTAATCAACCAGCTTGAGCTAGGCTGATGATGCTTTGCAATGCAAAAGTACTGACATATGAGATTTTTAGTCTTTAATGTTTCCTGTCAGAAAATTTGAAATTACAAGTAGTCTTCAATTTTTAATAACTGTACTGATCCTTGATGTAGAGTAATGTATATTTCCATATATACATTTTAATATATTCATTTATAGTAATATACAGCATAATTTATAGTATAGAATATATATATGCTATATTATATTATGATTATGATTATTTTTTTGGAACCATAGATCGAACTTGGGTCCTTGTGCTTGCAAGGCAGGCTGAGGAACCACTAAGCTAAATTACCATCCCTATATTATTTTAATACACTAATTTAAAGCATTCATGATTATTATAATATATAATAGTATTATGATAACGTGAAAGAATTCAATTTTGCTGATATAATAACCCGAGTCACACACTTAAGGTCTAAATGTGAACAGTTAAGTTCATATGTATATTTATTTAATTATTCACAAAATTATTATTCATCTGAAGAAGTGGTACATTTCATAGTTATATCATACCATATCATTGTGACAAAAATCATTTGGTATGAATGTATTTTACACCGTTACATTCCCCACATTGGGACTCATCCCTAACCCAGTTTCTGTTTTTATTGTGCACCTTATTAGAGATGACTTAAAGATCACCAACAATTTACTTGTTTTCGCATCTACATTGTTTACTCCTTGACTTTTGTCTCTGCCACAACTTAGTAAGTATATTCTCCTTTCCACTGCCAGCTGTCAAAACTGTAAGGTTCATGCTTGCTCTTCGTCATCCAGGTTTTCAATATCAACATCAAGTGTTCTTGTCTCTGTGGAAACTGTATGCTAATTTATGCTGATTTGTCTGTTTGAATCAACGGAGTCTCGCACACTGACATGAGATGAATCCTTTTCTGCATTTTCTGTTTACACAGTAGAATGCCTGCTAAGGATTATCTCATTCCACCTCTCTCTCTGCAGTGCTCACTGCTTATGTGGATTTCTTCCTGGTTTCTCTTATAATCTTTCTCTAGTTTTCTTTTCTTTACATAAAATTATTTTGTGCAGAATGACTTGCATTTCTACACCAAATATGAGTGCTTTATCATTTAAAAATTTAAAGGTCTACTCTGAAGGTAGGTGTACTTTGTGTTCTTGGACATTATTGAGTGTTTCTACAAAAACCCCAGTCCCTTTTCTTGGTGACAGCCTGCATATTTCCTTCAGTTTCTACAGATCAACAAAAAGTATCCCTGCTTCTGTCTAGGAGTGAATTTGAATTAGTTTTGCTCCATCATATCATTCCCATTTCTCTGGAAACTGGTAGATTTGACGAACTCTGCTGACATGTACAGTATGAGACAGGGAATAGGAGTGGATACAAACATTTTAAAAATATACAAAAATATGTTAGTATGTGTTTTGATTGATATGACATTGTGGGCACTTGGAATTGCCATATTTGTTCACAGGCCATAAGAAAAAAATAATGTCTAGACCCTGAGAAGATAAACAGGAGAGTTTAATAAGGTCAAGACTAAACTTAAAATGTGAATAAAAACAGGTGGATGACAATGAGATAAATGTAAACCCAAATAACACTGAGAGTCTATCTTTCTGCAGAAAGGATAGCTAGCATCAGGAAAAAAACAGAAAAACAACAACAAATTCTGGAGACCTGTAGGGAAAAAGGGGAATCCTCCTTTATTGTTGCTGGGAATGTAGTATAATACTCAAGTACAACTAGTACAACCATTGTACAACTCAATATGGAAATTCCTCTAGAGTGTGCTCACATCCTTTGGCCTACAGTCCTGCAACATCAGACCCCTGAAGCCATCCCAGAATTTCCTTTCCTGTCTCCCTGGCATTATTTTACTTTCAAGGCCCTTTGATGTCAGGATAATGTAATCCTATTTCTTTCTCTGTTTCTGTCTCTGTCTCTCCTCCTCTGTCTCTATGTCACTCTGAATATCAAGATTTTTCACCACTTGCAAAGCTCTTTCGCTGTGTAAGAGATTCACAGGTATTTTGGATCAGATTACAGATATAATTTTCTCTAAAAAATAAGCAATAAAAAATCCATACATATATTTGCAGAATGAGTACATATTAATTTGTTTTATTTCTTCAAGAAAAATACAGTTGACTCCTGAAAACTATTAAGATGTAATTTGTTAATTTTGTGATAATTAGACTACTCAGATCATAAATCTTGGTCAAATTAATTTGCTATTACTTGAAAAAATTCCCTAAATGTTTCTTTTAGTCAATCCATTCTCTATATATACAGAGTAGGAATGGTCAGTGTATCTGAAATCTTGAGAATTAAAAAAAAGCAAAGACAGATTTAAAACCACACCTTCATACTTGAAAGAGTCACAGAAATCAGGAAATGTAAATTGTTTACAGATTAACTTCTGAGAATGACTTTTAAATCAGTCTATGCGGTGGAAACAACTATATAAACTCTGTCACTGATGTCAGCTAATAAACCCTGGCATGGGTACATAGGATATTAAGATCTCCTCCTGTATTAGTCTCTTGGCTCATTATAACTTATTTTGGAGAGAAATAAACAGAGCTTATGGATGTGAACAATAGATTTTTAATAAAAAACCACATGTGCTAGCGGAAATGTTTCCTTGAGCCAGCCTGTTTTGCAAAAAGAATCGAGATTTCTGAGCCAAAGCATTTAACAAGTACATAAATAATACAGCTGAAATTGTCTGTTAATGTGAACCCTCAACCAAGAAACTGAATGTAAAAAAATATATGCTATGTTTTACAAGTGATGAATAAAGCTCTCTCTAGTAATCCTTTACATTTCTTCCCATCCAAAACCCATTGTGGTGGGTCAGATCCTGTCCAATTATACTGAAATGCTTATGTGTTTAAGCTGATGCTTATTTATCTGAGTAGAAGTGATACAGTGCTTGTATATAGGTCACTGGTTTCAATTTTCAAATTTCAAATTAAAAACATAAGTAATGTCATCATACCCTGTGTTTTTATTTGAGACACAATTTAAAAACAGAGTAGATATTTGTACTTAAAAAAGAAATCACACATCACTTCAAACATCCTCTTTCCCCACCATTTGCTCCAGACACTGATAAAGTCATCAGCATCAAACAGCCTTTTCCAACAAAGCCAGACTCCACCTCTGTTAAGGCAACTTTGCCTTGAGATTTTTCTGATCCTAACTTGTAGATATCTTGAGAATATTTCAGCACTGAAGTGCATGTGACCCAGTAGTGACCTAGCAACTAAGTCTGTAAGGTCATTTCTGAAACAAAGAAGCACTAAAGTTAAATACTTAAAAAAAGAAATCAAGGCAGCCTGTTCTAGGGCACATTATATGAAATTCCTCAGAAAGTCTTCAAAGTCTAGCATCAGGCATCCATTTTAGTGTTCAAACAAATGGTCCACACATGTGTTGGCATTCCATCCTTCCAAGGTTTTCCTCTAGACCCTGTCTCTGGTCCCTCAGGTTTTTTGTTTTGTTTTGTTTTGGTTGTTTTTTCCTTAACCAGTCAATCTATGTGGAAGTCTTTGTGTCATGTGCTATTTCAAGGAATATTATGGCTTATGTCTAGAAGTTCCCCTAAAGCCTCAAGTGGTCAAAGGTGGGCCTGTTCAAAGGTGGCTGGATGTAGAGCATATGATGCTTTGAGTGATTCATAGTGCAGTGCTAGGACTGAGAGTACTAGGATTAAAGGTGTGAGAGCTACCTGCCCTAAGAATGAATAGCCTGGATAATTTTTAAGGGACGGAAAGGGTTTATAATCGTTCATTTGCTTGTGGCTTTCTTGTTTTTGCTGTCTTCTGCTTTCCACAAACTGTTTCTCTTCCGTGATGCCCCTCTGCTGTGCCACCCTGCCTTGGAGTCAGCTACTACGAAAGGAAACCTCTACAAACTGAGCTAAATAAACATTTTTTCCTTTAACTTGGGTGTCAGGTATTTTGACTCAGCAATGAGAAAAGTAATTAAGTCAAGAAAGTAGGCCCTTGGCCTTAGTATTTTTCTTAGTATTTTGAACTAAATCAAAATCATGGTGATGGGTACACTTGAATACCAAGCTTTGTTCTATCTGACGCAGTCTTGTGTACTCAATAGGTGATATGTAGTACCACAGAAAAAGAAGCCACATAGATAAAGATAGTATCAATAAAGATAACAGAATTGATAAGTATAAAACACTCCAAGATTTCTGATTTTCTGAGATAATTGTTCTTTTTTCTTTTTCTTTTTGTTGTTTGGGTTTTTGTTTTATTTTATTTTGTTTTTGAGACAAAGTCTCACAGGGCTGTCTAGCAGATTGGCTTTGAAATCACTATGTAGCCCAGGCTGGCCTCAGATTTGCAGTGATCCTCCTGCCTCAGCCTCCCTCCCCACTACTCTGATCTATATATTTTTAAAAGGAAAAACAGTGTGTCATTGAAACTTGTTACTTGAGTGAAAGTTTTATGATAACAGTTGTATAGTCTCCTAAGATTTAAATTTTATATTGATATCCTTATTTTTTTAAATGTAGAAATGCTTTATTTCCATTTTTTAATTTTCTCATATTTTTTTTCTTTTCCCTTACAAAGTGTTTGTAAATGGGGAGGGTAGAAGGGGGTGAAGGGAGGGCAGGGACAAGGGGAAAAAATGAGAACCAAAACCTGTCATGTAAAGGTACAAGATCCCAATGATGGATGTAACTGTACTGTATGCCTAAAATGTACCAATAAACTCAATGAGAGAAAAAAAAATGTGGAAACAAATAGATATTTTTTAACCATAGATCCACTGATGACCTGGTAAACATTTTTATTATGTTAGCAAAACCATTTCTATATATTTCTTTATAACTCTGCTTTCATGGACATCATTTTAAGTCCCTGACATTGACTATTTTGGGAGCAAAAATGAAAAAATGACAAACAAAACAAAGCAACTAATTATTTGTTAGTAATAATCACCAATTAAATACATCTCTTTTATAACCTGTATTATGTCCTGTAATTTCACCAAATTCTGTTTGAGTCAGATTCATTAAGGAAATAGATTTTGGAAAATAGTAGTAAACTATATAATTTCTCTCAGCAATAATCTCTTATCATGTTCCAGAAGAAAATCAACCTCAGACACATATATTTTGAACATAATAATTTCTATAAAACAAAAAGCTTTCCTTCAGGATTTTAGATATATTTAAGTACCTTTTATAAGTAAGGGACAGAAAAAAATTAAATTTCTAGCAAGTACTATAACTTTTTAAAGCTAATAAAATATTTAAAATAAGAATGCTGTTAAATTTCAATTTATGTCAAATAAACAAAGCCACACCTTTTTACTTTCAATAGTCAACTTCTAAAAAGCAACTTATTCATAAAAGTATTAGTAAAATGAATCAGGCATGGGAATTCATGATCTGTAATTACTGAGTTTATTTATTACAGTGCTGTTCTTAATATGATTGATGGTTTTCATTAGCAAATATTCTTTGACTTTTTCAATTACTTCATCATAATATATAATAAGATATTGCTACAAAAATGAAACAGGAAAGTGCAGCATTTTTAAAAAAGTACAGAAATATGGCTTCCTGTGAGACTGATTGTATGTACTCATGATGTTTGGAAAACCTGGACCATCGCCTGCTAATATGGATTTGATCACAAATCAAAATACATCACTGAAAAAAAAGAAAAAAATCAAAAAAAGGATGGTTGAAAATTTTTGAATATTATAAATCTGGTTTAGAAATATTCAGGAAATGTAAATTCTTAATATTAGAAATCATAACATGATAAAAGTACAACTTCTCTGTGGCTGAATCTAGAGTGTGTGATGCTGGCATTAAGGATGTGTGATTACTAAACCGGTACACTAACTGGAAGATAAAAGAGGCAGAAAGACACTGTTAAATTCTCTTGATGCTTTGCTACTGTCTGTTCTTTTTTTTGGGGGGAGGGGGTTTGTTTTTTTTCAGACAGGGTCTCACTATGTAGTTGAGACTGACCTGGAACTCACTGTGTAGCCCAGGCTGGTCTCAAACTCACAGTGATCCTCCTGCCTCAGCCTCCCACGTGCTGGGTTTACAGGCGTGCACCAGCACACCCGGCTCTACATTGTCCTTTCTACCTACTTGTGGTCCTGCACTGTCTGAATATACTTTTATCACTCAAAGCATAACAATATTTTAAGATACATTTTAATATCTCTTTCTTAGCTATTTTTCATGCCTATTCTTTAGCACAATTTGTGGAAACACATAAAATTTACTTTTTTCTTACACAAATTAGTGAATCAACTGTTTCCCAAACAATGGCTTTTAACTACTACATGGCATATGATTTTACATTTATCTTCAGAACTTTGAATAGTATCTAGTTCGTAATTACTGATCAATAAGCATTTTTGATGATAGGCAAATGTCTTTTCCAAATCTGGGCTTAGAAGTAATGTAATATCGCTTTTCTAGGCTCTCTCCAAACCTATGAAGATTTCTAGTTGGAGTTCTTCAATCTAATGTCCCAGCCAAGTCTGACTCTTTCAACTGGGGAAAAAAATTAATCAAAAGAAAATGCTTGTAATAGAGCACCTATTCTAAATTGACAAATGCATGAAGCACATCTCTGATACCTTCAACATGTAAATTCATGAAAATGAGAGGCATAGATAGAGCCAGAAGTCATTGCAACACTATTATATTATAAAAAGCACTTACTACTATTTTATCCCATCATTTTCAAGTTTTGTGGCATTTGAAAATCTTGGTAAATGGATTCTGTAATACGCTGCCAAAATCCCACCTCAGAGATGAATAACCTTCCACCAAAGGCTGTGATAACTGTCACAAAGCTGACAGGCCTCTGGGGTTTCCTCGGCAGAAAAGGACCACTTCACCCATGATCTTGCCTCCTTCCTGGAATGATTTAAATCCAATTACAGGAATTGTCATTGGCCCCTGTAAGCGGCTCCCTATAGAGAGATATCAGTAGCAGAGGTAAAAACAATAGATAAAGGATGGAGCTGAGCCATTTGTTCCAATTTCACAAATGTGAGGACATAGAAGTCTAAGGTACCATGGAATTCAAACTGAGGAACTGAGAGAAAGTAGGATTTCTTTTTGTTGTGACACAAACATTTAATGTACTCTGAGTTTTGTATAATTTCTTTGAGAACCCCCCTACACTAATGGATGTATATTAGCTCATATTAACAATAAAAAATCTCACAAAATGAGTATCATTACTTCCATTATACACATAAGGAAATTGAATCAGTAATATCTGATATGCAGCTCATAATTGATAGAGTCTGCATTCGAATCTAAATCTGCATTCAATACATGGTTTTAGTTATTGTGTCCATTAATTAAAGAACTAGTATAT
>NW_022900918.1:21449800-21491022 GCF_012274545.1 Fukomys damarensis | reverse complement strand
AATATAATATGTTGTCTGGTGAATTTATACATGACAGTGAGGCACAAGAATTATCAAACCTGAGCCTGTGATTAATTGCACTTTAAAATTTTTAGTTTCTATTCCATAAGGATAATATGTTAATTTTAAATGTCCATACTTCTTAATTCTTCATGTACATGCTATTGAACATTCAATTGGAATCTTAGCACTTTAAAAATATTACTCCACTTTAAAAAATAACCCTATGTTCATTAATAAAGAGATTTGCTGGCATTGTCAAAGAATTATTTAATGAATAAAAATTACCTTTTGTTAAGCAAAATCATTCCAAAATATTACTTTATATTAATTCCCTGTAAAAGTTCAAATGGCCAAACACATTAACAGAGGGCTTTCATTGTGCCATGAGAAGAACGTTAAACACAACACGATGAGAAAAATAAGGCACAAGTTTTTCTTGCTTTGTTCGAAAGCACTTGAGAAATAATCTGTGTATATAGGTACACTATATTCTGTTTTATCCCGCACCTTTGACATAACTTAAAGCCAACAATGTGGATTACGTAATGTATCAATATCAGTAGCGAAGTGGAGAATGGTGGAAATCGCTGTGCCTGAATGTAACATTTGTCTTTAATCTTAAAGAAAAGTAAAATGCAAAAGAATGCTGTGATTGATCATGAAGGAGAAAGTCATCCAGTGCTTTAGGGAATAGATTTTGTTTATATGAACTGCAAAACACTGTGGAATAAAAATGTCACAAAGACTTTATATAGAGAACAGCGAGTAAAGTAGTAAATACTATCTTCAAAACACAGCTTTGCAGTAACTAAAGTGATGAATATTGAATTACACTATGAAATCCCTTAACAAAAACTAAGAGAATAATAAAACATATCTTAAGGGACAATTGTGAGGATGTAAATGAATATGGCCAAATCTAATCCAAGCATAAAAAGTAAATATTTTGAGTCTGTTAGGTAATCTTCAGTCTCAAAGTATCAATTGTCATTCAGGTGTGCTTAGAAATAAGGCAACTGACAGCTGCAATCAATGACTGGATGGCTGGCATGGTGTGTTGTTGAGAAAGGTACACATTCCCTTTGGAAACCAGAGAGCCTAAAGGCAACATTGTCATTGGAAGCCTACCAGTACTTTCAGCTGAATGAAAACTATTTCATCATTTCTGGACCACTAGCTTTATATTTAAATGAAACTCTTTATCAAAGGACTTCTTTAGCGTACTCAAACAGCAAACCTTGAATGATTCTCATAACTCTGTACATGACAAATATGAAGAAATACTTTTGTCCCACCAGATTTTGAAAAGGACCAATCACTCAACAATCTTATGAATCGCTTCTCTTTATACCATACTGCACAGTTCAGAGAGAAATATGCACAAAGATGTAATAACTGTACAGATGCTAATGTTAGGATAAGCTGAGTGGTGTAAAAGCTGATAAAAAGGAGTAAAATTAAATATTGCCTTGAATGTCTTAAATACACGGTTTGTAAAGGAAACAAAACAAACAAGAAAAAGAACAAAAGTGATGTAACATTCTAAAATACTCTTTAGCAATCATTTTCAGTACATAGCATAAAGACGTTATGATATAAGCATTATAATCCTTTGTCTCTTTTATTAATAAAAGGAAGACACTATGTGACAATTTATTCACCTCTCCTTTACAGTAAAGATTATAGCTCATTCTCTTTCTTGAGATGCATTTTCAGTATGTCTCTCTCTCTCTCTGAGGGTCATTCCTGATTAGGAGACATCTGTAAAAACCTTACCCAACTTCATCCCATTTGCCTTTCAACAGTATTTACACTACTAAGTACCATCAGATATTATACTATATATATTTTGTTTTCCACACACAAACTATAATGTACACTCAAAAGCAGAGATTGTATTTACTATTGTATCACATCTAGAAGAACGTCTTGAGTTTATTAATTATTCAGTAATAATTTAGCAAAAGAATAAAGTTATGTACTATGTGATCACCTAAATTTCATTTACATTCTTCAGAAAATAAATCAATATTCACTATATCATCAAAATTACTTGAGAGAAAGGCAGGGAGAAAAATCTGTCATCAAATAAATAAACAAATAAATATAGAATAGGCACATTTAGACTTGTTTTTACTAGACTTATGCAACGAATTATTTGGATGCCAGTACAACTTGATGAAGTAGTCTAAGACTTAAAGGAAACACATTTTGATATAACAATATTAAGAGGTGAACTTATTTGTCAAGAAAGTTGATTAGACAAAGAAATGCAGATCTCAATGTTCCATTAGTGAATGGTTAGTGGAGACACAGTTCTACTTGTTCCTAAGAACCAAATAAGGAGGAGCACCACCTTGTCCCTAAAATACCTTCTTGTCTTGAGCATAAATTTTATGTTTTCCCTCTAGGATAAAAAGTGCAAAAATATTTTTAATATATGAGATAGGATGCATGCATGTTTTTTTCCCAAGTATCTAGACCAGTAGTCGATGCACATTTGAAAGTTTTTATGACAGATGTTGCAAGATTTGATTGTTTCCAGAATCAAGACAGTGGCAATGGGAACAGAACTCAGTCAGAAATAATTAAAAAACTACTCTGAGGAATTATGGTTAATAACCAATCTGTTGCTAATGATGAAGAGAAGAAAAAAGCTATGATAATATTGGGATCTCTTTCTTCAACAAATGAATGATGATTATGATGCTACCAGTGAAAAACATGAACTCAGGATAACAAATGTAGTGGGAAAATAATTAGTTTCATCTTACTTATGCTAAGTTTAAGACACTGTTTTCAATTGGCTTTATTTATTGCATTAACATTATAAATTTGTGTTTAGATTTAGTAAGAATGGATTTCAGAGAAATACACTATCCTTGGATTTTTAAGGTTTGTTTTTTTTGTTTTGTTTTGAGGAAGTGTCTTGCTGTGTACTTTGGACTGGCCTTTAACACACAATGGTGCTCATGCTATTCTCAAACTTCCAGTGATCCTCCTGCCTCAGCCTCCCAAGTGTTGGGATGACAAGCATGAATCATCATGTCCAGTTTTGAGTTTTTAAATTTTCCCAAAAACAGAGACACTCACAATCACAACCATACAAACCATATAATGGAACTTAAATGAAAAGAACAACAATTGCATGTCAAATGATGCCTCAACTTTTTGTACTTCATTGGAGCCATTCAATCTTTTGTGAATCCTACCACAAGACTAAATAAATAGTACTGACAAAATTCCTTTAGGACACCAGAGGCAAGTTCTACCATTATTAAAAATTCCACCTTTTAGAAATCTTTTTTGAAAAGACATTATCTCAAGTTTTGATTTATGTCTGAGAAACTTCAAATAGTATTTAATAACAACTATGATTCATATCATGTTATCTAATAAATATCATGGAAAGATTTTAGAATTAATAAAGATGTACCTCAAGTGTGTTTGGAGAATAGATATTAGCTAAAAGTTACAATACAGAAAGATGAAGAAGAAAGGATATTAAATTGAGTGTAAAATTATATATACTATTTTAGAGGTGGGGGAAAGGACTCAGTTATTTTTGCAACTTCACATTGATTGAGATGAATTATGTATCTGTTATCATTCCTTGTATTAATATTTCTATTTTGTTAGAACATAATACAGTGGACTAACACAGAATTTTAAATAATCTGTGAGATTTAAAAATCCTAAAAATTTTAGTAGGCTGTAGATATGAAAGTGAAATGGATGTATATCATAAATATACTTTATTCACATTGTATGTGCATCGTAAGTTAAAAGAGCAGTAGTGAAATTCTCAAGGAGAAGTCTGTCCATTTTTATAGTAATTAACTGCACAGAGCTGGTGTTCAAATTAGCTGCCTGCTACTGTGCTCAAGAACATTGGTAGTGTTTTGTCTGCTTGTTCCAGACAGACCCCTGTGTAAGGCCTTATGCAGGACACATTTCAACAGAATAGTTCTTCAGAATAAAATAATAAATTTTCATACTAATGTCCTCTTTTCATAGAAGAAGGATGGAAAATTCTGATAATAAAAGTGGACCTTTAATGAGAACAATGAACAAGGAAAGCAAAAATTTTATCCTTCCATGGGCCTAAATCCTGGTTCCCACAAGTTGGCTTATTTCAAATCCCAATGACTGAAAGATGATTTTTACTATTTTATTTGATCTTGTTAAGTCAACTTTATCTTGTCACAACACAATTTTCCATAAAATACTTTCTAAATATATCTGTTGAATTAGTATGAGTCAACTTAAAATTTATTTATCTGTAAATATTCAAGGCAAATTTTAGTTCTATGCAGTGACAAATATATAAGGGATATATAGTTTACATGTTCTCAAAAAAAAAATTGAGCAATTATTCTAAGTGATTTAGTACCTGTATAACGGGGAAAAAATTTGTCCTTAATTGAAATTAAGTACTAATTTACACCATTGTCTCTTAAAATAAAAAATGCAGTTGCTTTGCTTCTAATGTAAAAAAAATTTACTTTTCTTATTCTTTTCTTGTGCTAGTAATTGAATCCAAAGCCTGATTCATGCTAAGCCCATATTCTATCAATGGGCTACACCCCTTCTCGTCCAAGAATAATTTTACTTTGAGTACCATTTTAACATCTTGATTGAAAAACAAAATAATTTCAAAGTGGAAAAGCTCAACATCAAGCATTTTAAATAATAACATTTATTTGAATTATCAACCACGAAAAATATTTATCTTAATAAACAATATGAACTGTTATGAGGTAGTCCTTGTAGGAAAATTTCTATTTCTCTAGGATAAAAGGGTCACATCGACATCAACTAAATAGTGTGAGTTTTGAGTAGGTTCGTGCACATGCCTATAATTCAAAATATAGAAACTGTATCAATGCCGTAAGTACTCAAGTGGCTCATAGCAACACCTGTCATGTCCTTGAAATCTTTTTTGGCTGTGTAAATTCAAGTACAATCCATACTTTTTTGATTCACTTCCAGCTTCAAAAATTTCACAGTAACTACTTTTTCTCTTTTAGAAAAGAGAAAAATACAATGAGTATGTCAGAAAAAAATCTCATTCATAAAACATATGTTCCGTATGAAAAAGCGAAGGATTTTCATGTTAGCCATATGTTTTCATTTTGATATAACATAAAAAAGATTTTAAAAGGTTTTTGCAAATGTGGAATGATTTTAAATTAAAGCCATGGTTTTGGACTGTATACAATGTTCTAGATCATTTGATATCTCATTTAAGTCATTCTTAGATGTAAATATGTTCTTTCATAATTACCCAAATATAAAAAGATGGAATGGATTATTTACATACAAAACCAGCAACAACCAAAAACATATTTTTTTCATGGTGCTTGAATACATAATACAGTAATCTAGGAATTTTTCATTATTTCGATATTTTTGCTTTTTGTTCTATACATGTGGATTCTTTATAGAATGAATAAAAAGCAATTTTATGTCAGATGAACAGATGAATCATCTTCTGAATGACATCTAAGAGCCCAAGTTTTGCTATAAAACACAAAAATGGCCAAAAACATACTTTATATGCACAAAAGAATTAATTACATAAAGTATAATAGTTGCAATAGGTAGATTTATAATTCACTTTAGTATTTGCTTTGCATTTGCAAAAACTTGCATCAGCTTTACATATGAATGTACAATAGACAAGTACAAAAGGTTATCTTCAAATGGACTATATATATATATATATATATATATTTCCTTTTCCACAAACTTTTGGTATATGACAACCCATCAACAACTTCGGCTGGCAGCTTTGCTTTCCATTTCCCAAAGAAAAGAGAAAAAATCTGTTATCTCTAATTACTAAGAAAAGGCTGTTATTACTTCTTATAAATGCCACGTTTTCCACATATGGACAGGTTAATACCATCTTCACTCTCTTCCACCCTCCATTTTATACTTTCTTTTCTGTCTTTTTTTTTTTTTTTTTTTTTTTTTTTTTTTTTTTTTTTTTTTTTTTTTTTTTTTTTTTTTTTTTTTTGTACCTGGTATTGAACTTGAGTCCTTGCACTTGCGAGGCAAGTTTCTCCTCTGTCTTTTCAAATAGCCTTCACCTATGCTAGAACTTCTGTTAAAGATCAAAATATTTAGGCCGCTTCCAAGATTTAGCTGTTGTGGATTGTGCTGCAATAAACAGGAGTATGAATGTAGCTCTGTAATTTGGAGCCCTTAAAACTTTGGGGAATATACCTAGTAGGGGAACAGCTGGATCAAATGGAATTTCTATTTCTAGTTTTTTTAAGAATCTCCATTCTGATTTTAATAGCAATTGTACTCATCAATAAATGAACAGATAAAGAAAACATGGTATTTATATATACTGGATTACGACTCTACCATAAAGAAAGGTACACTTGAGATACTTGTAGAAACTGTTGCACCTTCAGACTATAATGTTAAATGAAATAAATTAGAAACACCAGATTAAATATCATGTGGTTTACCTTACAAGAGAAAGCCAAAGTATAACTAAATTAAAGAGTAAAACAAAAGATATAATAGGAAACAGGGAGATAGATTTTATCAAATGGGAAGGGTTCCTAGTGATGGGTTGGGGGGGCAATGAGTTTATGAGGATGAAGAAAATTTTAAGACGTGTCCTGTACATGTACCAACTACCCATAATGAATTGTTTCATTTTGTACCACAAACATGTACTAAAATATTTAGCCAGGTCAATAAAGGTGATAAATTCAGGGATCAATTCTCATATCGAAAAGACACACTGATAGCACACTCTTACACTGATGAGAATGTCACCATATTTCTATCATCTTTCAAAATTCCTAACAACAATGCAATAATGACAGAAACACCAGAAAAAAATCTCAATTGACAGACATTCTACAAAATGCCCAGCCAGAACTCTTAAAAACTAACCAGGTTATCATAAAGAAAATTTGAGAAATTCTCTTATTCTAAGAAACAATGAAAACTAAAAGTAATTCGGTAAAATGTAAAATAAAAAAGATGATTAGATAAAATCGGAGAAAATATGAATAAAGTATAGACTTTACTTATGAACAATATACCAGTGTTTATTCATTAATGGTGACAGGAGTACCATACTTGTATCTATATTATTAAGCAATTAAATATTGGATATGGGCACATGGAAGCATCTCTACTAATTTTGCAATCTTTATATAAATCAAAAACTTCTAGGAGCTGGGGATTTAGCTCAGTGGTTCTGGCTCCTGCTTTGCAAAGCCCAATGCCTGAGTTCAATCCCGGTACAAAAACAAACAAACAAAAAAACCAGGAAATTTTAAAAGTACTAAAAATGAATGTCATGGAATAAAAAATTATAAGAAAGCCAATACTTCTCCGCATACACAGAGGAGAATACCGCAAGGTGCACAAAATCTCTAAACCTACTTTGCTTCTGAGTCGCACGGCTTCACTATGTCTTCCAGCGACTTGAACAATGGTATGTGTGATTGTTGTCGATAAATGTGCAAAGAAAAATCATCATTTTTGTTTATGTAAGTTTAAAAAATGCACCTTTCTCATATTATGCATCCTCACGTATTTTTCTGTATGAGGTGATTATAGTTTAATAGTTGGACAGAATCACTCGGTGAAAGTATATTTGCTCCTACGTGACAATGACGAATTTCACAATGAGGCACTATTGTATGGCCTTTAAGAAAGTTAAAAATACGTTTGTACCATCAAAAGGTACATATTTATGTATGATACATAATGTTTATGTACATGCACTTATACATTTATAGAGATTCTGCCAAAAAATGTATACACACTTCAGCAGGTCTCCATACTAATAAATGTGCAAAGCTGATGAGCACCACTTTGAGCTGCTTATAATTGTAAAGGCCAAAGGTAACACATTTATCTCATGATGTCTCAATAAATTCAGTATTAAAATATTTATATAAAATTTATCTTTTCCTGAGGTATACATGTTTGGAAGACACTGTGTAATATATACTGTTATATATACATTATTATAAGTATATATTATGTGTAGAATATGTAGTAATGTGTATTTATTTCATAGGCATATAATATGTACACATATAACACATAATTCTATTTCGTATGCTATGTGTACATGATTATTATTCACTGTACCTATTAATAGAGTATATCAAGATGTCTGTGTGTGCTCATGTCTGTGAGTCTCTGATACATGTTTGCATGCACACACGCACACACACATGTGTACACATATACACACTGGTTCCAGCGGCTGGCATACTGACTGAGCCCTCTTCACTACTTGTCTTTGCAGGTGGTCATTTATTTTTATTCATTCATTCCATGCTCATATTTTCACCTTTGGTCCTGTAATTCTCTCTAGAATTTGAACCACGTTATCTGTAGCTCATCACTGACACAGAAGCCTTTTTATAAAATACATAAATGTACTTCATTTTATGAGACCAATTATGATTTCTGTCTTTGATTATTCTCATTTGACATAATTAACTAATACTTTTTTCTTTAAACTATTTATTCACTTTAGTCATCTGGTCTTCCAATTACTTAATTATTTTACCTAGTTTTTATTTTTTCCTAATTCTAGCTTTCTCTATTTTTTCTCTCTTCACCTTTATCCCATCTATTGATCTCCTCCAGGTTCGTGTAATAAAATATTATCGATGTGATAATTATGTCTAAATCCACATTTTAAGAACATATTAATCTTGAAGTATAGATTTTATATCTACCTGTTTCGTATAAAATTCCACATGTGCATTTATAAGAAAATCAACATTAAGATGTCTACACAAACATGTGATATCCTGATGCAAATTGGCTTCCTTAAATTTTCTCCAAGTACTCATGAAATTGTTATTATATTTTTGGAGAAAAAACAGAAAATGTTGTAAAATTGGAATATCTCACAACTCTTCTCATTCCGCACATATGATCCCTCTTAAAATCCTGCCTGTTTTCCATTAAGAGTATGGTCTGACCTCTGCCACCCCTTCTTCAGGACCACTACCAGAATCCCAAGCACAATAATAGCGTGGCTGACTCACTGCAGCCACCACATGCCTGCTGCCCCTGATTTTGTACTTGTTTTGACTTCACTGCTCACACAGAGGAAATGTAACAACATCAAGGTCAGATCACACCCTCTGCTCAAACCCTTTAATGATCCAGGGGCCAATTTTTAAAAATTATTTGCTTAATTCTGGATTTATTTAGCAGTTCTGGGCATCTAGCCCCTCACTCTCACCATGCTAGCCAAACACTGCACCATGGAACTCTTTTCCCAGACTTACTTTAAAATTTTTGATTAATATTTATAAAATGTGCCTGTTCTTGAGGTACAGTGTTACGTTCCACAATTGCATAACTTTTTTATTGATCAAATACATCTGTTCTTTTTTATCCTCTCATGTCATGCTTAAATCTCATTAATCACCATTGAACAGTCAAATCAATAGTTTTTTTGTTTTGTTTTAGCTTTCACACTTGTCTTTCTGTATCTGGATTATTTCACTTAACCTGAGAGTCTCCAGGTTCGTTCATGTTGTTGCAAATGATGGGATTTTCTCCCTTCTGTGCCTGAGTCATATCCCCTGGGTGTCTACTACTTTTCTTTATTCATTCATTCACTGAGAGACACTCCAGTTCATTCCCTATGTTGGCTATTGTGAACAGTGTTTCAATGAACATGCGAGTGCAGATGTCTGTCAGATACACTGATTTCATTTCTCTTGGATATGCATCCAGAATGGAGTAGTTGTATCATGCGATGAATCTATTTTTAGTTTTTTGAGAAATGTGTGTTCTGTTCCTCTTAATAACTGTATTAATTTTCATTCCTGCCAAACCACAAGAGTTGCTTTTCTTTACTTCCTGGCCAGCATTTATTCTCTCTTTCTTCGACAGTAGCTATTCTAAGTGGAACAATATGGTATTTTACTGTTGTTCTGGTTTGTATTTTCCTGATGGCTAATGGTCTTGAGCATTGTTTTTTGTATATTTTTCATCTACTTGCATTTCATCTCCTGAGATCTGTCTATTCAGATCATTGCCTATTTTTCTTGGATTGCATCTTTTGTTTTTCAAATTTTTTTTGAGTTCTTTATATGTTCTGAATAATCTGAATATCAATCTTCAATTGGATGGGTACTTGGCAAATATTTCCTCAGATTGTGCAGATTCTCTGACCAACTTATTATCTCACTCATTGGTGCGAAACTTTTAAATGGGCCACTAGGAAACTCTCCCAGCACCATTCACAAACCCCTCCTGCCTTCCTCTGTTTTTTATATAAAAGCTTCCTAAATATGCTTCTTATTCCTTACTCCTCTCTTACACTTAGCACAAACACCATCTTCGGGATTTTCCCTGTGATTTCTCTCTATCCGTAAAGGTCTTCCTTCATATACCTATATAGTTCACTTATGTATTTGCTTTCTTTAAGTATTTACTCAAATTTTTCTATTTCTCAGAGTCTTTAAGCACCACATTCTTTAAAAATTTCACCTTCTTTCTGTTCCATTGCCCTGTTCCATTTTCTCCATATGCACAGAATCTTCTATGATGCTAGAATTAATACACTTTTGCCTTACACGTTGTGTATGGTTGCATCCCCAGGAACTAAACTGTGAAAATAGAATCTAAACAAGTGTGATATGCATAATATTTAATGGCAATTAATTGAACATTACCAAGGCCTGCGAAAATAAAACACTTCTGAAATTCGTTAAATTTTTTTTCTACATGCTGATTAGTTCCCGCTGTTAAAACTCCTTTGGCATCTTGAACATTTTAGAATGATTGGTCTTATTTTCTACAGGTGATTTTAAGTATCTGTTCAGGTGCAATGATTAATGAATAGTAGATCTTGCTGTTGACTGTTAATATTCTAATCTATCAAACATAAAATGTTTCCTGATCACACATGTTTTTGAACAAATTAAATTTCATCAGTTACAAAACTTCTGCTTATTACTTTTATTGAAATTCTTCCTACCTATGTAAAACCTATATATTCTATCAAAGATATTGTTTTAAAGCATATCAGATTTACAGACAAATTTTTCACAATTGAAATAAAGGAAAGCTATTAATGCAAAGTTTATTCATTATACAATAGAATTTATGACAATAAATACAATATTCCTGAAGTATAGGATTACATATGCAATGTATTATAAATATATACTCTTAATTTACACACAAAATGAGTGATATAAATATATATAAAACTATGTCAACATATATAAAGTGACAATGAATTAATATTAAATGAATAATATGAATTATAAAATGGTGAAACTTTCCTGGATGCTAGAAAGTCACAAATACATATTTAATTTGTGCAAGAGTTTCCAGATGGTGGGAACAGCGCAGACAGAAGTTGAGGAGAAATAATAAATGAGATGGAGGACTTCATCCAGATAATAGAACTTTGCTCTTAAAAACCCCAAAACTAACTCTTTAAAGATAATTAGCAAAGGAATTTCATGACAAAGATCTCAGCATTTGAGGAGCCAAGTATGAGGGTAGATGGAACAGGACAACAGGATTATAACCTGCAGCTTTGCCTCCTGCCTTTGGGTACCTGACCACTGTTAAGCAAGACACTGATGTGATTAGAGAGCTGTGTCCAAAATATTAGGTAAGCATTGCTTTCAAAAGGCTCATGGGCCCGAGACAACTATGGATGTACCTGTTCAGAAAAACATTTAGAACTTCATTTTTTAAGACTCTGAAGATAAGGGATGTACCAGAAGTAAACCCAATATCTGCATTGCTTCATACTTCGAGACATGCTGATTTGTAATCAACAATAATTAGAGAAAATAATTTCTGTTTACCGCTCTGACTTAGAAGCCAAGAAGAGGAACAGAAATTTTATTTGGATCAAAATGAAAAGAAAACATATTTGGCGAACATTCTATGAAATAGTCACCAGTATTCTTCACAAATGTAAGGATGGCAAGGGAAGTCTAAGAAATAATCAAAAACAACAGGGACTTACAGAGACATGTCTACTGAATATAATGTAGGATAATAGAGTTTAAAAAAGATATAAAGGAACAACAGAAAAATATGAAGATTCAAGAAATTAAAACAAATTGTTGAAACTTCTCCACTTGAAGTAAAACAAAAGACAACATTTCCTTGGGCTGAAACATACACTATAAATGCATATACAGGCAGGAAATGTCTGGGCACGAATTGGTGAAGACAACTCCATATAACTTCACATTTTGATTCAAAGTCTTATTGGTTTTACAATGCAAAGTCCAACATAAACTAAATTAAGATAATATTGAAAGTGTGCAGTGTCTACTATAAATGATGGGCTGCTTTCTGTGCTTTTTCAAGTAGGTTTTATGACAGGAGCTGTAGAGAATACAAGGTGACACATGCAGCAAAATTTTGTAGAAATGAAATCAACCGTCTCCAAGAAAATACTGTAGTTGGGCTTTCTGAAGATGCTGTTCATATTAAAAGAGGATGAGAGAGAAGACTTTGTACAGAGAAGTTAGACAGCATTGGGTGGTCCTGATCTTTCACATTCTGGGTAACAATGATGAGAGTGAGTTGGGTTAGGAGAGACCTACATAACAGCCGAATAACCTGCAGTAAAAATGGTCACAAGAAAGAAAGAACTTTGTTAACTCTAAGTAAGTAGAGGGAAAAGGAAATAATTAAATATAGGATTCAATATGAAATTGAATAAGAAAACAATTAAAATACGTACTTATGATAATAAAGGTAAAAAGGAAGAGACTTCTATTTGTAATGGAAAATCTAACCTATTTTTGTGGGGAAGGGTCTGACTACTGCTTTCTGATAAACACTGACATTTCCACCCATTGCTAATGATAAGTTGATGACTGGCTTAATTGTCATCAGCATATTATAGTGAGACAACTATTTGCAATTTCTGAGTTGTAATTTTAAATATTTTTCTTTCATTCCTATCAAGAATTGATTGTTAATTAAAATAATATACCATAATAATATCACCATATTGCATATCACCATATTTCACACTACTTTAAAAATGCAATGCATTCCCTCTAAAGAATACAGCTCCTTATAATTTTACAGAATTATAATTTCTACCATAAGTGCAGATTTTCCTTTGAACAGTCTAACAAAACAATACTCTTAGATATTCACTAATATCCAAACTTATACATGAGAAAAGATTTAAGAAGTCAACTAATTTTCCAAAATTAAGTAAGTTTTACATGGCATAAATGGCAGTGCTCATATACAAACACTTTCTGTATTACTTGAAAGATTTATCATTTACTACATATTTCTCAAAATTATTTTTAAGAAAAAAAATCATTTGAAAAATGGATTTCAATTACTAAACTCTTAAAATCAGCTTTGCATTTATCTTTCCACTGCTTGAAGTCTATGAAGAAAAAATCATATATTTAACTATAATTCTCCTTCATTTTATAGTAAAGTCTAGTAGAAAAAGGAATGGCCTACCAGCAAGAGGTAAGTTGCACAATTTAAGATGACTTTTCCTATATCATTAAACACTACAGTTAAATATCAGGTAGTTACACTGAATGAATCCTACATAAAAATGGCTGGTGCACAGGTTGCTTAAGAAAGGTGCAATAAATTACTAGTTGTTTCCCTAGTTTTACCTCCATCAACCAACAGAATGTTTTCCATTAGAAAACCAAAACCTAAGCCTCATAAAAGGGAAAATATGATACAAATGTATTTTGGAGGCTCGAGTTTTTGTGACATGAAGAATTTTAATTACTATTCATAACAGAATTTTTAAAAGAAGGTTAGAAGGCAACGACCTTCTAACATTGTGATTTCATTCCTTGTAACATGTGATTCCATTTTGCAAGCCTTTTGCTTTAAAAATAAAATCATAAAACCACAGAGTACTGATTATAGAAGAGGAAAAAATGTGAGCCAGATGAATAAAGGAGAATCAAGGCCTCTGAAAGACTTTTATACACAAGAAAACATTTATAAGACCACAGGTTTACTTGGAAATGTAAATGCAGTAATCTAATTTAAAAATCAATTCATGAATTGAGTTGCCATAGTTTAAATAGAAATCTTTGAAATCCATTTTAAGTAAAATTATATTAGAAAAATGTTGTAGGACTAGTAAATATGTTAAAGTAGTTAATGTTAATATCTAGAAGATAGCTAATTTTGTTACTATTCTGTGGCAGAAATATCACAAAGAACTAAGTATAATCTCTAATTTTGCATTTATTCTCTACTATTGTCTTTTGTTGTTGAAATATATTATTTTAATCTCGAAATATTTCAACAAATCAAATTGAAAATTGAATGATATTGTGAAATAGATTTTAAGGTTGATCTTGATCAGGTGGGTTCTGAAGTAATGACTGTTAAAATTTAAAACTATTTCCCGAAAGATGAATACTCAGTTTTTACATATTCTTTAATAATATTTAATCTTGTCTCAAGTAAGAAAGATAATATTTTTTTCTCCCATAGTACCTAAATCACAAAGTAAACACAACTCCTTTATGTGGAAATATGCATTCATGTATTTGACATAAGGAGTCACATTTGTATTAAGATTTATTTTCCAAAATAAAATAATTATGTTGTCTCCATATATGTTAAAATATCTTTCTGATATAAAAAAGAAGTACCTTAAAACAATTAAATTCACAGAAGGCATAAAAAACAAACTTCTAAATATTCCATTGTTATAATGAATATATCTTCAATACGTTTTTAAAATATGAAAATTGCTTCAGTGTTGGCCTTAAAATGTTTAAAATCTAGCATTAAAAACTGTACAAAATCAGTAGCTGGGGATTTAGCTTAGTGGCCCTGTGCCTACCTCCCAAGCACAAGTTCCTAGGGTTGATCCCCAGTGCCAAACCAAACCAAAAAACAAAAAACATATAAAATTATTTGAAATCTCAAATTAAAATAGTAGAGAGGCAAGAATTAATATAAAAGTGAGTTTAACGATTTTCTGGTTACTTTTGCTTCGATCTTCCTCTGTTATTCATTTTTTCTTCAGAGCAAAGGGTCCCTGGAATCTTGGTTACCACCCTGAATCTCTTACCTCCACTGTAAAAACTAGAGCCACCTCTCACTCCTTAACTGAGATCCAACCCCTCAAATCTAATAAAGGTAACTTCTAATCAAAGATAACTTCAGCCTAGAGCAGTTAATTTACAGTTGTATGCCAAAATGTTTTGCTTATGAATCTTTTTTATTAGAATATATTTCCAATATGTAATGATTACATTGACACATAAACATATTGTTTATCTTCAAGAAAAAGTTGTTCACTGCTCACTTTGGCAGCACATATCCAAAAACTGGAAAGAAACAGTTATTTAAAAATTATTCCTTGCAATATAACTAAGATAATTTAAAATAATAACCAATTTTCCAATATGTGAAAGATGGTAACCTATTTCAAAAAATAGTCTCTGAGATATGCATATAAAATATAAGTAAATATAATACTGTGCTAAATAACTATCCATAGTTATTTTAATCAAAGCAGTACAATAAAAGCTTGATAACATAATTGGCATTAGCATTCCTAGGTTGTACATACTTATGAAAAATAACTAAAATATTCTAAAGTTCCAGCTACTTTTGTAACCAAAAAAAGTTTCAGTTCTGCTCTCTTTTCTGTGATTTCAAAATAATGTTGCCTAATTCAGGGGAACATTACTAAAATTGAGTAAGATAATATCTATAAAATGCTTAATTCATGGTGTGGCACATCCTTGTTATAGTTTTTTGAATATTAGTTCTTCATTATTGCTCATGTGCTATTTTTTTATGTTTTTGTTGATTGAATGGAGCAACCTCTAAGAAGAGTCATTGATCTTTGTAAAACGTTTATGGTGTGTGCTTTACTGGAAATAAGGAAGTCCTTAAAGGAAATTTGGCAAGGAGATACAGTAGAAATGGGTAATGTGGAAAAGAATGAGGTGAAGTGACTGAGATTCGGGTGACTATGCCATTAGTAGTCGAAAGAGTGTTCCAGAGGTTGTTGATAATAGGAATTTGGCAATAAAAAGTGATGAATGCTGTGCATTACATAGTGTGATAGTTTCCAGAGCTTGAAAATATATTAGGAACAGGAAAGAAATTAACAAATGCTTGGGCCAGGGTTTTAGCTCAGTGATTCTTCTGTCTGCCTCACAAGTGCAAGGTCCGGAGTTCAATCCCTGGTACCAGAAAAAAAAAAAAAAAAAAAAATAACTTATGAGAAAGTCAAAATAAGATGTAATGGTTCATGCCTATAATCCCAGCACTCTGGAAGGCTGAGGCAGGAGGACTTCAAGTTTGAGCCCAGCCTGGGCAATGTAATAACTTAGCAAGACTCTGTCTCAAAATTTGAAAAGGGCTGGGGCTGTAGCTTCAAAAAAAAAAAAAAAAAAAAAAAAAGCTTACTTATGATATCAAATAAATACTTAAATGCCAACCGTGTGGAGCAAACCCTGATGAGGAATAACTGATCACGTAGTAATTTTAGAGTTGATGTTAGCTTAATATGCTTTTTAAACTTCCCTTATGTTATTAGCTTTTATTCTGGATAAGCTTTATTTTATTGGACATTTGTAACCGATGTAGCATACAGTTGAGTACATGGATACTATGGTGAAACTGAACAGGACCTGTAGGACCGGGCCTCCTTGGATATGCTCTGTATTAATTTTGCCTCACCTTCTTCACAATTTGGGTAATTATAATATGCATCTCATAGGGCTGTTTTCAGTAAATATGTGTATTTCTGCATACTAATGAATAAATTGATGACTTAGGTATGCTAAAATAAAATATAAAAAACCAATAGATGTGCTAAATCTTCACTGAAATGTAAATACAATCAATATAAGTGCCTGCAAAAGACTATTGAATATTACTGTCATTATAAATATGCTTATTTGTAAACAACTTAAAACAATTAAGATAGTAGATATAATGAAAAGTCTACAAACTTCTGCAAAAGAAAAATAGTAATAATTATATTTTACCTTCCATTTAAATTATTAGTCATATGTAAAATGATGAGTCTCTAACCTCACTTCATGTTTTTTAAAGTGTAGCCAATCTTTCAATAACAGTTTAAATGAGAGTGCAGATTTATGCTGCAGAATAATGGGAAGATGGAACCTAACTCTCTGGCTTACTCCTAGATCTCAAACGCACCATGTGACAAGAATGTGAGTGTACATAGTTTACTTTGGAATCAAGATGCAATGAGAAAGAAACGGAGACTGGAGAAGGAGAGCAAGATACTCAATGCAGAATGCTTCATCTGGTAAGTTCCTGCTGTGAGAAACTGAGGCTAAGACTCTCTGGGAACTTCTGAAGTGTTTTTAGAAGCCAGTTTAGCGCCATCTTGCATATGCGGTGAAGCACGTGAGCTATCCATTCCACCTCTTTTGTCAGGTGGTTGTTACGCAGCACCTTCAGCCCGGCCCTGTAGGACCAGACAGGCTGCTACAGCTGCAGAGTCTCCTCAGGCAGCATCTGTGGCTCCATCTGGTAGAGGAGCTCCTACCCATGGCCCTCTCATCTAGGCAACAGGGATGGCTATGTTGATCCTACACTTTAGAAAGCACTACACACTGTGGGCTCCTAACCCAAAGAACATGTTTTCCTCTGACAGTTCGTGTACATTTATGTGTTTGATAACTATTAATCATATGAGGCTGAGAAGTCAGTGTGAGTGAAACTGAGTTCTCTTTGTCCAGGAATATGAGATTGAGAACACAGAAATGAGCAAGAGTAAAAATAAATCACAACCTCTCTATGAAGCCAAAGAAAGAATATGAGTGGCTTCTTTTATTTAACAAGGCAATATATATATATATAAAACAAAAAGAAATTTCCAGGTCCCAGAGAATGCCTATGGGAAGAAGAATGGAATTTGCAAGAAGGAGGAATCTATTATTAGGTCTTGAGAACTTTAAACTAAAAAGAAACAAGCTACTCTCTGGACTAGATATATATTGGTAAGAATTCAATTTTGACATGATTGTTGTAAAGCATTATAACTGAGATATTTTAAAGGGTAGTATTGAAAGAAATTAAAAGTTTCTAAACCAAGAAAATGTAAATAGAGCTTTTTATTTCCTTTCTTTTTTAAGGAAAGTATAGAACCAAAGTGGAAATTCATGGAATTTATGTTTTAAGGTTTTGGGGTGTGTGATCCAAGGAACTGCACATTTGAATATTAAAATAATATTAAGAATAGTTCCAGTAGTAACAATAATTTAGAAAATAGTATATGTAGAGGTGAAAACACAGAGATTGATTTCTGCGATTTAAGTTACCCTAGATGTAAGACAAGTGGGATTGTGTAGGAAAGTGTAGCTGCTGGGCAGAAGACAGTGAAAACTGGGAACTGGAGGTGGAGTAGGGTGGGGTGAGGATTGCTGACGGAGCACAAGTCCGTAGGGTTGAGATGGTGGGAACAGGGCTTAAAGCCAGGAGGAAAGCAGGACACAAGCCAGAGCTGAAATAAGAATGGGCACTGAGCCAAAGCTATCACGAAGATAGTAGAATGTCGGTTTTAGAATGAAGAGAAAGAGAGACTGGACCCAAACATAGCATTAATAACTATGCAGTGGAAAATGGTGGGAAAACAACAAACTTCTTTCGTCAGCGCACATAAGATTCATTTCCAATAAGTCAAACATAAAGATACATACATATCAAAACATTTAAAAGTAGACGCCTGGCTTTTTTCAGATACAGGGGCAAACAGTCACAAAATTCATTCAATCAGTATACAATGATGCCGCAGTTCATGAACTTGATTCATTCCATATTTCCGGAAAAGGTGACCAAATTCATGCTCAAGCTAAAAGGATGGCCATGATTGTGTTCATGGCCTGATGCAGAGTTCACAAACACAAACGAATTTTTCCCAAAGGCTTCCATTTGTGAACCAACATATCTGCCAACAAAAATGTTTTATAAACCGAGGGACCACTACAAATTTACTTACCTCATTGCCATGGTTTCATGTTTTCTCAGATTTATCATTTTAATAGCAAATGATTCTATCAATTTTGATTGTCAGTATATTTGCGATAGCATCACATTTATATAAAATTAAGATAGTTATGAAAAACTGTACAAGATTATAGCACAATGGATAATCAAAGTTTAGGGAAAAGAATGAAGCTATTTTTTGTTTTTCTCATAGCCCTATCTTTCTGTTAAATTACATAATCAGAAAATGCCATTAAGGTACAGGATCCCAATAATGAATATAACTGTATTGTATACCTAGTTGTACCAATAAACTCAATAAAAAGAAACAGAAAAAGGAAAATGCCATTAGCCTGAACTTGTAGCCATATTTTGAGTATCTAACTAAGTGCCACCTATCAGTATATAAATAAACCAAAGCCCAGTTGATGAGTATATTTTAATTTTAGCCAGTTTCAAGCACCTAAACAACAACCAACTTCAGGCAGCTAACTGATCAGTTCTTGCCCAAACAATGCTCATCTCTTACTGAATGAATGAGGCAGATGTTTAACAGTAGACAGGTGATTTTTCTACTTTCCCTCCCTGTTTTTCCTGTGAGACCTCATTTCACAGAATGCTGTGTTAAGTTCTCTGGACATCTTCTCATTTTGAGTATTGTTTGGTTCACAAATCATTCTTTTTTCCGATACATTTTGTTAAAAGTAATTCATCTAAAGTATTTCTTTTAACTTTATTCACGATGAGATGCTTAAATAAAAGGCAAAATGAACACCAAGTGCCAATTTAAAAGCAGCCAAGGAACACCTAAATGCCCCTGTTTTGGAGGAATTTGAATGTGAAAACACTGAGTTGTACACTTGCCTGAGGTTTAAAAGCTTTTTCCTTTATCCTAAATTCTTAATTTTGTAAAAAGTAATTAATGAGTTTTGGGGAAAAAAATGGATGAGTGAGTGGTGGAGAATCTGCTGATAATGTCCATTTCAGAAACAGGAGGAGGGAGAGAAACTGAGGTAATGGACTGTGAGGGAGAAAAACCAGGTGAACCAGTTAAATGTGTCTTGATAGCATCCTGGTAGGAAACTAATCAGTTTTAAAATGTTCTTACCAGAAGGGAGGTGAAAAGCTTATTAACATGGCAGTCAAGGTTAGACTGGGTGTGAAAAACAAAGCAGAGGCTTAATATCTAGTAAAAATGTATTTGGTAATTTATTTATTTAAAATAAATTCATATAGCATGTCTTCACATGCCAGTCATTTTCTACATCCTGGAATTTGCCTCATTAGAAGCCAAGACAGTCTTTATTCTGGGATATTTAACAACTCCAGTGGTAACAATCACATAACATAACTCAATGTCGAAGTATCAGAAATTAGTATGTGCCATGTAGAAAAATAATTTGTTCTGATGAGAATGACTTGAAGTTGTGGAGCTGCTTTCAGCATCCAATATGTTAACATTTGCTTGAGTTATTTCAAGGCACAAATCTGCTGAACCTAAGGAGCTTGAGTCCTCAACAACTTGGAAGACAAGGAGTTCTACCGACTTGGGCAGAGGTGACCCTTGCTGGCAAAACAAAGAGGAACATCCTGTGAACAGTTTGATAAAGCTAGCAATTTGTCATAATTGTCACTGTGCTTTTCTTATCTAAAATGTTCATCCATATACAGTGGAACACAATGCCTGTTTCTCAGTAAAAGTGAGAGGTTAAGACAGTTTGAGGCTTTACTTTAGGGAAGCCCTTTGACTTCCCCACAAAAATAGTATCTGTTTTCTGTGTCTTCATTCCTCTCTCTAATCGGGGTTTGCTCGCCTGAACCAGGCAAGGAGACTGAAAATAACAGACCTAAAGAACACTACTCTGGAGGTGTGCAGAAGGCTCCATGCTAGTGACTGAACATCAAGTAAGCAGACATGATATCATAGAAATCAGACCGGAGCCATGGAGAGCTTAATAAAGAAAGGTACCTAAATTTTCTGTTATTCTTAAGTTCAGTTGGAAAGACTGTTTGCATTTAAGCAGGTAAACAGCATGGACTGCTTCCTAAAATTGTTCAATTATGTGTTCATTAAGAAGCAAATTTATTTCTCTGACCAAGACTTTTCAGTAAAATAGTGGACAGGATTTATTTCAGATCATATCTCAACTCTAATTACAATAGCATTAACAAAAAGAGGAAAATATTTTCCTTTTCAATTTTAGTAAATGAGGATAAAGTGACCTTTTCAAAATGATAGTTGGCTAGACACTTCTTGTGTGATCTGAGACTGCACTTTCCTTCTGCTCTGCATTTCCAGGGTTGACCCTTGGAAATTATACTTCCTGCTTCCCTTGTGAACAAAGTTTTGGTTAAGTCCCACTACTGGCTGGCTCTGGCAGAAGACTGGCGCACAGAGGTGAAGGGAAGTCAGATATCATCTCCCTCCCTACCCCATGTGACAGCTTTGGCAGCAACTGCATCTCCTCTCCAAGAAGCCTCTTCAAAGCCTGGAATCCACCAGGCAGCTCAGCTGCTAAATTCTCTTAGCAGTCACAATATCTGAGTTTAGATTCCTGTGTGTGCAGCTTCTCAGACTTACTAACTTCAGTCTGGGCACTCTCTTTGCCCTTTGCCCTTTTCCACAACTGCTGTGATTGGCTTCTCCTATTAAATTCCCCGTATAACATTATTTGAGTTGGGCTTTGTAGTTTTGTTTGGTCATCGAGTGCTATGACTTCTTATTCTCTATAGGCTCATTTCAACATGATAGATCATTTAGCTACGTAACCTCATATTTATCAAAATACGTTACTTTTATACTGCATTCCCATCATCACTCCCACAATAATATAGCACAAGGGATTTATATTTTTGTAATCTATTTTTATTTATAATATTTTCAGTGCTGCTAAATATTTTCCAGAAATGAAGCCTCTAGACACTCATACTAGAGAAGTTAACTCGAAGACAGAGGATTCATTTGATCTGGGTCATTAATTTGTGACAGAGATGAAAATGGTACGGTAATTCAGCTTCAGAACTGTCATTTTCCAGGTGGAGAAATATTCTTTATATAAATCTCTTGTTCTTTTGCTATCACTGTGATGTAACAATTGACTTATTTCATATATAATCACAGAAAATCTAACACTAATACCCATGTTTCCAGCTATAAATAACGATAGATAAATAATGATTGATGGTTTTAGATGCTTTTTAAACATTTAACCAGAGTAGTGAATAGTAGTTAATGATAATTAGGATTGGGAGTGGTTTGATTGGAGTACAAAAGTAAAAGGTATTTAAAAGCCACTCAAAAGCTTTCAAAGTAATTATGTTATACAGAGAACAAAGAAAAAAACAAACAGACACTGTGATTACATGGCCTTAGCATATCCAGGTAAGAAACACCTGTTATTCCTGATGACCTGTCCGCATTCCATCTTAGGCCTGGAGGGCAGTTTACTATTAACCTGTCAGCCTTTACTCACCAACTCCTGGCACAGGAAAAGTTTTACAGTGGTTATCAATTATCCTTATTGAATGAGTATGCATAGAAAACAGTACATTTCTTTTCTTTTTTTCTTGGTACCAGGGATCAAACTTGGGTCCTTGTGTTTACAAGGCAGTGGCGGAGTCCCTGAGCTAAATACCCGGACCTAAAATAGCATATTTCTTTTCCCTCCTTTCTCTGCACTTGCCTCTTTTCTTCTTTTCCTTTATTTCCATTGAGTTGTGAAACTATGGGCTTAATTAAATTACCTTTTTCTATACTCTATGTACCATATCTGTACTTAAATGAACTAATATTAGTGTTTTATTATTTTTGTGACTTTCATAATTGCACTGGAAACTGTAAAACAAAAATTTTCCACATTGTTTTTGCAGTGTCTGGATTTATTAATGTAACTTTGGTGGATTTGAGATCTGTATAGAGTAGCAGAGAACACAAGCTATTGAATCAGTTCAGTTAATGTAGTTTCAATCATATTCTCACTCTTATTTTTTACTAGTTGTGAGACTTTGAAAAAAATTTTTTATGTGTCAAATGGAGGTACTCATAAACACCTCAAGGGAATTTTTTAAGAACAAAGGACATAAAGGAAGCATACTGCCAGGTAAATAATAAATATGTTTCAACTCTTAATCTTCACTTTTCCGTGAAAATCTCGCATGATCAAAGAAGTCCAACATGTTTACCCTTTGCTCTTTTGATGAGATGATCTCATTGACTTAAGAATGTAAAAAATTTAATCTCATATTACTTCCATACAATAATGCCTCCAGTTTATTTCATGGCAATTTATACTTACTGTCATACTGATTTATTTATATCCTTCAAATTGAATAAGCTGGAGGAGATGGTATTTTTAACTATATCTCGCAAAATAATATGTGGCTACGTTGCTTTAACTGAGGGTCCTGCACATGCTAAACACACACTTTTCCAGTGAGCTGCTTTCACGAGAAGCCCTTCCCTGAACTTTGAGGTTGCAGTGAGTTCAGGTTGTCTTTCTACAACAGCTATGTAGCGTGCAGAGCCATCTATTTAAACAGAGTAATACAGAGCAGCCTTATGTAAAAGTTCAAAAGCCTGTGATATTTAAGAGAGTTCATTGGAATATTATTGTAAAACTTTGTATAATGTATGAATAAAAAGAGTATGAAAATTATACTTAAAGTATCTGAAGGTCAAGGTAACATAAAGACTTCTTTGTAGTCCAGGATTATAGATGATAACAAGACAAAAGTGGCAAAATAATTGTAAGGAAACAACCAAGAGATTGAAGTGACAACTCAGAGAGTGGGGAAAAATTAGTACAATCACTACGAAAATCAGTGTACGTTTCCTCAAAATAATCAAATATAGAAATTCCATTTTCTTCCAGCTATTCCCCTTCTAGGAATCTTTCTAAAAGAGTTACAGTCATCCTATTATAGTGATACATGCATATCCATGATTATAGAAGAACAATTTAGAATAGTTGAATCTTACAAATAGCCTACATGTCCATCAACAGGTAAATGGATAACGAAAACATACAAAATTCAGTACTACTGTGCCATAAAGACAAACTTCAGGCATTTGTAGGTGAATGAATGATATTAAGCGAAATAAATCAAACATGCAAACTTAAACATGCAAAATGAAAGCTGGATAATAGCAATTAGGCAGATCTGAGCAGAAAGGGGGTGGAGGGAGGAAAGAGGTTTGGGAGAGGAAGGAGATAAGATAAAATAATGGATGAAAAAAAATACTGGAAATAGAACTGTTGCAAAATGGAAGGGAACCAAAAGTTGGAAGGACCAGGAAGGATGGGAGGGGTAGGGCACAAAACTGAATTAAGATATGTTATGTACAAGTACCAATGCACTCCTATAAATGTAACTATTATGTACAGCAAACATGTACTACCCCAACATTTAAAAAGAAAACATCTTATATGTTACCGACTTATTTAATGCATTGCACCTTTTAAATTTTTTTGTATTATTTCTGCCTAAATAAATTAGCTGTATATATATGTGTCCATATAACTAAATTAGAGAAGCATGTGCTTTAGTACTACCTTCAAATTTTGGAACATCAAATATTGGCTGTCTAATTTATCTTTTAAGTGACTCCCATAATGCTCCTTAGTTTTACAGATAAAACAATTTTGTTTAGAAACTTTGCATATTTTAAGTGTAGGTTGAATACATAAATTTCTATAAAACTTCCATTACCACATTAGATAATTGTAGTAATTGCAATGGAAGCTGCTGTCTTAGGATCAGAAAATATCTTCAAAACTAGTGAAAAATAATGACAATATGCTTTACATATTCCTACTAATTTGTAGAGCCAATATTAACATTTGAAACTATTTTTCTTTTCTTCAATTTGAGTTAGTGAATATCATCTAGTTTCACAAATTGCACAATTGTTTTCAATGATAATCTTAGCCTTCTTCGTTTATGCTGTTCCATAATAACGTGTATAGTTTCAACAGTGTTATCATTCTGAATCTATATTCTTCATTGAATGTAATAGTTCCTGTTTTTTTCAAGACAGCAGTCTGCCCAAGAGTTATAGAAGTATAAATAAATCAAAAGAAAGGAATAAAATCTATAAAAATCCAATATTTCTAAACATTTTAATTCTTACTCAACAAAAATCTTCTGTTTTTAATGAAAACTGTTTCTGAAGGTTTTATGTGGCTCTCTGACAAAGCTGTTTTCTTTTGCCAGGCTCATTTTAAATAGCTGTATAAACTTTGCTAAAGGAACATTTGAGTTTTCACTTATAAAAGCTCCTACTCTTTGGCTTAGGTTCTGAGTCTGAACATTTTGAAAATAGAAGTACTTTATAAAGCCCTTTGATATCTTTTCATCAAAGAAACTAAGGAAGACCTATTTCATTTTTATTTTTACTTTTCAGCATTAGAACTGGGTTAAGCTCCTTGTCATATTATATAACTGGAACGTCTTGTCATATCCTGACATCTTGTCACCTAAACAATGACTCATGGTCCTGGTGAGCTTTCAGAGAAAGATTCTGCCAATTATCAAATGGTTCAGCTCTTCCTATGGCATTTCACAAAGCTAAAAATCTATTTGATATATTTCTACATTTCTGCAGAATGCACTGCCCTAGACACTCATTATAAGCCCATGTGAGGAGTTCCATATGCTTGCACAAGATGGGAATAGGATGTAATATTCCATATGTTTCCAATTAAAATCTGTGTTTCAAATCAGAATATATTTACCTTGATTACTTCTTCAAGACACAAAAATACTTAATTGATGTTTTCAATCAAAATGAAAATAGAGGGCCCGGGATTTAGCTCAGGGGTTCTGCTGCCTGCCTTGCAAGCACAAGGTCCTGAGTTTGATTCCTGGTACCAAAAAAAAAAAATCGTTGTTTGCCAGGGATTTGGGGTTCTGCTGCCTGCCTTGCAAGCACAAGGTCCTGAGTTTGATTCCTGGTACCAAAAAAAAAAAATCGTTGTTTGGGCCAGGGATTTAGCTCAGCGGTCTGGGGGCCTGCCTTGCAAGTGCAAGGACCCAAGTTCAATCCCTGGTACAAAAAAACAAAACAAAACAAAATGAAAATAGAAGCTGAGATGTGACAGAGTAAGATACATGAATATTATAGAGGAGAGGGACAACTGTGCTGGTCCTAAGGTGACCATCAAATGGTTTGTCCAAAGAAAGGGATGGAGGCCAACGTGGATGGAATACTTAACAAGGTAAAAGCTAGGTCAGACAGTCACCAAAGAGATGAGAAAGTCAGACAATTTGGAGTAATTTAGGGATGAAAAACACCAGGTATGCTTCGCTCTCTGTTTGATCAAAATCCACTGGAAGACTTTTGATGGGAGGTAGCCATTCATTTGTTCAATAAATATTTGTTCTGTTTTCTGTTTTGTGTCACTTGCTGTTTTAGATGCTGGAGATACAGAATAAGGACAGAAAAATACTACTTACCTCAAGTGATTTATGGACTTCTGAGTAAAAGCACAAAAATTACATAGTCAAGAAGTAAATGTTGAATACATAGCTCTAATACCGAAAAATGTTAAATGCTACAGATAAATAAATCAAGATAAAGCAGTTGGGTAGTTAATTCTGGTTAATATGGAAAAATAAGTAGAGGAACTGAAAATAAGTAAATTTGAGTTCATTATAAAAGAGTCATATTACAATAGAGCTTTTGGCAGAAATATACTTGATTGTTTTATAGACAGGCCCAAGATAGAGTCAGGATGGCCAGGGTTTGATCAGATAAGCAGGAGTCTGATGTCAACAGTTAGTGAGAACCAGCTAGACAATCAAGTTTGGGAAGTAACAAGTGGGAAACACAAAAGATGATGGATGACCACTATTACAAATTCTACTCCTACATACCTACAAAATGTTTTTCTTTCCTTCTTATTTTGTTCTTTGAATAAATCACTTAGATAGAAAAGAGGCCAAGAGGCACCTGCAGAGATACACTTGCTATGTGCCTTGATTCCTCATAGGTCTATTTCTACTTTAAAAAGTTTATTTTAGTCTTATGGTTGACCTTAGTTTGAGTCAGAGTGGTCTGATCGCTGGTCATTTTGAGGCATTAAAAACTAGACAAAGAATCTCCATGACAACCTATCTTTGAGTTCCTCTTCTTTTCATTAAACATTTGTCCTGTTTGATTTCTTGCCCTCAATTTCATTCTTTGACCCCAAAAGATAAAAGCCCATATCATACCGTTGTAATAGGAATATAGGTAAATATAGTGAAATAACTTAAATATGACATTCTAGATTTAACCTCCAGAAATGATCTAAATACATTTGTTGCTAGGATTTCTCTTCTTTTAGCCATCAAAAGCATAAAAAGTGTGCCATTGATTCTATCAGTGAAACTATCCCTGGGGAGGATCTTAAGAGCTTTCCAGTGAAATAAGAAACCATGGGGATTTAGCTCAGTGGTTGTGCTGCTTGCCTCGAAGTGCAAGGACCCAAGTTCAATCCCTGGTAGCAAAGAGAAAAAAAAAAACAAAAACAAAAAAGAAATAAGAAACCAAGAGGTACCCTACCAGTAGAATTAAATTGCAGTTTTGCTGATTCCCATCACAAAAAATAATTTTAGGACATGTCCGTAAGAGGCATAAGTTGAAGAGTATTCATTAGAGATTTTTAAATGCACATGCAAAGAAATAGAGTGCAGGTCACAGAGAGAAGGGAGCAATCAGATCTCAAGCTGGTGTTGATGGGGCTCGGAGGTTTCTTCAGGATGGACTATTTAGGATGTGTATTCTTTCTGTGTGTGAGGTTACCATCTGGAGGCTATGATAGAATGTAAACCATTTACATGTGTTTGTAGTTGTGATGTGCCTATGGGAGGAAGCACAATTTGCAGGTGAATAAAGGTAATCTATTCACAGGTGAGAAGGCCAATGTATAGGTGAAAGGAAGTTTCTAGGTTAGTGTGTATTGGAAGAAAAGAAAAAATTGAAACATGGCTTGAGGAACTTCTGTGTCCTGAAACTATAGTTTTCCTAAAAGTAGTTCTCATTTTCCTTGTCTTCTTTCCTCTTATCTTTATTTTTTATGCTACCTCCCAACCAGGACATGATATTCAGGAAGCTGGAAAATGGAAATCCATATATGCAATTTGGTGGTTAGGAACCTAACTGGTGAGGCCATTGCTTAAAGAAAAGCATATTACAAGCAAGAAACTCATATGTTTGTATCTCAATTTAGTGAATAGAAAAAGTAAATAAAGGAATTAAAAAACCCTAATATTCAAAACAGTTCAATACTCAGAAACAAACAATACTGAATTTCTCCTTTTCCAAACAGAAACTAATGATATTGATTTTTCCATATTTCAAAAAAGAAGATTACATGAATATTATAGGAACAAACATAGGACTGTTTGTACAACTTGGTTATCAATTTCAATGTAATATGTGAAACGTTAGATTTGAGGTGGCTATCTGGTATCTTTTAAAGATATCAAAATATGGACATATATAAATCAAGTAATCAGAGAGCTATAAACAGCATAGACACACATTAAGGAAAAGTAATTTATTGATTTTTTTTTTTTTTTGAGACAGGGTCTCACTATGTAGGTGAGACTGACCTGGAACTCACTATGTAGCTCAGGCTGGTCTCGAACTCACAGCGATCCCCCTGCCTCAGCCTCCGGAGTGCTGGGATTACAGCCACTCCTGGCTATTTATTGATTTCTAAAGTCATGAGGAAGGATGAAGTGATTGGAATCAATGAAAGATTAAAAAAAAAATGATGTTAGCTTTTATCACTTCTTACCTTGGTGTTACTCGCGTCATTGGAAGCTAAAACTTTCCAGGACAGAGATAAACACCTGGACCAAAGTCTCTAATGCTGTTGGAGGATCTCAGGGAAAAGAAAGCAATCGCAGTCTTGTATGCTGCTCCACAATAACGCGATAAGCCCACAGATCGTCAGCACGGCTGTGCGCTACCACGTGACTCCTGTTTCATCCCCATCTTTCAACTCTCCTGTAAGATTATTTCTCATGAATAATAAAACCAAAAGCTTATAGAGAAAATAATTCTAGGAAACAACCCAGTTTACTACAAAGCTACCACAGAGACAAGAAGCAGAATTCCCAGTGTCTGTATAGAAGAAATTTATTTAGCATGTTCTAGTCTCAAACAAAATATGCTTAGCAATCATACTGATTAATAGTTTTCCTCTGTTCCGAAGAACTTCTCAATAATTATTACAAATGAATAGCTTATTCTCTTATTATATATTTAATTTATATATGCATAAATCTTATATAACATTTATATTTTAGTATTATAATAATATATATTCAGTAGACTGTTGATTCCAAAAATTTCATCAACATTCTATATTCCTGAATTAATTAAGAATATCTCTGTAATTTATGCATGCAGAGACCTGAAAGATTTGCATGGTAGACTCAATGGTAGAATCTAGACATTAACACCTCCAATGAAAATTAACGTGTGAACACCAATGATGAATGTAACTGTACTATATACCTAAAATGTACCAATAAACTCAATGAGAGGAAAAAAAAGAAAAAAATATCGTGTGAATAACTCACATTGATCTTGAACACAATTTCTTTCTTTCTGACTGGGCATTATGTGACATACATTTTCAACATGATTGATTATGCTTGTTTCTCATCTTTTTCCAAAAGTGATATAATGTAAAATTCATATTTACTAGTTAAAGAAAATATAAAATGGATGATGATAAAGACTCATTTATTTGTATTGTCCTTGTGTTATAGGCCTTAAATTCATGTGCTTAGCTTCATTTGCATGGCACTGACCAAATCAAATGAGGTAATATGTTATGGTTAAAAGGGAAAAGTATATATTTAAAGCTACCTTCAAGGAGATGGAGGGGCCTATTCCCCTCAAATCACCTTGCACATTGTATAGGTGAGTAAGGGTTTCTTACAGTAAGAAATGGGTTGAGGGTAACTCAAAGAGATAATGCAGATCTCCATGCTTGTTCTAGCCACCTTTAGCTCATTCTTCTTTTCCTTGGGGTAAGGAAACAGAACTCTAGTCCTTTTGGTTTTGCATCTATATATTCTGTCACTTCCTTTGGGTTTGGAAGTTCCATAATTAAACAGTTGAGATATTTTACTTACATGTCTATTTTTTAACAATTGCTTTTAAAATATCCACAGAATGTAAAACATCTGACAAACATAAGTCTTAATTGTTTTTGGATTGAGGAAAAGAACTCTTAATGTTATAGTCATATGTACTTGGAAATTGCATCTACACCCACTACAATGGAATATTATTTAATAATCTTTGAAGGGGTTCCTGGGGATGTTGAACTTGAATACTTACATGGATATCAATGAATTATATTTTAACTAAATTTCCTTCTCACAGAAAGCAAAAAAAATCCTGGACTATAAGAATGCTCATAAGTGAATCTGCTTGGAAGACTATAAAAGGAACTTTACTAGTCATGGATCTTTAAAGTGACAGTGTGCAGAAGATCTAGAAAGTTCCACAAACTAAAGGGAAAGATACTTGTCCCATAGCAATGCCCCTGGCTTTATCATTCTAGAGTTGTAAAAGTCACTACCCATGTGAACATACACTCAGCTTGTCACAAAATAAGGAAAGAACATGGCTGGTCAATGTTTACTATTCAAAAGTTAAAGGATAAGGTAAAACAGTGTATCCCTTCTTCACAGAAATTAAGCCATCGAAGTTGTCTGTTACGTAACTCACCTTCTGTTGCGTAGAATAACCAAGGAGACACCACCAATCTTGGTAAACCATTCTTGCTCAAAAGCAGCGAACACCATTATAGGAAGCAGACTAGGGCTCTTATTTGCTACTCATTAAAAGCATGACTTACATTTTCTTTCCTTTGGAAAGTTTTGTTCTTAAAAGTCATTTTTGTTATAAAGCATAATTATTTTAACCGAACTCTGTTTCTTAGGGTGTCCTCTACTAATACGAGGAGGAGACTTTGCACTGATTTTTGTTGTATAACATTTTCTGAGAAGTTAAATAATTTAAACTTTTAACCTGAGAACGCCACCCAGTGCTCAGTAAGTGTGACACACTAGCTCTGTGCTTAACTACCTCTGATTTTCAGGATCTTTTAGGATCTTAACAAAATAAAAAACTTTAAAGACATTTCCTATTTATGGTCTTTAATTATTTTTAATAATTAAATAACCTTTGTGAAATTCAAATTTTTCTGAAAGTCAAACACCTAAAATACAATTTTGGTTGGCTAACACAAGCCAAATGTATGTGGGTTAACAGGATGCCTTTGTGACATTTCTAAGATTACAGTATTGCCATAAGTCATATGAACAAAACATTCTTTTTTTTTTCGTTTTTGTTTCTAGTTACAGACTGCTCTTATTTTTAAATTAATCCAGTACAGGCTAGCACACGCACACATATAGACACACAGAGACACAATATAAAACATACATGTGTTCTAGCACACATAAAACAAAGACTTCAATTTAACTTATACCAGTTTTTAAAAGATTATACTACTGGTATGATATTCCTGCTACAATTTCAAGCAAAATTCAATCTTAAATTTGCATGTTTGAGATAGGATCCCTGGTTGTAGCAGGGTGAATAATGTGTATCTACAAGGAGATTGTTTGTCCAATTATCCAAGCTTGAATTTCCTGAAGCTTTTTTTACCCCTCTGCTTTAATTTATTATAGTTCTTAGTCAATTTTAAATCCCTTGCCTCTGATTTTAAGATACTGTTCACCGTACTATAATTTAGACATAGCTGGTCAGAACTGTATATATCCTTATCTTGGCTCTATTGCTCAAGGCCTCCAGTATAAAGAAAAGAAACCAGGTCAGAAACGATGTTACCCACAAAGAAAAACACAAAGGCAAGCCCTCTATAGTCATATTTCTCTATTTATCTTGTTAAAGAAAGGAGGTGGCTGGAGATAAAAGCAAATTTCCAGCAAATAGAAATCTGACAATTAATTTGAAATGCAAATGGTTTACTGTGAATAAAAGACTGTTAGCCAAAATGAGGAGGAATTTCAGCCATGAGTTGAGTAGCTTTATAGTCAATGGCACAGAAAGCTTTTTTTGTAGTCGGCACTAATCCGGAAAAGGCCAAGTAAAGCAGCTTTGCGTTATATCTTGGGGAAAGGTACTCTGAAGAATATCTTAAGGACAGTTCCATGAAATCATGTGCTTTCAGTGATACATTCCGTTTGTATCACTATAAAGTCACATTTTTCTAAGAACAGGTAACTAAAATTTTAAGGAGCTGAAGGCATAACTTTTATTCCTAAATAATTTATATCACAGCTCTTCAAATTCTCCACCAGTGACTGTATTGCATTAAAAATCTTTCAATCTAAACTTTTTTTGTTGACAAATGTTCTAACAACCTTGAACTTTATATTGGCTCAGAAAGAAACTTCAGAACAGCTTGAAGCCCAAATGACTTGTATAATTTTAGAAGGTATCAAAACCCTACTGCTCATTCTAGAATAAAAGTAGTTATAAGAAGAGAAAGAAAAAAGAAGCCAAATAATCAAAATAAATGAATGTTTCCAACCAACAAAGCAAATGTGTGAACCTTTTTCAACCTTGAATCTCTTCTACCACCATCAGTACACAAAAAGATGTGCAGTAAGGCTAAACAGCCCAAACAGTGAAGGTACTTGCTTCACCCCAAATGGAGTTGCTGAACAGTCAGTGGCCCGAAAATGCCTTGCAGTAAGTCTAAAATGGTGAAGATTTTTATCTCACTCAAATGACACTGCTGAGAGTTTTTTGAGCTATAAATGGTGGAGACAGTAGATCTGGAATGTAATTTCTAGTGGGAAACAAGGTAGAGCCTGTCATATACCAAGTAACTTTTTTACTTTTACCAATAAAAGGTTTTATAGGCAGCTGATTCCATGAACAGAAAAAGAGAGAGATTCCTGGTTGCAAATATGTCCTTGACAGCTGCCGGAATGTCCCTGGAGTCTTGGCTGGTTCAGCCAGCCACATGCATTCAGTCCCTTTTCCCAAGTGCCTTCAAAGACCCGTGCCTCTCCCAACCAAGAACTTACATCCTGGCTGGCTCCCTGAAATTCTTACTTGGGTTTATAAGCTCTCCAGTTCATTTGCTTTCTGCCCACTAAACCAAGGGTGGCCATATATTTTGGTAAGAAAGAAAAACAATATTCAAAGTTAGCTCCAAGGAGCTGGAGGATCTGGATTTGCCTCAAATCACCACCTTCCCATCTACAGGTGTGTAAGTGTCTCTTCTAGTGAGAAACAGGGGAGGGGAAGGATAGAGACAGTGCAGAGCTCCATGTTTGTGGCCTCGCTTTCAGTCATCTGCAGCCATCTTCCTCTGTCTTGTTGGAAGGAAAGAGGCTCCCATCTGCATATTATACTTGTGTTTCTTTTTTCTTTTCTTTCCTTCTTAGCATTGTGAACAGGATTTGTAGAGTTAGAGTTGTAGAATTTTATAGACCTGAACTCTTTGGAACAGATGGGTAGAAAGATGTGAGGAGAAGAGTATGAGGAATTCCCCAATTAAATTGAAATAACAAGCCTGTCCTTGCCTTTTCATAGCTATGAATTTTAAAACTCTGAAATAACAGTAGGAAACATGATGATCATGTGATATATGCCAGGTAATAACATAAAAGTTCAAGTGCACATTACTGAATCGTATAGCATTATCTTTACCATCATTTCTCTTTACAATGAATTATATCAGCTATTTTTCTGATTACCTTCTATTTCCTTGTAAAAATATTATGCATCAATGCACATAATTAATAGTAAAATGAAAACAAAATTAATTTGCTGGCTGATAACTTTGTTCTTAATTTTAGCAAAGAGTTTTTAATTTATAAATCTACACAGTGAATCAGTGCATCTGTATGTCTCAGCTAACATTTTGTTGATCAGTGATGACAAAGTCTCCCAGGACTTGTGCAATATTTGTTTGAGGCATCAGAGAAAAGGATGGCCCCTAGAAACAGTGTCTGAATCAGGAATCATTCCATATATGAATTCTCATTTGTTCACCCCTTGTTGTTACTCTGTAGAGTTAGTTTCCTAAATTTCAGCAACTTTTTAAAAGTTCAACAGAATTTTCAAGTGTAAATATTCTTCTTTATGTGACAGCTGAGTTGCTGAGGGAAACCCACCTATGACTCAGGCTCAGCATAATAAGAATAATATAGCTGGAGCATCTCAAAAAGAAAATTATAGACAATCCTGTGAGAAAGACATTGTTTTGATGTTATAGACCGTGGAACAACGTGGGTCATATTGCTGTCGTTTTCCTTTTCCGGCTTCAAAAGGTATTTTACTTCTCTCATATGTATTATAGAGTATCCCAATTAAACATGAGAAATTAAGTACTACACAAGAGAAATATTCTTTATAATGTTTATCCATCATTTTATGTCACATAGTAGTGTAATAAATAAAAATTAGGCTTGTAATAAAAAGGAAGATGACAGGAAAGAAGCAAAATGTTGAATTTTTTATGCAGAGAAAATTGGGAAAAAAAAATTTTATGCAAAGAACATTTACACACAGTTTTGTGTTCATTTTTATACTAAGGAAAACGGTAATTTTATTTTTCTATTTACAGGGAATATCAATGTCTTCTCTGTGAACAAATGTGCCTAAGAATACTAAACATTAAAATAATAAATTATGCTTTCTAAAACCCATTCCTATTGGACCCAAAACATCAAAAGAAGCAGAATCATCATTTGTTGACAGAGGCTGGTTTAATCATTGTGGTCTGGGTGGATTCAGTGTTTGTTTAATGTCTTCTTATCCCAAGTACACACCAATATAAAAGAATTGCCCTTTGTCACCTAATAAGCATGTCACCCATCAGGCCCTACAAGAAAAATTACCATTTGTGGGTATGCCCAAATCTAATTCTACTTATATTTGCATATTTTATTCACCTATCGAAATTTTATTCTCACTACTCTTTTCTTATTGTGTTTATTATTCAGCTTTTCCTTTAGATGCTTCTGATGAAAGTTGAAAATTTCAAATCATAAATACAAAAGATTCTGTTACCTAATATAGAATCTGACCACTCACTGTTCACCACAGCACTTTTGGATTTTACCTCGAGGTTACAGAACTTTCTTTTTTTGTGTGTATCATTTCCTTCACTTTGAATTTTATTGCTGGATGATGTCTTTTTCTATCATCAATCCATGTACCCTAATTCTGTAAGCCGAAGACATGGCAAAATTCTCTGTGAAGGAATTATCTTCTCTAATGTTTTCTAAACAGATTTTAATCCAGGCTTACTCTTCACAGGCAAGTAACCCAGCCTGTTTCACCTGCTAAATCTTTCCACATGTCTAAATCAAATGTATTGATTATAGAATTTATTTCTGTGCATACAAACTAGGTTGAGCTGCCTTTCAATATATCAAATAAATAGAAAATTAATTTCTTATGTTAGGATATTAATATTGAAAATGAAACATTCAGAAATATTTAATAATGAAAGCTCTATTTAATGATCTTTGTAATCCATTGTTCCTCAGATGGTCAGAAAAATTTTCTTGAACTAGAAAAGAACAAAAATATTGCTAAAATGACCACCAACATACTAAAATAGCATGAACTTGGTGAGCCTATCGAATTGATATTAGTGAGGACTTACTTATCAGCATTCTCAGAGAGTCTGCTTGATAGATTGTGCTATCTCTCCAGTTGAATACATTTTTAACACTAACCAGCGCCATATGCATGTCAAAATGTGCTGAAGAGAGAGAGAGAGAGAGAGAGAGAGAGAGAGTATTAAATGTGTATGATCAGTAGATATAGAAATAGATATACAAATTGAGAGCTTTTTGAAACAGACAGGTTCATGTAGAAAGTTAATATTTTTAATCAAATTCCTAGACTTATTAAGGGTGAAAAATCCTAACCGTCATATAAGTTAAATTGCACAGAATCACTAACTATGATTTAAAGTACAAAGTTTATAGTTCATAATTTAGATTTACCTCTCATTGCAGGCATGCATAGAAAAATGTATAACTGTTAGCATAATATGTACTTTGGAATTGAAAAAAAAGATCTGATACTTTTTGATAAAGTATAGTAGCCATAAACTTGTTAAATTTATTTTTATTAAAAATAAAATTCTAATTACCGTATTTGTGGGCTGCCTAGTTGGGGCGCTTGAAGTCAGGATGGTGCGAAGATTCTTTTTGGTATTAGATGTATAGAGGTTTGTATTCTTATTGTTGCATTTTGCAGATGATCATAAAGTGACAAACTGCAAGTATGTGACATTTGTCATTATTTGTACACAAGAAAAGAGAGGAATGGAGTAGAATAAATTATTCGAGACATATTATCAAAGAGACCAATATAATAATTTCCAGTGTGGTATAATAAAAATGTGAAACAAAATTTTCTCAAATATGTAACACTAAATTTGTTGGAAACGTTGTCTCTTTAAGAAGACAATGGGCAGGCTATGAGAAAAAATAAAAACAATTTGATAAATCTTAAAAGGAATAAAATGGATTAAAAGAAATATAGTAAACTAGGTAATAATTCAATTATGTCCATGTATTTTGCCTTTAAAAAATATACAAGGTCCAATTTGATAAATCTTAAAAGGAATAAAATGGATTAAAAGAAATGAGGTAAACTAGGTAATAATTCAATTATGTCCATGTATTTGCCTTTAAAAATGTACAAGGTCCTACGAATTTAATTTTTTTGTTTGTTTGTTTATTTGGTTTTTAGTACCGGGGATCGAACTCAGGCTCTTGTGCTTGCAGGGCAGGTGGCAAAACCACTGAGTTAAATCCCCGGCCTTATGAATTTAATTTTTACCATAGCATATGAAGTAGGGACCAGTATACGTTACATTTTATTAAATATTGAATATTAAATTTAAAATACTAATATTTAAGTGACATTCCCAGTGATAATGAAAATTGGAATGAAAGGAAAAATTGTATATTTACAGAAAAATGAAAGATTTTTCCAGTGCTACTCAAAGCAAAGGATTTGCTGGTAATAATTTTATTATGCTCAAAATAAATATCTCATGAAAAGCTATAGAACTATGAAATTTAGTCTGCTATTATTTACCTATTTATATTATTATTAATGTGCTTTTGACTGTATTTATTAGACTACTTCATGCATTTTGTAAACCAGTATATGATATTTTAAATTTTAGTCAGCGCTATCGTCTAACTGCTGTCATTTCTCTATTCACAGAAGAATGACTATAATATACCTTGTAAATCCTTATTTCTCTAAACCGTTGACACTGTCTATAGCAAAACAAATACAGTTGACACTTTTTTTGTGTGTGACCTAATACTAAATGTTGCATTTTATTTATCTTTTATGAAACTCTCTTTTACATTTGTTTCAGTGACATCACATTTCATATATATGTGTGTGTGTGTGTGTGTGTGTGTGTGTGTGTGTATGTATCCCCTTTATTACTCACTCCCAGAACTGGATTCTCAAGTACAAAACTTCTTACAATAAAATCTGATTTTTCTCTGATTGTCCTCATCACCATCCATTTAGCATAGCATAGCACGCATACTGCACATACCTACTAGAATTTTCCTTTAAAAAATGATCAAACGATCAACGTACTAATCGTTTCTTCAAATGACTTTGGTAAAATTCCATTACTTTGAAAATCAGTCTGAGGGATAGAGTTAAGATTTAAGATATTTTATAACATGGATCAATACCATTTGGTCCATTCAGACTAAAGTGGAGGACATTAAGTAAAATGAGCCAGAGAGAGTCATACAAATACACGATCTTGGTTCTCACCTTGCTAGGCGGGAGAGTAGAATGGTAGTTAACAGAAGCAGAGTGGGGGTCAACTAGTAGAAAATTTCAGTTAAAGGAAAAACATCAAAGATAACTATTATTTAACACAGTAACTTTAATTAATAACAATGCAAATAAAATAGCTGAAAGTGTGAATTTTGAGTATTTTTTCACATGAACTACATCATTTTATTAAAAACAAACAAACAAAAAACACCTTTTAATCCAGCTTATATTTGCTTTCAGAAATGTGCCTATGATGCTTTACATTCTAACAACCATGTGGGACTTTTCCACACAACACAGCATGCACAGCACTGAGCTGTGTTCAGATTTGAGGTGCCTACATGGAAAGTACTTCCAGTTTTTCTATTCATCTTCCAGGAGACATTGCATGGGGATATTTAACTCAGATTTATGTTAATCCTTTAAAACCCAATTCCCATATTTGTAATGCAGAACCTTCAGACTATTCAATATGCTTTCTTAGTGCATGTTCCTTGGAGGTTCTGTAAATTTATCTTTGCTCTATTGTGAATCAAGTGACTTTTGACAAGATGACTTGCTCCCAGTGCTCCCATCAGTGACAATTTCCTGGTCATGACTACTACACACAATCGGGCAAGCTTCAGGGCATTTTCCTCAGGGTCATCTTTATGTGCTCCTTGGACACCTCGCATCTGTACCCAGACTTGGTCTCACACCCATGGCTCCTATTTCTCCAGATGGCATGTGCAACTGATGTACAATTTGCATTTGTAGGACCACTTTCTCCCATTAAAGTATCACATACTTAAGTGTGTGAGGAAATACATTTGTTAATTACACAGATTTAGCTGTTCTACAATGGAACATGTTTCCTTATTCCACAATTAATACATACTTTAAAAATCATATCATATATGAGAAGCAGGTATAATATTTATTTGACAATTTAAGAATACTAGCCAAGATTGATTATGTAAAGGTGCAAATTTCCAACAATGAATGTCATTATGTTAAATACATTAAATGTACCAATAAAATAAATACAAGTTTAAAAAGAAGTAATATGTCTTTATAATTAAGCATATGTAACCCAGTAGCTAAACTGAATTGTTTACTTTTCTTGCAAATTGGTGACATTCTACTTGATTCTATAAATCATGTAGGTTTTATGTCACCTGGGACTGTCTTTTCTCTCATTGTCCTTTTCTGCAAAATATCTTTCATTAGTACAGAATCCTACTCAGACGTTGACTCATTTGGGTTAGCTACAAAGTTCATAATATGAGCCAAGAACTATTCTGTATTTTTTCAGCATTTCTGTACCATTTTCTCACCTATGTATTAACACTTATCTAATATACTCAATTCATTTCTTAACCATTTGTCACCTTAAACAGACCATCACCAGAAACCTTTATTCCTTGGTCTTGATATTGACCAAACCATTTATCTAAGACATCTTGCCTCTAGTGTCATTCAATCCAGAATGTAAACAAGCCTCTCAAGCACTGGTATCTGTATCGGGATGAAATAACAACATGAAGTATTTATAGTTTCGGGTAGAGTAATTTGAGAAAAATAACTAGGTAAAATGTAAAATATCCCTCTAAAGAAGGTAGAAAATAATAAATTAAAGGAGATAATAGAAATGAAATCTGAAATCAGTGACATGACAAGAAATTTCAACAGTTATATTTATTCCTGCTAAAGTGAAAAAAATGGACATATCTATAACTATTCTGCACAAGAAGGAGTACACAACATATAATATTAACAACGGCAAATGATGTAGGCAGTTAGGGCCAGCCTCAAGGAGCCAACACAGCAAGGAGCCAAAATGGAGGAAAATCGAGACTCATTCCCTGTGGCCAGAATTGTAAAAGAAGAGAAACTACTACCCTTCTGCTTCCTCTGGGGATAAAGAACAGTAATTGATATTCTAAATAGGTATCAATCACCTGAGTGGGGGCCAAGGTCTTAATCCAGCCTTTCCAGGAAATATCCCTGACCCACACCCTTACTGAAAATCCTTGTATGCTCACTACATGATTTGCTTCCCCATTTGACACCATTTAACCATTATTACCTGGTGACTGTACTTGTAATCTTATTGGCTGGTCATGGTTTTGCCCCACCTCATACCCACCTTGTAATTTTCCATTGGGTCTTATATTTCTGTCCCACTTTGTACCCACCTCACCACATGGCTTGGTTGTCTAAAGCATGTTTGAGAAGTGGTGTGGTGGGCAACCTAACTTTCCAGTCCCCCTTCTGTCTCTGTTAGACAGAAGCTTTCTTTCCCTCAAGAGACGTTTACTACTCTTAAAAAAAAAAAAAAAAAAGAATGACAAGGGAGAGAGCTACATAAAAACTAAGACAGCAATAGTGATATAAAATATTGTCAAAATAAAACAATACATTCAGAAAAATTACTAAATTTGTCTCAAACAGAAAAAAAATGAAACCATAAATCTATAAAGCAAAGAAATCATTCTTTTTTTTTTTTTTTTTTGGTCCTGGGGATCAAACTAGGTGGTGGAACCATTAAACTAAATCCCTGGCCCAAGAAATCATTCTTAAAATCTTTTCTCAAAGAAGACATTAAGTTTACACACTCTTGCTGAGCAAGTTGTGGCTCACTGATTAAAAAAAATATATTTTTTTCTTAAAGTAACATTTCCAGCAATACTTAATACTTTTCAGACATGCCTCTTTCAAAGGAATAAATAAAGGGCTGTGGATTTAGCTCAGTGGCTCCTCTTGCCTGCCTTGCAATCGCAAGGTCCCAAGTTCAATCCCATGTACCAACAAAACAAAACAAAACAAAAAAGACATTGAATGCATTCAGGGTGGTATAAAATAAGAACCAAGATTTATTATGTAAAGGCACAAATTTCCAAAAATTAATGACATTATATTGTATACATTACATGCCAATAAAATTAATTTTAAAAGAAGAATACTGCATGACTCATTTAATAAAGACAGTGTAACTTTCTTCCTGAAACAGCTAAAGGTAATATGAGAGAGGAAGATTAAATTATGTGCTGCTTATTAATATGACTAAAAATGCAAAGGAATATGTGTTCTCTATTACTTAAAAAAAAGCTGTGTTTGTCTTTTTTGGCCTTATTTTAATCATCATCTTTAATCATTTGCTTTTCCATATCATTGATGTCAAGTAAATTGGGAAAATAACACAGGAGATAGATTGAGAACAAAGTTTAAAATATTTCTGCTAAATCTGATAGAACATTGCTGGGTCAATTTGACTCCCTAGTAAGTTTACCTGTTTCCTCTTAGTAATTTCAAACTGAATCAAAATTACCCAACCACTCATGACAAGAGTGGAAAAATCCAAAGCTCACCTTACCTAAACTGTGTAACAGATAAGCCTTAAAAAAAAAAAAAAAAA
>NW_022900918.1:21435824-21449703 GCF_012274545.1 Fukomys damarensis | reverse complement strand
CAAAAAAAAAAAAAAAAAAAAAAAAATGAAGGATAATTTTTACACCTTGGTGGTTCTATGATCAAAATTTTAAAAACGTTAAGGCTGAAAGGGCCACTAAATGGGAAAAATAAATAAATGAATGAATGAATAAATAATAAAATGAGCATCCTGGGTGTGAAGGATAAGGACAAGATCCCCTGAAGTCCTGAGGACAAAGGAACCCTGTGTCTCTGCATATGTTTCCCAGAAGTTAGCTCTGGAGCTTGCTTATTTCCCCTTTCATATTTTACAATCAGGGAAGATACAGACACTGCCTGTTCTTGGCTCCTCCGATGACATCCACCACAAAAATTATTATGCTCAATTTACTGTGTACAGCATGAATTTAATAAGGAATGGGTGGCTTATTCAACTAATAAGTTAATTTTGAATGCACTTTTAAATTCTAACTTGGTTTTTACTCAGAAGCCTACCCCTTTGTTTTACTTTGGAATATTTTGATTTTTAACTAAAACTTTTGGCTTATATTTATTCATATCCGTATATAAGATTAGATTCATATGGAGTTGATCTAAACTTGGAACTTTTGCATAACATGTTTTTCCAATTTTAATCTGGCATACATTTATCAATGGAACTTTCAAACCTTAAATTAGATTGGTTTACGAGTCATGCTTGGGAATGTGGAATTCCCATTTTATTTACATTTTACTTTAATGTTCATATATTAAAATTTTCTGATAACCTGTAAAATGTTTCTAAAATGTTTGAGTTATATTTTCTTGATACTGGGAATACATGATATATAAAGGATGTCATTTAAAATTTTTAGTCTATTTTTATTCATATGATCTAAAATATATTTGAGATTTTAAGCATACTATATAAAGATATAAAAACCTTTATATGAGTAGATCATCCAACATTAGACAACTTGACAAAAACTAGAAATTCAATTGTTACAATGGGTAGGATCAATGTCTGAGCAGAGAGTATGTGGAAAAAGACTCATTGTTAGATATAAATCATAAGACCACTGACTGAATGGTGAAATCTTGTTGGAAGACTCAGGAAGTTTTAAATGGAACAATAAGATAATTTTAATATATCAGTAGTTATCTTCCCAGAGATGCATACATCAAAATAGAAGAATTAATTTCAGTAGTGCAGTTTGCAAAGATATTGAATATTTATGTTATGTTGTATATGAAATTTAGGTAAGCTATTCATAATTATCTCCTTCATTTTATTCATTAATGAATAATGAATTCAGGTTCAGAAAAAGCAGATGGACATACAGTGAGGTATAAGATTCAATCCGTCCCCCAGTTTTAAAAAAATGAAGTTTATTTTATGCCAAAGAAGCCCACAAAGGCATGTGAGGGACTGCCTATTGATCATGGCCCATTGATTAGGCTGTGAGCAGTGCTGGCTATAGACTTAACCCCATAATTGGCTTGTTTTGAGAAGGGAGTCTGGCCAAAGCCTCTGTCCAAGGTCAGAGTAACTCTTATCCAAAGTATGTTCCCAAAGTTAGAATAGTCTTTACTAAAAAGACAAGGTTAATTATTAACCACACCTGTACTTTGTCTGTTTTGTTCCTCATTCAAGAACGCTTTGACTCTTCCTTTACAAGGCTTGCCTGCATCAGAAGCACGTCTATAACAAATCCACAATTCCTCCACATAGCCCCTTTATCTCAATCTAAAAATAATGTAGCCAATAAATATCTGCAGCTCTGGGTGTTCAGGCCTTTGCTTGTTCAGCCTTGCTTGCACAAGCATTGGTTATCCTAGTTCCCTGTTTCTCTGTCTTTGAGTTTTTCTTTTAATCTTCTGTTGTAGCACTGAGCAGGAGATCAGTATCCACCATGGGGGTCCCTGAGAAGGGTGAGATGAGGAGCTACAATGAAAATTAGCTCTAAGTATACTTGAATACTTATGTGATTGACTTGCATTTTTCCAGGCACTGTTCAATGATGGAATGCAAATTTGATGAAGGTAGGAGATTTGTGTTTCATTGCTGCACACCCAACAATTAATACATTGGAATAAAGTAGGTATTAAGTAAATATTTAAATTACAGTGAATTATTAATGGTGAATATATCAAAATAATTGTATTTGAAAAGAGAAAATCATTATTGATTTTCGTAAAGTATACTTATTTAAAGTTATGCAAAATCGTTGCATTTAATGGATTAAGAGTATATGGTTTGTAAGTGAAAGATAACAAATATTTGCCTATTCTTTCATTTATAAGTCTCATAAAAGTTTTATTCTGGGATCACTAATTTAAATTAGAAATTGAATTTTCAGACATATTTCATAAAATGAAAAGTTGATTGTATATATTTTATTATTTATCCAACATAAAATTTATTTCATTTTACCACTATTATTTGGCAAGTAGTTGTCACACAAACTTTAAAATATTTCTATGTTTTGATTTATGGGTTTATGCATTGATTGCAAATAAATACTGATTTTAGAGGGAAACTATTTACTTTTATGGCTGAAGTGTTTTGACATTATATAAACATTTAATTGTAGTGTGACTCTCTTAGAAAAAGATGATTGAAGATAAACAATTTGAAGTGTAGCCTCAACAGGTTGATAGTTAAAGTTTACTTACACTTTCTTTTTCACTAAAAATGCTAAGAAACACATGTTTTTGAGCTCTGGTACTTTTATTTAGTTTTATGATAGAAACTTGGAAAATTTTCCAGAAACTATATTTTTGGATAGGGGTTTTTAAAAGAAAAGCAGAATCAGAAAAACAAGCAAACAAACAAAAAACTGATCATCCATTGACCCACACTATCTGTACCACAGGAAAACAAAGACATGATCATTCCTATAAAATGGGACCTATTTTCTGACCATATTAATGACATTTCAAACCTTATTTTCTCTTTATATAGACAGTGGATATTACTACACTTCTTTCTTTACATATTTATGATTAAAGAACAACAAATATGAGGGAAATGTGGACATCAATAATTTCATGTACATTCAATTGCACAAAAATATATTGAACAACTAAAAATTTGGGGGATCATAAAATAGTTTCTCTTTCCAGAGGGAAAAAATATTCCAATTGAAATTTAAAACAGAGATGTGCATGGCTTTTCTGCTACTGTTTCTAATTAATTTTTGGAAAAAGCAAGTATGATTTTTTGCCAAGAATAATAATTAAATTATAATATTATAAATGAATAAAATACTCAACATGGTGGTTTGTCATGAGGCTTATGAGAGAAAAAAACTATATTGTAATTACTGCATTAATTAAAGCAATCTTTTTAGTTTTACAAAAACCACTTAAATTCAAAATAACTAATAACTAATGAATAGGTGTTAAATAAATAAGTATTATGAGCCTTGCTTTATAGAGCATGATGTAGAAATGGCCTAAGTTGGTGTTAAGAAATATTTTATTACAGGTTATTGACAGCATGTAATTTCCCATTTTCAGCTTTGAATAGTTGAAAGGGATAAGAACTTATTTTTCAGTTCTACACCAAGTATGAGACAGTGACTATATTTGGAAAGAGAAGAGCAACTATTATAATAAATCAGATCAACCTCTGTATTTTACTTTCAGAAGATATAGAAAAGAGAATAAGTGGGCTAATGTGATAGGCTATGCCAATATGAAAAATTTATTGAAACCAGGCATTTCTTTTGAGTTGTTACCTATAAAGATGGCAGATGATAAGTGAAATATAAAATAGATTAATAATGGTGTTCACAAGTCAATTAGTCAGAGTCTACTCTAAATTTAGGTTTTTCACTGATGTGTATTTAATACCTTCTTTCAGCGTTTGTAGGTAATCCATCTCTGTTACACTAGAGTCAACATAGTAACACATGTTATGATACTCATTAATTTATACAGAAGAACAAGATTTCTGGAATGAATTATACTTCCTTTAAAAAAAACAGAAAGATTTAAATAAAACAAAAGCATAAGTATAGAATTTCAAAAGTATTAGTATAGAATTATATGTTACAATCCAAAAATCAATAGTTAAGCATTATTTTCTTATCCTGTTGCCTTTTCAATGCTCACTATTTTGTAATCAAGCCTTAATTATAGCTGATGCAGATACTTTCCTTATGATGATATATATTTCTCATAGTTTCAGGTTTTCCAAGTGGGGTGGAGATGCTGAACAGTAGCTCACTTTCTTTCTCTGAGAGAAAATATGACATATTGCTAGAATAGTACTATGACATTATAATAATCATGAGGTATATTTTAATTGTCTTTAATGAAAAAGAATAATCTGGAATGCAAGACTCAGAAAATTTGTTTATATGTATGGAATTTGGGTCTGTAATACAAGAAAGATTTTTAAAATGTGAAATGATAAATAGACTGCTTTGTTGAAGTGATGAAAAACTGAAAAATTCAATGGAGTGTCCACAACTGCCAGCTGGAAAGTAGACAGAAGGATATCAACAGTCTGCATTCAGAAGGAATCCTGATGTGTTGATGTAATAGCCTGGTCATGAAATGACTTGCCTGCCACTATTTACAAAGAACTCTTTGACTCTTTGAAGTGGATTATTTGGAGATCACATAAACATGGCCTAACATAAAAATCATGTCTCTAAGTGTTTTATATTTTTTGCATAAACAATAATTTGAATGTATTTTTTGCTAAGATTTATGTGTTTATTATGTGTGATAGAATTCAAAGTTGTTTAATATCTGCTACTCTGCATTCAAATCAAATTGAACTTTGAAACACTCTGTGGAGGAAAAAAAAAACAATAAATCAAAACTGAATAACAACTCTGTCTAGACTCAAGTAAATACATTGTCACCCAATTTTATGAATAGATAACAGAGTACTTGTTAGAAGCATGTGATAGACACAACAGAGTCAAACCTTGCCAGAACTGAAAAAAAGTAGAAATGGCTGCCTTGAATCCTATGAAGAGCTCAAACATAAAAACATAAACAAACCATGAAGAGATGCAGAAAGAAAGAAAATAAAAGAAAAAAGAATCAATATGAAAGTAATCAAGAAATCATTAAGCCTCTCCTATGTGGTGTCAGGCACCCCTAGACTCTCTAAATGAAACATATGTACAAATTGGTGTTCTTTATCAATCATGTAATCAATCTAACTAAAAAAAATCTACCATTACAGTCCTGGCTCAGGCACTGTACACACAGAACTGTGTCACAAGTTCCTCAGACCCTATCATTGAATGTTTAGCACATATCAGGCTACGACACTGCAAAAGTAGTGTTGAAAAGGTACTGAATGATCCTCCATCTATGCAGCTTACATTCCTATGGAGAGACATACGTAACAAACAGTAACAGCATCCAATAAAATCCTTTCCGAGAAATTAAAAAATGAGTAAATAAAATTAAACTGGTATAGAGAAGGGATGTTGGGGTGCATGAGCAAAAAGTACTGTCTGAATAACTCTGCTTTAAGTAGGGTTCATCTGAAGCAATGTATCATTGCAATGACACGGGGATATGCACAAATAAATCTACCTCTAGGGGAGTTAATCCCTTCCCCAGGGTCATGTCAGTCACGTCAAAATGTGAGTAATAAGATGACAAGGTGTAACCCTGACTCAATCCTCTCAGTTTTAATTCATCTCTAATAATAAAATAATTTGAAACTTTAGAGATTACTTGTTATTAATACAGGTAGTAAAAGCCTTCTTGTAAATGGTATCAAGCATAGGAAAATACTCTTAAGATTTTCTCTTGGCAAAGTTTGTTGTTTCTGGGGCCAATGAAATGTTGCTTCCTATATGACTATTCCTCTTACAATAAAGATTCATTATAAACATAGGCTATGGAAACGTGTAAAATATATTAATTTAAGGAAAACATTCTCTAAAGAAACCACATTTAGTATTTACATCCTTCAAATTACAAAATATTTAACACAAGTAATATTTACTTATTTTTACTACATACAGATAAAGACAAAAACTTATGTGAAGCAGAATTTTGCTTGTGGGAGTAGAAAACATATAGGTTTATGAAAAATGGCCACAAAAAATAGGCCTTAAAAATTCAAGTTCATAGTATGCTTTTCAGTTTTAATACAAAAATTTTATGTAAAATTTCAACTCCAGGCACATAATAAGTGTCCAATGATGCCAGTCATTGTTTTCATTTATTGAAATTTATTTTAAGTGTGATTTTATTTTTAATCTTAATTTTTTCCTTTGGAAATATACACCATAATACGTTAATTATAATTAGAACAAAAAGAAATACTGCTCTAAAATCCTGACATAAAGCAAACTTTCTTAACAATATATTTTTTCTATTAGTCATAAATCTCTGCCACATTTCTGTTACAGAACGTAAAATACTTGAGAAAATTTGAATAGTCTCTGGTTAACCTATGACTAAAACAGTAAAAATATAAGAAAAGGCATTCTTAGAAACAGAATATTTCTTATATGTAACCAATCTAATATCACTTATTTTGTTATCACAAAATCAAAAGAATAGAGGAATGATGCAGTGTGATTTAAAATCATTTCAAATGGTTTTATTTAATATTTAAGCTATGAAATACAGACATGACACTCTCCATTTAGATACCACTCAAAGAATAATTACAGAATAGCTTGCCTAAGATCAAGGATTTGGTTTTCACCATATCTCACTATACAATGGCATTGGCATTAACCACTGACTTGAGACTGGCTTTCTCCAAATACTGTACTAAGGACACAATAGATGTTTATTAACTACATTATTACATGTGGTTAGAAATAAAAAGTTTTGATTTACAGTGACAAAATCTTAATTGATTGTGAGGAAAAATGTAATCTTCATGGCTTATCTTGAAACCTGCCATCACATCATTACATCAGAAAATAAGAAGATAGCGAAATTTCAAATATTTATATATTCAATTACTTAATTTCTTTTATTCAAAGGATAACTTATGCTAAACTCTTAGATATTAAAGAATAAAAATATCTGATTATTCCATGGTGAGGAATTTTTATATTCCTAAGAAAAACAGGAAAAAATACGAATACACAATAAAGTAAAGATAAAATTGAAGACTGTACACAATTTAGTGATTGAATAAAATAAAGAAATAGTGATGAGTATTTTCAGTACACGGTTTGGAAGGAGCTTTACAGGAGAAACGGGAGTTTGCATAGGAAAGGGAAGAAGGAAGTGCTGTTTGGAGATTGTTATATGTACAGAAACACTGGCCTGGTAGAAATTCCAGGCAAAAGAAGTCAGCTGAATAGGTCACTTAACTAGTACAAGAAACTTTCCATTAATTGATGAATATACTTACAATGTGTTTAACACGGAATATAGCAATTATTTTGAAATAACCAGACTATATAATATTTAGTCAAATACTAAAATTTGGAAAAAAAATCCTTTTTTTGAAGACTGAAATTAATACATCAACAGAATATTAATTTAACGTATCAAATTAACAGGTAATTCATGTTTTATAAAAACTAATTAAACCCCCAATTAACCACATGTCTATGAAATTTTCCCAAATAAACACAAAATTTGGCAGTAAAATTCTTAGTAATGAAAGGGAAGATCACAGAAAGTCAAAATAACTAGTCTTCATATGGCCACTTGTACATTCTGAATAAAAGAAAACATTTTTAATTATTCTGATTATTTTGTTTTTGATAAGAATTAAATAGAAACGGCATGTTCCTGAGATCATTCAGATGTCTCAAGAGGATGTAGGGTGTTGTTTTTATCTCTTTCTTTTGATCTTTTATGTTTTCTATTTTGCTGTCCTCATTTTTATTATTGCAGGAAATATTGAGATCAAAGTATCCTGTAATTAGTCAGCACATTTGGACTTTGAACTTTCTAGTTGATCTTCCACAGTCCTTTTGTGTAATTTAAATGGACTAGATAATAAACACACATTATGAAAATGTTAATTTTATTGTTTTATAGACTATATCATTTTCATATTTTCAACAAAATACAAACAAATCTTGGGTTATGTCACAGAAAATGCCTGATGATACAGTATTCATATCCCCCAAGATAAGGCTCTACATGTTTTGCAGTCCAAAACCATACATGCATTGCTAAAATAACAGCTTCTTCTGTTCCTGCCCTTTCAGAAGAAAGTTATCCTATATAGCATTTGAGAGTAAAAGGAATGGAATATGTTTCTGCATACTCACCTCTTAAGAAAATCAAGTATTCTTTTCATGTAATATTTGTTGTGATATATGGCATAGATATGTTTTGAGAAATAATATGGCATTTATATTAATCACTGTATATGTACATAATGCACTAAAGATGAAAACTTTTAACAAATATTTTAACTCTGCATGTTTCCTTTTGAACCTCCATGGTAAAGATTTACATCTCCTTTCTTAAAATTAAAAACAATTAATTTTAAGGATACACATTGAGGGGATACTCTTATGTGAAACAAATAGGACACACACGTGTAAATACTGACTCATTTCTCTGGTGTGAGAAACTGAAAGTGTAAATAAGGATCAAAAGATATAATAGAGAATGTGAAATAGGAAGAAAAGGAGCAAAGGTGAACAGGAAGCAGGTGGGGTAGGGGAAAGGAAAGAAGGGAATGAAATTGATATGAGACAATGAAAAATGGAAAGAAAGTCTTTGTAAATAAGGAGAGGTGGAGGGGTTGAAGGGAGGGCAGGGGAATGGGGAAAAATAAGAACCAAGATGGATTATAGAAGGCTACAAATTTCCAATCATGGATGTCATCACATTGTATATTTAAAATGTACCAATAAAATTAACTTTTAGATTCTAGTTAATAAAAACTTCAGACCAAAAAACCCACTAATTTTACAGTAAATATACATATTTGCTTAAGACTTGCAAGAGTAATTTGATAGTGTTCATTTTAATTTGATAAGGAGTGCCCATAAAATAAAAAGTGCAAACCACTGGGAGCCTTCAAACTTTTTAAAGCAGTTTTGTGCATCTATAATTATATTAATTGTTAATAAGTCTTAAAGGCATTTATTGTAATAATAATATATCTGGAATTTAGGGAAGAACTTATTAATCAAAAGAATTTAATAAACAAATGGAAATATTAGGAAGTAACAGATATGATTTAAGAGAATTATTATTTAATAAAAATAGTAATTTTTAAATACAAAAATGAGATGATTTTAGTATTTCACATTCCAGGAAAGTGTATTTTTTATTCATATTTAGATACATAACAGAAACTTAAATTTTAAGAAATGGCTCGAAATTAGCTTGAATTTGAACTCAGTTGATTATGTGATTTCAGTAAGGAACATTTTCACCTTTCAATCTAACAAAATTAATGAAAGAATTTTATTTTGTTCTATCGACATTTATTTTTATTTTTTTCTTTTTATTGAGTTTATTGGTACATTTTAGGGATACAGTACAGTTACATTCATTGTTGGGATCTTGTACCTCTACATGACAAGTCTTGGTTCTCATTTTTGCCCCTTGTCCCTGCCCTCCCTTCACCCCCCCTCCCCATTTACAAACACTTTATTTCCATTTTTTCATTTTCTCATATTTTTTTCTTTTCCCTTATTCCCTTTCCCCTCCCCTTCCCACTTTCCCTACACCTTCATCCCCTTTCTTCCTATTTCACACCATTAATTATCTCATTAGGATTTTGTGTACTATTACAGTTTTTCATACCAGAGAAAATATTCGGTATTTACACATGTGTGGTGACTTATTTATTTCACTTAGGAGTGTATCCTCAAAATTGACATTTATTTTTTTAAAAGCAAAAAAGATAGAATTTAACAATTCAAAATAATATGAAAATGTTGCAAATAGTCATGTGCTAAAGGATTAGAATTTGAGAAAACTACACGGTTACACAATGACTAATAATACTTCTGAGCACCAAACAAAATTTTCCATCAATCTTGGTTTACAGCATTCTAGGGCTTCTCTAGTCATTATTTCCAAACCTTTACAAATCCCTCTCATACAATAGTTTAAAAGCTTCTAGCCCACATCGTCATAAGGTGGTCAAATCGGCGCAATGATGATTCCACATCGCTGATAGCAAAATGTGTTTTTAATCCCTTTCTCTCCATTGGACAGATAGCTGGCACCCACTACTTAAAGGATGAGAGGTTTATTGTAGCTCAAAGTCTTCATGTACATCAGTCCCTATGATGGTTGCTGGCTCCAAGGCAGGAAAAGCCTGCTGGAGAAAACGTTTAGAGCATGATGACAAAGAAGCAGAGGAAGGATGTATAACTGTACAGGTCAAATCCCCAGTGACCCCCACTTCTGAATAGACCCTACCTCTCAGCAATTTATTCAGCTGAGGGCTCACGAGTGGATCAATGCACTAAAGAGTATAGTGCCCCCACAGTCCAATTAATTCTGTAGCCCCACGTGTACACATATGAGCCTTTTGGGGGATACTGACACAGAAAAATTCACTTGATTCAGACCTGTGCTTTTATATAATTTATGGTGTACTTGATGGTTAGCTCTTTTGGTTTTTTTTTTGTTTGTTTGTTTGTTTTTTTGAGACAGGGCCTCACCACATAGTTCAGACTGCTCTGGAATTCACTGTGTAGCCCATGCTGGTCTCAAACTCACATAGATCCTCCTGCCTCAGCCTCCTGAGTGTTGGGATTACAGGCATGTGCCACCACTCCCGGCTGGAAAACAACACTTCTGAAAAGAAACTTCTGACAATGTCTGTCAAGACAAAGATCACCTGATGCACTGCAAAACTGATATCAATACTTGTCACATTTATATTTTACTTTTTAAAATTTGAGTTTATTGAATAAGCTCATTTATTGAATATGCTTAGTGTTTAATATGAAGCTAATAACATACAAGTCATTTCTTATAGTAGCAGGGACATCCTAAAGTTCTAAAATTGAAGGACTAGTTTTCTATAATTAATATTTCAAAGTGAAGAATATTTTGTTGTTTGTCTTTAGAGTCTGCTCTGATTCAAGGTGCTCTACAAAATTTAAAAAAAGACCATCAAATGTCCTTTGTGTAATTAAAATGTGAGGAAATCGAATAGCTGTATATTAAAACAAACTCTGTTGAAGTCAATGAGAAGTGTGACTTCAGCTGAAAGCCTTCTGTCTCTGTTTATATTTGGTTACGAGTGGACATCCTGAGGCAGCCATTGTAGCACGCTATTCAGTCATCTGTAAGTAAGAAATAGCAAATAAATTAGGATGACAGCTCCTAGCCTGCAGCTTCTAGCCGCAGTACTTTTGGGATTGAACATCCATTTGCATAGGGACCACGGTTTTCTTGAGTACAGTGGCCTGTGATTGATGTTTTCTACCTAACATCCCATTTTTCTGGGACAGACTCGATGCCTGTGGCCCTGTGCAGCAGGCTGGGCCTTTCGCAGAGCTGTTCTGCAGTCCGATGTTCAGCTGCTCATCTTCCCTGGTTTCTTTCTTTTCCCATTTCTTTGAAAGATGTCAGAATTGCCTCATTTGGGAAGACTCTCCCTGCTTACTCCCACTGTCTTTTAATTTCTCTTACTTGTGCTATTTCGTTAAATCTGTTACACTTCTATCTTGTCATCTTCTTCATGTGCATAGACCTTTTATGAAGAAAAATGCATAACGTTGGCAAAATACATAAAATAATGATTACTACTATAATTAATAATAAAAATCATTTTATATAATAAAGAATTTTCGATAAATTATACTTAATGTATTATTTTTTACTGGAAGAGTTATAAAAAATTAAACTTAATTTAAATTAGTCATTTATTTGAAGTTGTGTATGTTAAACAATGTATATTAAAATATGTATATAAAATTGGTTCTGAATTTTTAAGAAATTAATCATTTACACATGCATTATCTCTGAAAGACAATATAAACAAAGCTATGTTTCCAAAAAATGCATTTTAATTTTTCTTTCTATTTAGATATTCTGAATTCAATACTTCCTAGACAACATAAATGATGAATATTACATTTAAGTGAAATAACTATTCATTAAAATGCAAATGTCTGAATGCAAAATAAAGGCTATTTCTTATAAAAAAGGAAACTACGCATAATAAAAAATTAATAAATTTTAATTCTACTTGCTTGACTATTTCTCTACATCAAATAATTGTACTTGTTTTAAAAGTTTTTGGATTTTTGTTTTTGTTTTTGTTTTTTGAGACAGGTTCTCACTATGTAGTTGAGACTGACCTGGATCTCACTATGTAGCTCAGGCTGGTCTCGAACTCACAGCGACCCTCCTGCCACAGCCTCCTGAGAGCTGGGATTACAGGCATGCACCACCACACCAGGCCAATTTTTGGATTTCTTTAACAATTTTTCGTGTATTTTGTCAGACCACTACATAAGTGAGGTATAAAGTTTAATTCATCATTTTGATAATATGAACATCTTAAAAAACATATTGAAATATTAGCCCATATAAAAACTATCTGTTGCAACTGCTGTTTTTCATTTTGCCACTATTCACTATTTTCTACTTTAATTTTCTTAATTATGGATATATTTTTATTTGAGTTATATTTAAATTATATAATTGTGTGAAACGTCTATTTTAAAATTCCTTTGTTGCTTTCTAATAAGATGTTGGTGTCCTCAGAAACCAGTTTCCACACTTTCCTTTTCATTTTAAAACTAGAGAATAAACAAACAGGTGTTGATAGTTCATTTAAAGATCTGAGAATCAAGTAATGTCTTTGTGTGTATGTGGGAAGGGACACTAGGGGAATGGGGAAAAATAAGAAACAAGATGTGTCACATAAAGGCACACAACAGCAGTGATGAATGTTACTGTATTGTATATCTAAAATGTACCAATAAAGATTCAGTTTATAATAAAAAAACACATGTTCTTCAATAGCCTTTAAAGGAAAATACAACACCCACCAACAAATCAGCACATGGCTAAGGTTCAGCCAATATGAATCCCTCACACATCAGAAAAGTCAGGGAAATTTTTTTTCAGATAACCCATGGTATTTTACGATGTAGAAATGATATACAAATTGCTCATCAATAATCACGATTGGAAAAAAGATGCAATCCAGTTACGATCTTTAACAAATCAATAAGGTATCTATTCCTATATTTCCACACTCTCCTTTTCTAAGGCATCTTAGCAGCTTCCATGAATTCTTCAAGGTTACCCTGATCACACAGTTGATATTACTGGGAGTTTGTTTGGAATATACAATTTTGGCTTATTCCTGAAGGAGCTTCTGTGGGTCATTTCAAGGGACCAATGCAACTAAAATATTATTGAGCTATCTTAGAGCCATGGACCTGTTTGACTCCGTAAAAATCATTGGAAATGGCAAAAATATTTGACAGAAAACAGGCATTAATGGAGCCCCTGCTCTGTCCTCCTGTGTAGTAAATATCTTGGAGGACGGAATGACATCTCAAGTATGTAGTAAAAGAGCTTGCTAGGCAGAAGTATATGGCAAAAATCAAACACATCAAACAATCACAGGGCCAAAAATCCTAGTAATAATTATTCAGTTACTTCCTTTAGTCCCAAGGTTTATATATAACCCTTGAGAAAACATGAGCACCTATCTGCACTTGATCTTAGCCAAAGGCCGAGAAGAGATGAGGAGCACCTATCTGAAATCACACATTTCTACGTATCAAAAACTTTCAAAGGCAACATCACTTCTAAAGAGTTTGTCTATTTCTGAGAATTTGTTTGACTCCAAATGAAAAAATTGTATTATCACCTGAGGAAGTAATAGAAATGTATACAATAAAAAGAGAGTGCACTGCTAAATTTTTCCATCCCTTTGGAACAGCTGTTCTGCCTGTATTGTATGTGATCATGATTTCAAAAGACCATGCTCCAAATCACTCTACTCTGCATCAAAACAGGCAATCTATATATAT
>NW_022900918.1:21401001-21435768 GCF_012274545.1 Fukomys damarensis | reverse complement strand
TATTGGTATATGTATATATATATATATTGTTATTGTTGTTAATAAGGAAAAATCTCTTTGGATCTTGCCTCAAAATTAAAAAAAATGTTAGGTGGGTTACTTTTCTGCAGTATCAGATATAATTGAAATAATATATAACACACAGTTTGATGACACTTGTGTTTATGAATGCTGCATTTGTTTGCACAACATGCTTAGTAAATGTGCCTGTGATAGAATAGGTTACAGGAATTCTTGGTTTAAAACCAAGTTTAGTTCTGTGACTAGGCTGTTAACTATATTGGTCACTAAATAAGGAATTGTTTATAGTATACACATTAGAATATTCAAAACAAAAAAATGGTCAAAGTAAACTCCAACTTGGTGACTTTGCTTTTATTTGCATAACTCTTACATTTAGTACTGTAATGGACAACAGCGTAAAACTATAGTACTGTACAGTACAATTACAAAAATTATACTACTGTATAAATAAGCTGCACTGTACAAAAATATTGAAGTTCTATAGATAAGATATATAGAAATGCAGAAAAATAGATGGGCCCTAAGTCTAGGTTGTAAGTTGGAACAGTTCACCTCAATAGTAAGCCCAGACATTAAATAGGTTGTTTGGTAAATGAAAAATCTCTGTATTGTATTTGATTATCTGTTATTTGATTCATCTTGCTAACAATAGTAATTATTCTAAGAATTACCAAGAATGGGGAAATAGTACATCAGTAAAAGTTAGATCAGAATTATAAATAATTAATATATTTTTAAAGATTATATGTACCAGTTGACATTGCACAATTTCAAAGTATGCATTAAATTAGAAATTTAATTACTCATAATATCTTCAATGTCTAGGTATTTTTTAATGATAATAAAACATTTCAAAATTTATATAACTGGTCCTATTTTTCCCATATTATACTGCAGTGAAAAAAAAGAGCAACCACCGAGAAAACTTGACAAACATATCTTTTGGATTATATGTATTATAATTACAGGGATGAGTACACTTATCAATGCAATTTTATCACCCTAAGTCTGCACTAATAAAAAAATCACAGCATTTACCATTCTTTTATTTCCTTCACAGTGTACCTTTTCACAGAAGAGAGTGAAAAAGATGAATCAAATCTCCAATAAGAAAAGCTGAAAAAAAAAAGAAACGTGACTTTTTGCTTTCTTTCTAGTGAGTTCATTTTAGATTTAGAAAAATTACTGATTTTGTATCTTGACTTTGTATACTGTCATATTTCTGAAATTTTTTATTAGATCTAAAAGGCTTCTGATAGAATTTTAGAATACTACAGCTGAAGGATCATATTGTCCAAAAGAAAGATAGTTTGACTCCTTCTTGACCTATTTATATCAATTTTGTTTCTTTACCTTGACTAATTACTGTGGCTAAAGTATTAAGTATTATATGGAACAAAGGTGGTAGTATATACCCTCAGCTCCATCTCAATTTTGGAGAACACACTTAAAAATTTTCCCATTCTGTATGATCAGTTTCATTCACAATCACTCCAAATAAAGTGTAGGAATCAACTTAATCAAAAAGGTGAAGAATGCCTACAATGAAAATTACAGAACACTGAAAAAAATTGAAGAAGATACTAGAAGCTGGAAAGACCACCCGTTTTCATGGATTGGTGGAATTAACATTGTTAAAATTGCCAGTTACTGACAGTGATCTTCTTATTCAAAGTAATTTTAATCAAAATACCAATGACACCCTTGAAAAACAAACACAAACCCTAAAATATATAAGGAAAAACAAATGATCCAGAATAGCCAAAGAAAGTGTGAGCAAAAAGAGAAATGCTAGTATCATAATTCTTAACTTCAACACATACTACACAACCATAGCTAAAAAAATGATGTTGGCATAGAAACAAAGCTGTAGAAGAATATAATATCATAGAATGAAATAGAAAGAAGAGAATAAAAGGACATGAAAACAAACCTATACAAATACAAGAATATGATTCTTGACAAATTGGCGAAAAACAAACGTTGCACAATAAACAACGTTTTTTTTCTTTTTATTAAGTTTATTGGTACAATCTAGGTATACAATAAAGTTACATTCATCATTGGGATCCTGTACCTTTACATAATAGGTCTTGATTCTCATTTTTTCCCCTTGTCCCTGCCCTCCCTTCACCCCTTCCTCCCCTCCCCATTTATGAACACTTTATTTCCATTTTTCAGTTTCTCATATTTTTTTCTTCTCCCTTATTACCTTTCCCCCACCCTTCCCACTTTCCCTACACCTTTAGCCCTTTACTTCCTATTTCACATTAATTATCTCATTAGGACCCTGTGTACTGTTATAGTTTTTCACACCAAAGAAACTATTCGGTATTTCAGTTAAAGAATTCTCTGTATGAACATTAAAAATAGGGAATCCTAAAATAAAACTAAAAGGGAAAGTAAAAGAGAATAGACAACGTTTTAAACAAGCGATCCTGGGAAAATTGAAAATCCATATGTAGAACACTGAAACTAGATTCCTCTTTCTCATCCCGTAGAAAAATCAATTCAAAATGAATGAATAGCACAAGTATAAGACAAAAAGCTAAAATGACTAGAGGAAAACATGGCGGAAAATGTGAACTCACAGGCAATGACAAAAATTTCCTGAATAAGATTTCAATAACTTTGAAAATAATAAAGAAAACTAACAAATGGGATTATATTAAATTAAAGAAGCGCAAACAAAAACTTCTACACAGCAAAGGAAAGATTCAACAAACTGAAGAATCAACCTCCAGGATGGGAGAACATATTTGCCAGCTACTCTTCAAACAGAACGTTAATATCCAGAATAAATAATGAACTCAAAATCTTAACACAAAAAAATCAAATAACTTAATAAATATATGGTCAAGTGAACTGATCACATTTTCAGCTGGCTATTAAATAAATAAAAGAATGTTGGACATCTTTCGTCATTAGGGAGACATAAATGAAAACTGCATTTGCATTCTATCTCACTCCAGCCAGAATGATTATCAGTATACACATAACAGTAAATTGTGGCAAAGATTCAGGGAAAAAGAATTCTTTATGCACTGCTGGTGAAATGTAAAGCAGTATAGTCATTGAAACACTATAAGGAATTTACAGAAAAAAAAAAACCTTAAAAATAGAGATACAAGTCGCTAGCTGTACCACTTCTTGGAACATTCAAAATAATTAATTACCATATTGTAGAGAAACCTGCACCCTCATATTTATTGTACATGGATTTACAATAGCTAAGCTACAGGGTTAGCTTAAGTGACCCCCAACAGATGAATGGCTGAAGAAAATGTGATATTAATACCCAATGGAGTATTATACAACCAAGAAGATGAAGAAAATTATGCCAGTTGTAGGAAAATAGATAAAAGTGAAGATCGTCATGTTAAATGAAATTAATCAGTCGCACACAATCAAGAATCATATTTTATCTCGTATGTACAAAATGTAAATGAAGAGGAGAGAGATGGCATGGAATAGAGGGGAAACTATTAAAAGAGAAAAGGGAAAAGGAGAAAGAAGGATAAGAGGGTTTCAGGGATGTTAAAATAATCTTGTGTAAATCTTCCAAAATGAGACCCAGTCTGTATAGCTAATACAAACTAATAAATAAATTTGAAAACAATATCCACATGGCAAAAAGGAAATATGTGTAATTGAATATTGGATATGTTCCAAGTACACATATAACCGTGATCATCCATAAACTAATGTGTTTAGAATATTTTGAATTTTGGTATTTGTAACCATTTCCTTTTTATGTCTGACTTGATATGTCATCCCCGCCTGCCTCTCTAGACCATTGCAGAGTACAGTTTTTCTCATGAGTAAGGGTTTTGAACAGCCGAGGCTTTTTAGAAACAAGTATCTCCAAGTTTCATTTGAAATCCTTCAAAGTGATACTTTTTGAAGGATATCATTAAAAATAACTAGAGTATGATCAACAATTTAATATTTTTTGTATATTTTTCTAGAGTTGCTTTAATTTCTATAACAAACATAATGACTTAGTAATTTAAAGGCTATCAATATTAAAAAAAAAAAAAAAACCTGTCAAGCACTCATTTGCCAGGGATACCTTTGTGGTTTTTGTCACTATTTTTATGTTTACTGCCTTTTTCATTTTTTTTAATTGCACCTATTTAATCTTCAGAAGACCTACTTTTACCTGATTACTATTTTTCTTATCTAATTATTATCATTCTTTGAGTGTATAATTATCTAAATTACCTCCGTCCTTAAACATTAACTTTTCTTTACATAAAGAAGCCAGATGTTCCACTGTAGGAAAAATTTAACAACATATAAAAACTGGGAGACTGGAATTCCTTGGTTCCAAGTCATTTGCCGTCCGCCTTCTCCCAAGATGGAAAAGGACTCCTATACACACTGCTCTGAAATTGTAACTACGCATTCATTTATCCATTAGTTCAGTGGTGGTCAACATTTAACCAATGTTTATTTTTGTTACAGCTTCTGCCACTCAGTCATCTCACTTCTAGATAACTTAGTTATTTTACAGCATTACTTCGCTTTTTCAATATAAATAATGCTTTTTGAAAATAAACTTCTGAAAATCCAAGGCCACGTATGGCCTTCTGAAAAAGGTATTCATTTGGCAAATAAAATTTGTATGTTCAATATATATTTTGTGAGATGCTTAGACTTAGGTATATAAAGTATATTGATTACCATGGTGAGAATAATGTCACTAAATACACTTAGAGTATTGCTGTGTGTTAGGGGAGAGGGGAACTATACATGTTTGTGTGTTTAGCTAAATCACTTAAAATTTGCTTTCTTTACCATTTCTGTTAAACAATAAAGTGTCAGAACCTCAGTCACTCTGCCGTACATTGGATCCCCAGCACTTATTCATCTTAAAAGTGAGAATTTTGACCCACACCTCCCATTCTCCCAAGCTCGATCCCTGACTCTTCTACACTCAGAAGAGTGTGCCCTAGATTCTCAAGATGTGGGAAAGCATGCATCAGTTGTTTCCATGTCTGATTTATTTTGCTTAACATGAGTCCTACAACTTAATCCACATTGTCATAAACAGCAGGATTTCTTTCTTTTTCTAATGGCTAAATAATATTTCATTGAGCATGTATGCCTTTTCCATTATTCATTCATCCGCGGATGGCTACTTGATTGATTCCATATCAAGGCTAACATGAATTATTCGGCTAACTCCTTAACTGATCCTTGTTAGGCAAATCACAGGTCTGTGGCTAATGAGTGATTTGCTGCTATTTGACCACACTGTAAATCCATTTTACATAACAGTGCATGAAACAACCACACATCATCATATTTAATAGTTTGAGTCAAGATAGCTACTACATTAATGATTATGCATAAAACAAAATTCCATACAGTAGTTTTTATTTAAATGCACTTCATACAGTGAAATTTTTGACTGCACCAAATTTCTAACTTATAACTGACAGTTGTTTATGCTGAAAATGCAGCCTGATTGTATTTTGGTGACAAAACACGTTTTTAAAAAATTATAAATAAATCACTATAGAATACAGAACAGATGTTTATGCTCATCTTGTCATTTATTCCTTGTTTATGGAATAAAAGGCAAAGAGACCAATATTGTTAAACTCTAGTCTTTTTCTCTACATTTCACACATTGATATGGCAAAAGTACTGACAAATATTGTTTTAGCCTACCTAAATGTCAATAGAACATGCCAGTATTAACTATTCCTAAGTAGTTTTATCCTGTTAAAGGGGAGAGGAGACATGCTTAATTAATATCATGCTTAAATATAATTTATATTTAAATGTATATTCAGAAATGTATAAATAAATCATCTATGAATAAACCATCATAATCCTCATTGTCTATTGGTGGCTGAGTGTAAGTGAAAAAGTCTTAGGAATCATAAGGAAGCAATTTTTGTTTCCAAGAAGATGGAATAGTTTCTTTTACCCTATTTCTCTTATAAGTGTAGTGAAAAACCATAGACTTTACACATACATCTGATCGAAGAAAAAAGAAAAACAAAAGCTATTGTATAAGGTATTCTTACTCCATCAAGGTCAATATTGAAGTTATGGTAATATACTAGAGTTGTGAAAGACATTATCATGGTGGGGGATTGGGTAAAGGATATACAGCATATCTTCACTGTGTTTCTGCTTTAAGAAACAAAGCAAATTAAAACCAAGAGGCTACAGGATTCATGTGTACTCAGTGGTAGAGTGATGGACTGCTGTACAAAGGCCCTGAACTCAGTCTCTCTCTCTCTCTCTCTCTCTCTCTCTCTCTCTCTCTCTCTCTCTCTCTCATTCACCATTGGGAATTTGTAACCCCTCAAAGAATTAAAAACATGTCATATCACAGCCGTCTATGGACACCCATGTTTATAGCAGCACAGTTTATACTAGTAAAACATTGGAAACAGCCCAAATGCCCATCAACTGGTTCCTGGATACAGAAGATGTGAATATTTTATAAAAAAGAAATACTACTCAGCCATAAAGAATGAGAAACTAGAAACCAGTTATTTTTAAGTCACTAAGCTGCCCATGCTGTGTATTTAAAAAAAAATAACCTAACCGTATTTTCACATCAGTGTCCCTTGTTTTCTTTTATAGTTTTACTTTTTCTAGCTGATGTCAATGAAATAGTGAGGACGAGAAGATTTGAAAAGCATTTGCTTCAGTTATAAAAAGATGTATGATTATTTGAAATAAGGATAACACTACAATGAAACCTAAAATTTATTATTTCACCGAATGTTGCCATGCTAAAATATATATATTTCACTTGGACAAAACATAAACTAAATTGAGAAGTTAAATATGAATTAACTTTTTAATATATCTTTTTTCAATTATAATTAAAAAATCTAACGTTAGATTATACATTATTTTTTAAAGTCTCAAATCAGCTGAGTGTGTAGTACAATATTAGAGTATGTCTAGCATATAATGTTGTATGAACTAAACCTATCATAGAGCTAGTAAAAAATCAGCCAACATCTCTTTATATTTATAATTTCTATGAGAAAGGAAGAAGGAAGGAAGGAAGGAAAGAAAGAAAAGAAAGAAAGAAAGAAAGAAAGAAAGAAAGAAAGAAAGAAAGAAAGAAAGAAAGAAAGAAAGAAAGAAAGAAAAAGAAAGAAAAGAGAAAGGAAGGAAGTTTCTAAAAGAAGTATGTCCAATCTGTAGCCCACAGACTGCATGTAGCACTGCACAGCTGATAATGTGGCAGCTAGAATAACACCAAAAGTTTCAGAAACTTATAAAACATTGTTATGTGCTTTTTATATTTTTTTCTGACTTGATTGTGTGATGCTAGAACATTGACTCAAAAGAGAAAATAGAACTATATAACTCTGCTCCCTGCACCGGCCACACATTGCTAAGTGACTGGAAAACAAGTACCAGATACTACATTACTGTGCAACTTGGTAAGTATGGTGTAGCAATTATCGATAGCAGCATTTCAACCTATCCGTGTATGCCTGTCCTGAATACAAATGTTAGTTATTATTAAGCAGGCGTGTAAGTTTCTTATTTAACGATGAATGTAGGTTGGTGTTATTTCATAACTCAAACACTTTAAAAAGACTCTTAGAAGCTGTGACATAGCGTGTACAAAAACTTATCAGGCACATCTTTGCTCATGATATTTTTTAAAATAGCTTTTTTTTCATGGTAAGGTTAATAGTTTCTTATTACTTGAAGTATTATAACTAAATATTTAAAATAAAGTTTTATTTGTTCTAAAATGTTTTAAAATAAAGTTTTGTTATTTATATACATTAGCTATATGATGTATTTTATATGTGGCCCAAAAGTATTTGTCTTTATTCCATATGGCCCAAGCCATTGTTAGTTGAATCTTCTTTTATTTGTATCAAAATCAATTTATTGCAACTCACATGATAACTCTATCAAATGGCCACATAACAAAATAGTGAATTTAAGTAGCATTTTTGTTCGTGCTGGCTATCATTTTTTTTTATTGTGGTAGGGGAATCCTAATGTATGCTAACTCTACGTCACCTTCAAATAGATATAAAACATGCCATTCTTGACTTTTTCTTATAGACTTCATAGTAAACAGCTTGTCATCTTAGTCCATGATGATATGCCAAAAGATCTGCCAATCACAACGTCTTTCTTGAAACTATAGTTTCTCTGAGAGGATATCTGGGTACTCACTCCTGATATGGAGAAGGATTTCTCCTCAGAGTTATGTCTTCCTTTCCTTATCCCAGTACATAGTGTCACAAATATGGGGATCACTTCCTTCCTTCCTTCCCTTTGTTCTTTTTTTTTTTTTAATTTTGAAACTTAAAAACCAAAAGATCCTGATTTCTGGTTAGCATTTAAATAACAATTAAAACCTTAGGTACTTACTCATATTTTTTAATCCATAGGTTTTTTATATGATAGTAATCAGTATCAAAAATTTCTTAAAATTGTATTCATCTAAATTAGAAACGACTTCTTCGATGTGTATCACTGGAGAAAAGCCATGGTACTCTTCTCTCTTTTGCCCTCAAATCAGTGGCTTCCATCTTTGTCCTGTGTCGCTGTAAAGTAGACCTAATTCCCCCCTCCGTAGTTCATGACATAGTGGTACTTCCAACTGAGTTACGTTTTACAATGGGGTGTTTATTTATTGCTTCTTTCAGAGAGAAAACCAAATATGTTATAAGTGCCCTTAAGTCATAAGATTTTCATTATTGTTCCAAGAACATTTGAGCCCCAATTTTATCTTTAGATTCCTGAGGACTTTCATATAGCTCTTCTTCATTTTAAAACATATTAGGAAGACTTTGTCTAGTAGGGTTCCTTGTACATTAACTGTTCTAAAATACTGTTTTAAAATGTAATGATCTCTCATAACAAAGCTATATTTTATTGTTTTTATTTCAAATGAGCCATTATGAATCTATTTTCCTCTTATTTTTGCCTGAATTTACTGAAGATCCTTAGATAAGGTCTATAAAATTGAGAATCTTTGCATTTTTGTTCCAAATGTCTGTAACTCAGTTTTTGGTAGAGCTACATTTGAAATATCAAGATACAATCAACTGATAATTTTTAGCTAGCTGCTTTGAAGTAATTGCAAATTCTCAACATGGCACTTCATAACCCTTAAAATTCTTGCTAGTTTAAATCTGGCAATTATACAATTTAGAGTGTAGCAATAGAAAATCCCACTCCTGCTATCAAATTATATTGCATTGCCATGTTATAAATGTAAAAATTCTGTTTTTTTCTTTAAAACTATTTATATTTAATACTATTTATATTATATAACTTTAATAACTATTTTGTGGATCAGGAATAGGCCCTATAATGTAACAAAACATACTAATAATAACAATTTTAAATAGGCTTCTAGTATGTAACCCATCAAAGTTAAAATGCTAAATTCCAACAGAATAAATTTGCCACAATTTCAAATATTTTAATAAATTTAATGAATCTGAAATTAAATTTTAAGATATAAAATATACACATTACAGATTTCCAATTATTTAATCATGAATATATGCAAATATGTGCCATTGTCTTTTGTAATATGAGCAAGGAATGAAAACCTAATTTGGGAAATAGAGAATCTAATTATAGATCTCCAGAATGGCCCATTCAGCTGCTGTGTAAGCACTTTTCCCTGAAATTTCATTTTAATACTTTCAGAACTATCACTCATTATTTAGACCTCTTTAGAAAAGGTAATTGTAGCCCAATTTATTATATTAGCTATATGTTCCTCATTAAAATATAACTCTCAAGATTAGAAGGGCTCATATATAATGGTACAAAGTTCAATGATCCTTGAGTATGCGGTATATTTTCTAGTAAATTAGAAAGAATATCTATGTAGAAAAAAATTGTGGACATAGTAGTGCAATTTTATGTGAATCTGCCTAGTAACTATCTGTGCTAAGTGTAATAATTTCACCCTAAATATGTTTATTTACCAACACCAAAAGTATGAGTTACTTCTATGTTACCTTCCATGGCAATAAGGTTGCAGAGTTTTGATTAATTCAAATCCCTGAACTAAGGAGATTTTCTTTGAGATTTGGAGTAGGTCCAGGGAAATAAATCCGGTCCTGTAATCCCAGCATTTGGGAGGCTGAGGCAAGAGGATTGTCCCAAATTCGAGGCCAGTTTTACATAGTTTTGTCTAAGGCCAGCCTGAACTACATAGTGAAAACCTGTCTCAAAAAAAAACAACAAAACAAAATAAACCCCCCCCCAAAAAAAAGTGGAAAGGAAAGCAAAAAAAGCAAATTACTGTGATACCATATGAAATTTTAAACCAAAATGGTAGCATTTGAAGACAGAGGAAGAGAGCCACCATGAGCTAATGGATTGTTTGCACACACGATAATTAGTAAAAATAGGGGAATAAATTTTCTACTATAACTGTTAGAATAAAATGCCACCCTATCAACATCTTGACAACTTTTTAGCCCAGGGAGACCTGTCTGGCTCCTTATATACAGACTGTAAGACAAAAGTGTTCATTGTTTAACAATATTAAATATGTGATTGTTACAGCAGCAATAAAAGGTAACATATATCATCCCTGGATCACGGTACAAATAAATCATTATGAAACACTTCACTTTCGTCGGTCATCTTTATCATTAATACATACCAGCTCACTTATAAGACATGGATAGCACACAGGTTATATATGTAAAACAGAAAATTAGGCCTTAAAACTATTGATGCTTATCTTTCCAGAAATTCAAAAATGTTTATTAAGAACCTTAAGATATGAACATTTGACAACTCATCTAGTTTCTCTTTATGGTACCCAAATATAGACTATAGTCAGGTACCAACTCCACATATAAAAACTAAATCTAATTTGGTATTTTTGCCTGATTCAGGAACTCTACTAATCTCTAATCCAATCATTCTTAACTGTATATGTTATAGTTTTCAAATGTGGTGGAAATGATGTTCTCTTTTTTTTTTTTGAAATGATATTTTCTTAATGACAAAGCAGTATCATAAAATAAAAGACAGTGAACTAAATCTTATGAACAAAATTTGTTTAATATCTTTGTTGTTTCTTCAGCTCACCATTCATCTTTGTCCTGTGTGAAAGATAAATTTTCTTAGTTCTCATTAAAAATCAAGAGTTCATGTGTCATTTTAAACTCTGTGATTTGACAATGTATATTGGGAAATAGTAGAGACTCAAAAAAATGAGTCTTAGGCTGGGGATTTAGCTCAGTGGTTCAGCCACCTGCCTCGCAAGCTCAAGGTCCTGAGTTCAATACCCCGTATGAAAAAACAAAACAAAACAACAACAACAACAAAAATCCACTACCAAAGTTGAAAGTATTTTAAGGGCCAGCGACTTAGCTCAGTGGTTCTGTCACCTGCCTTACAAGTGCAAGGACCTAAGTTCGATACCCAGTACCAAAAATAAGTAAGTCTTAAGTAAAGTAGAAATTTTTGTATATCAAATAAAAATTGAGGATTATATGAACATAAAATCCTCAAGAAAGTAGACTCTGAATGATCCCACTCGTCTTGGAGTATAGTCTTATTTACTATACTTCAAAATATTGGAATGATATCTATTGCCACACCATATCCCAGGTAAAGGCAAGAATAAGTACTACATAATCAAATATAAAATTATGCAACATCTGCATTTCGTGAAAGGTTTTCCAAAGCCTCTGCATAACCCTTTGCTTATGTGATTCACAGATTGACACAGTCACATGTAATCACAACTTCATATGATTAAAAATTTCTACTTATTAGCCATAAAACCCAAGTGTATAGAAGTTGAGATGCACATTCAAGATGATATGGTTAGGGGGCTGACAGAACAGAGCCTGAACCTACTTATTCCTAAATTGACCTTCTCCTTCTTCTAAACAGCAAAAGCAACCACGCCATACTACAGTATCCCAGTAAACAGACCACAGGAACTGCCAATATTTAGGATCTATTTTGAATTATACTTCTAGAATGCTTTGAAATTCTTTGTTATTTTCAGATGTCAGACATCTTATAGCATAATTTTGGATAGTGAGTCACATTTACAATAAGATAAAATTTCAAAGGTAATATAGAAAACACATTATTTGCCTTGATAAAAATAAAACAAATTATATCTACATCATTGGCACTTTTTAATATACCTTAAAAGCAAATGTAAATGATACTGTATTAAAATTGAACAAAACTAGTAAAGTATATTTTCAACTATTTTTTATTTTCATATGTATTAAAAATGATGCAGCACATATTATTTTTATTCATAATTGCAAATTCTAAAATCATGAAAGATGAATGCATTTAAACTTAAAACAATATGTATCTGGCAAAAAGTATCTGTCTAAAGATTTCTGATTAAGCAGTAGAAAAGTTACAGAATTACTTGTTCACTGCATTAATAGAGTCAATGACAAAAGCCATATGATCCTCTCAATAGGTGCAGAAAAATTCAACACCCATTCATGATAAAAACTCTGCAAAAAATTGGAATAGATGTTCTATATCTTAACTTAGTAAAGACTATCTATGAAAAACCAACAGCCATCACCATATTAAATGGCTAAAAACTGAAAACCACGTAAAATCAGGAACAAGAAAAGGATGCCCACTAACCCCACTCCTCTTCAATATAGTCTGGAAACAGTCACAGCAATTAGACAAAACAAAGAAATTAAAGCAATAAAGATAGGAAAGGAAGAAGTTAAATTGTTATTATTTGTGGATGATATGGCACTCTATATCAAAGACCCCAAAAATTCCACCAAAAGACTTCTAGACTTAATTGACACATTCAGCAGAGTAGCTGGATGCAAGGATAACAGTAAAAAATAAATAGCCTTCTTATACACAAATAACAGATGCACAGAGAGAGCCATTAGGGAAATAACACCTTTCACAATAGCATCCAAAAAAAAAAAATGAATAAAGTATCTAGGAATCAATCTAACAAAAGAAGCAAGAGACCTCTACACTGAAAACTACAGCACTCTAGAAAAAGAGATTGAAGAGGATATAAGAAAATGGAAAGATATCCCCTGCTCCTGGGTAGGAAGCATCAACATAGTGAAAATGGCCATACTACCAAAACTACTGTACAGATTCAATGCAATGCCAATTGAAAGTCCAACACTATATTTCATAGAACTAGAAAAAAAATCCAAAAATTCATTTGGAACCAGGAGAGACCTAGAATAGCAAAAGCCATCCTAGGCCATGAAGATATGGCAGCAGGTATAACAATTCCCAATTCGAAACTATACTACAAAACCACTGTGATAAAAACAGCATGGTACTAGCAAAAAAACAGACCTGAGGATCAATGGAATAGATTGGAAGATACAGAAACAACTCCAGATGTACTCAGCTACCTTATCTTTGACAAAGGAGCCAACAATCCTCACTGGAGGCAAGATAGCCTCTTTAATAAATGGTGTTGGAAAAACTGAATTCTAGCCTGCCAAAGTTTAAACCTTTATCTTTAGTTTAAAGTTTAGAACTTTATCTTTCAATTTGCACTAAACTAAAATCCAAGTAGATTAAAGATCTAAATATTAAATAAAGAGTCACTAAATTTTCTGGAAGATAAGTTAGGTAGAACTCTTGAAGACATTGGCATGATCACATCACTTTAAAGGTTCTTTCAATACAGAGATAAAGTATTGAAGATGAGAAATTGCAGTGTAATATATACCACAAGGCAAGAGAACATTTTTAAAATTATAACCCCGGAGAAGTAATACATTGAAAGTTTCTTGATGTGATTTTGAGCTAATAGATGATTGTCTCAAATGTTCTGATAGGGACTCTATGAACTCATATAAATGATTATGTTTTCAAAAAAATAATCAGATATAAGTAACCACATGAATTAGTGAAATTCTAAAATATCACTATATTAAAAAATAAAAACGTGAAAGCCACAATATCTAATTCAGATGTTTACTAAGTTGCCTGAAATATAATTATTAGTAGACAAAGAAAATATATTTACTTATTTTATGCTAATAATTCCATTGTTAATACATATACTACATAATACATTCATTTAATTTTACAGTGAAATAAAGTAAATATATGGATGAAGTCTTTTCCTAAACAAGCATGAAATGATTATAAGCAATTTCACATATGTATAAACAATAAAAAATGTCAAGAAGCTGGTTAAAGCTTAGATGATCTCATATTGTTTAATATTTATTACTTCAAACAAGTGTTGCATACTTTCTAGATGATTTTTAGAATGATCAGTAGTCTCATATGTAGAATTCTCAATAAAAATTGTAGTTTTTAATGGATTATCAATAGGTTTTTGGATACAATAAGGGGTTGTATGGGGTGAAAATAAGGTGTATATAGTTTAATTTCCTTCTTTGCATAGCTAATATGCTTCTACTTATTTACTTGCTGATAAGATCTGTTGACTAGTAGAAAGGTGGACATGTCTTACACTGTCATGCATCTTCATCTTATTTCTCTTAACTGTGTTTCTGTATTTGCATTTTATATTACAATAATGTGTGCCTGGTATATTCACTATGCTAAATTTATAATCTATATGGAAGTAATTACTATCTAATTTTATATTATTTTCCTTATTGAGTTTATTGGTACATGTTAGGCATACAGTAAGATTACATTCATGATCTTGTACCTTTACATGACAAGTCTTGGTTCTCATTTTTCCCCTTACCTCTGCCCTGACTTCTCCCCCTCCTCCCCTTCCTATTTACAAAAACTTTATTTCCATTTTTTCATTTTCTCATATTTTTTCTTTTCCCTTATTACATTTCCCCTACCCTTCCCACTTCTCCTCCACCTTTAACCCTTTTCTTCCTATTTCACATGGTCAGTTATACCTTTAGGATCTTATTTATGATTATAGTTTTTCACACCAGAGAAACTATTCAGTATTTACACATGTGTGACTTTTTTATTTCACTTAATAGTGTATTCTCATTATGCATCCATTTTCCTATGAATGACTCTAATTTCTCATTCTTTATGGCTGAGTAGTATTCCATTTTATAGAAAAACCACATCTTCTTTATCTAGTTTCCAACTGATGGGCAAATGGGCTGTTTCCAAGTTTTAGCTATTACAAACTGTGCCACTATAAACAGAGGTGCACATATATCATTGTGGTATGATTCCTTTAATTCTTTGAGAAAGATACCCAGCAGAGAGATGGCTGGGTCAAATGGAACCTTTAGTCCCAGCTTTTGAGGTATCTCCATATTAATTTCCATAGTGGGTGAACCAGTCTGCACTCCCACCAACAATGGAGAAGGGTTCCTTTCTCCCCACAACCCCACCAACATTTGTTATTGTTTGATTTCTTGATAGCAGTCATTCTTTGTGGGGTGCTGTGGAGTCTCAGTGTTGTTTTCATCTGCATCTCTCGAATGACCAGTGATGTGGAACATTTTTTCACATATTTACTTGCTGCTTTTACTTCTCTGTCTGAGAAATGTCTGTTCATTTCAAATGCTCATTTTTGAATTGGATCTTTATATTTGTGGGGGGATAATTTTATTTTTTTATCCAAAAGAAAGGCAAATGAATTATCTGATACGTAAAATGTTTTAAATTATGAATAATTTATTAATAATTTCATAAATTGCTCTATCTACCATAGCCAAGAGAAGATCATTAAAATAGTTTATATGTGCTATGGTGACAAGGACTCTAGTTTACATTAACAAAAGGTATAGCATCTCTCTACAACCTAAGACCCATTATATTTATTCTTTCCATTAATAATTAAACTTTATGTGTCAAATATTCCATTAGGTACATTTTATATGTACTGGCTGCAGGTCAAAGACATTAGTTAAATGACTCACCGAATAATACGTGGCTAGAAATTTTCCAAGATTTCATTATGTACTTCCTTTTCAAAACTTCAAAGTATATGGTGATTCCAAAGAAACAAATTTTTTTCTTGAAAATACTATGTAGTGTGTTCATAAAATTAAATATGTTGCTCAGATACTAAGTTTGCTTTGCAATAAATGCAATATTGATTAAAAATAACAGCAATCTTAAATATAATATACTCTCCTTAAACAAGATTCAGCACACACTGGGGACAGATATGACTATCAGATGTGAAACCTATTTATAGATCCATAACCTAACAAAGACAAACTCTGTGTCATGTTGAAGCCAAAGAGCAACCTACATGACTAGAGGCAATCAGAAAATGACTGTCTGCATCTGTAGCCAGTTTAACTTTCTCCCAAGTTTCTCAACTTCTTTTGTTTACTTAGGGTATATTTTAAAATTAAACATCTTGAGAACTGGCGCCAGACTTTGTGAAATACAGCAGCATTTTAGCATTCTTTTGGTTTCACAGAGAAACTGGTTATCTACAACTTAGTAAACACAATTGCAGAAAATCGCATTTTACTGGTTTAGATAGTTAACAGTGCTGTTGATTTTAAAAACAATTTTAAGCCAGATGCTTGCTATTTCAGTTCACAGTAGTAGATAAAAGCAAATAGATATTACAATATTTAAGAATATTTTCTAGTCTCTATTCATTTATACATTCCCTTTTTCCCATTTGAAGACAGTTTGAAGTTAAATTGATGTGATAAGGTAAAGAGGCCAGTTTAATATCATCCCCAATAAACTTTCTTAGACTCTAATTTATTTTTCATGATTATAAAGACATCATTCGCTCCTTCTTGTCTTTATGAAATGTTCATTGCATACTTCCTGTTTCAACTATTTTAAAATATGTCTCTTGTTAAACTGATTACATAAACAATATCAAAATGAGTTAAATTTGTCAATTCTGAGATTGGTTGTAATAATGGTCCATTAAAAATGTGAGGATAGTGGTTTTTAACTTTGATTACACAACAGAATCATTGTGTGGAGGTTTTGGAAATGTACTTCCTGAAGCCCTTTTTAAAATATACTAAGTAAATCTCTTGTAATGGGACCAAAAGACTCGTTGAAAAATTCTCTAGAAGTATCTTCACCACAGATTGAGTACTATTATAGAGATAGAGGCAAGAAGAGATTCACACTCTTCAAAGCATCAGTATTTAAGTGAATGATGTATGAAGAACAAATGAGACTTGGTAGAAATCAGAAGATAAAGAATAGAATACCATGAAAACAAGGAGGTTAGAACTTTCAATAATGAAGAACTATCAAAAACATTATAACTCACAGAAAAACCAAGCACAATGGGAATTAAATGTAGGATAGGGAACTTGTAATTACTGAAATAATATTTTTGGCTCATTAATTGGCAGAAAATTTTGGATAAAAAATAAAGGATGAAGAATGTGAATGAAATGTCTAAAAGAAATCCACAATCCACAATCCATATATGTTTTCATTTTGTTTGAAATTGAACCCAGAGCCTTCACAGTGAACTAAATCTCCAGCACTTTTTATTTTTTATTTTGAGACAGAGCCTAGCTGAGTTCCCAAGGCTGGGCTCTAACTTAACTGTCCTGCCTCAGCCTATTGGAATGTTGGGATCGCAGGTGTGTGTCACAATGCTGAGTTCACGAGTATAGGTTTTTAAAAGGAGAATCTCATGTAAGTGCTCAAATAATAGATTGATTTTGTTTATTCAAGGCCACAATTAAAGAGAATCTGGCAACTTTCTCTCTGTAATTATTAACAATGGAAACAGGGCAACAACGAGATCAACAACAGCAAATTGCAGTGAATATTGAGATCTTGTGATACAAGAGATACTGTGTTTGGATATGTTGTCTGAGATATTATTCAATTATCATATGGCCTGGAGGGTCACATAAAGATTTAAATTTAGCCAAGAGAACATTAAGTAATATATGATAACACAAATTCCATTTCTGTTTGACTTTTACTCTAGCCCTTAATTTCAAGATTTATTTCTTTACCAAAAAATTTAAAAGATCATTATAGATCTCATTTTGTGGTGATTCCAAAACATAAAACAGTCATTGGATATGAAATGCAAGGAAAATAAAACATGAAAAAATGATATTAAAGTTTTCCTTTCGTCTTAAAAAGTAACACTCGGAAGCTTTCCTGATTCAGTGTTGTTTTTCATTATTTTTCTAATAGTTATTATTTCAGTAGATGAAATACTTGCCAAACTTTTGTTAGTATCTTAATTGATACTCATTATTGTCCACTGGGAAAGCAAAACTCTAATATAAGGGGCTTTCTAGTTAATTTGTATCTGGACATGGCAACTATACATCCCTTTGAGGAGTCTCAATCAAAACCCAGATCTCCATTTTCAAATTTATAAACAAAATTGTAGGGAAATTTTAGCTCATTTCTTCTACCACACTTTTTTTGTTTGGTAAATTAGCTATTTTCTGTATTCTTCTGCTTCCTTGAACTATTTGTGTAGCATAAACATGGTGACTTTAAAAGTTTACATGAAGAATAGATTCCTCATATTTTTCCATCAACAATTGATTTTGTCCATCCTCAGCACCCGTAACTACTCTGCTCTGATGCAGATGCACTTGTGTTTGCTATGGAACTATTCTGTTCAAATGAACCCATTCCATTCTATTGCTTCTAATATAATCAATATACACATAACTTGTTATCAGTATTTACAGCCCAGATATTTCTGTTTCACAACAGTGTCTATCCTGTATCTATTTGACCACTGTATGTTAATATCTGATCAATATTTCACATAAACTTCTGTTTATGAGGTTGAAGGGGCCTTCTTTTAGCCAATCATCTCCTGCACCAAACCTCACACAAAGAAGATTTCTCTCCAGTTATCTCAATATATGAATGTTTATGTACATCCTGTGTATAAAAACAAATGTAGGAGTCATCTGTGAATCCTTTTTTTTCCATTTTATCCATGTTCAATTTATCAGATAATTCATCAGATAAACTCTAAAATATTTCCAATTTTGTTCACTTTTTCACCGTCACCACCAGCACCTTCATCCAGTTCCTTCATTCCCTGTTTAAAAATTGCAACACTTTTCTCACTGTTTCCCCTGCTGGTGATCTCCTTAAGACAGCCCAAATAATCTGTTAAAATGTAAATTAGACTGTAACAACGTCTCTATTGCTTTTCTTCAAACACATTATGCTTTCTAATAAAATCAAGAATAAGATGAACTTCTGATTCACAGAGCTGTACGTGATCCATTTCCTATTTACTGTCATTTCTATTTCCTGTCTATTTTATCCTTGAGGCCTTGAACAAAGGAGGTTTAGGTAGAAGATAAAAACAGTGAGCTAGGTAGGAGATGAATGGTACACAGACGCTTTGACTACATTAGCCTAAATTTCATCCCTTGGACGTGTCAAACCTGCTCCTGCACTAGGAACTTTCCACAAGCATCTGTCTCCCTCCCATGCTCTGCTCCTGACATTCTCACAGGTGGTCACCTCCAGTTCAAAAGCCTCCAACATAATAAGATCTATGGGCCAAATGCAGCTCTGGACATTTAGTAATGCGGCCCCATTGCTCGCAACATTAAGAGCATTTTCCCTGACTTGATTGTATGGTTCTTGAGCTTGGCCTTTACCTACCACAACGAAATACTGTGTAGGGATGGCCTAGGGCAGTGCTGACTCCACCCACTGCACACTCCCCCCATCACACACAGAGTCCGATTGAAACCTGTGTGCATCAGTGGTGACCTGCACTTGTGCACTTGGAGAATGGATGTGAAGGCAGTGATTACTCAAGAGTGTTGTAACCTCCCTACATGTGTGTTTACCTGTGAAAGCAGGCACTTATTGTTGTCATTAAGCAGACATATAAGTTTTCTTATTCAATTAGTAAACTGGACCCACCACTTCTATCAAACCAGACATAGATCCATTTATTTCACAAAAACAAGATTAAATAGTCCATGAATTTTATATTTATGTTGCACTCTTTTTTGTTATAAGAAAAAAAGAAAAACTTTTGTTACTTATATACATTAACTATAGCATGAATTTTACATGCAACCCAAGACAATTCCTCTTCCTCCAATGTGGCCCAAGCAAGACAAAATGTTTTTCACTGGTCTGATTTCAGTTAAATGACATATCTTCAGAGATACCCTTCATAAAGTTCCATTCTAAAATTATCTTCTAAGTGCTCTTCAATAGATTATATCATTTTAATACTTTGCATAGAGATTTTCTTTATTTGAAGTCATTTTGCTAGAGTATAACATATACAATAAATAAAAATATTATACATATAAAAGTTGATAATTTACACTTTGTGTCTTTAAAATCAAGGATTTTTTCCCCAAGACTAGATTAGTTCTTATGTAACCCAACAACATCAACTCCAACATGAGACTTACAGTGCAAAAGAATGTCAATGCCTAACTCAACATAATTGTATCTTTCAGTTGACTCTGGACAGAAAAATGTTCAGAGGAATTTGTTTCTAATTCTTGATTCATAAAACTTATCAACCACTACAAGAGCAACTCAGGGAGGACATTGGCCCAATTTCCTGTTTCTGGAACAAAATACTTGAAATTCATAAACCTTGAAACTCAGATTTTCAGATGATTCAGTCAATGGTCATCAGGCTCCAAGGCATAAATATTATGGCACAAAGACATGGTGGAACAAAGCCAATCACTTCATGACAACGAGAAGCGTGATATAGGGAAAGAGTGCCAGAAAGACATGTACTCTCCAAAAGCACAGTCCCGGCGACTCATCTTTTCTAAGGGCAAAACCTCCTATTAACACTTTCAGCTATGAAATAAAAATATGAATACACTAATCATTATAGCATCCCCTTGATCCAAGCATGTCCCTATGAGTCTGCTAATTCAGCCAATCTGCAAATGAAATTAGCTGGCAGTGTTGGTTTGCTTTTTTTTTTTTTGATATCAGGATTGAATTTGGGACCTTGTGCTTGTAAGGCAGGCAGTAGCACCACTGAACTAAATCCCTGGCCCTTAGCTGGCACAGAGGACAAAAAAAGACAAAAACAAATCAATTACTTTTTCCAACTTACGTCGATGTTAGCTATTGAAAGAGCAAGTTTGCACAAGAAAAGTTTAGACAAAGTTGCTTGTACAGGATCCATAGACCCCCGCATTTGCCAAGTTAACAATTTAGTAGAATAGACTAATAGCACTTGGAGTATTAATCATAGTTGCTTTCTCAGTATAAGACTAATAGAATTGGTAATTGTAGAGGGAGAATAGATCAAATCAATGAGCGTGCCAAATTTAAATTCCCCATTTAATTCTAAACTCTTTCATTAAAAAATTCCAACTCTGTTTTAGAACAGTAGAGTGCGCCTGTTAAGAACATCCAGAAGAATTTATATCTTATTATGTCATTATAGAAACATTTAAAAATAGGTCCTATATTATACTTAGGAACATAAAATCTGCAGAATGACTATGGAGAGTGAAATTTTATCAAATGGAAATTACCAATTTAAATGCCAATTCCTTTATTGTGAAACAGACAACTAGCTAAATATAGGGAATGACTTGATTTTGGACATCATTTCGTTGTGTTCTGCCATATAAATGTGTCTTTGTATAGTTGACTAATACTTCTTTTAGTAGACTTGTCATTTTTCACTGAACAGATGCCCTCAATTATGCACTGTAATAAACCATATACGGATGTGGTCTGGTTTCTTTAGTTGTCATTTTGTCATATTGTCTTTGTGATAGTTTAAGTCTTCTCAATCTAATCAGCTAACTATAATTTTAGGGTTAATGCAGGCAGCATAATGACAGTGTTAATGGATGCCCTTTGCTTACTCGAAAAATCTGGGATTCAATGAGTAATGAGTAATAGCCTTTCACCACAGTATTGCATTTCCAATGACCAAATTAAAGTGAAGTAACTTACAACTTGACTGCATGAATGAAGACTTATGAACAATTCTATAGTTGAAAACTACAACAGAAACTTTGGTCATCCAACTGTGAAAAGCAGAATGCTTGTAAAATAAATTCCATGTTTATTTGTTTCTTGAAATTAAAAAGTATTATATAGCTCATACACTTTGAGAGTTTTGAGTTTTTATTATTTTAGCGATAGAAAATGACTTCTTTTAAAAACGGTAATCAGGATAATGAAAACAATGTGATACGATGGAGTAATATTTTACATTTTTAATTTAATCTAGTATCACTTCTGGATAAAGCACTCCATCTCTGAATCCATATCCAGAATCGTTCTGTGCATATCTCTATTATGATCTTATTATTTATAATATTTACTTATTTATATCACTATTCATCTATCTGTCACAGTGGTTGGAACACAGTCATTATCCAACAGATAATGGTAGAATTAAGAAATCAATGTCTATTTGGAGAGTTTATTAAATGTAGAATAACCTGTTGTAGGAATGATGTGGTAAGGGATAAAAGATATGGTTAAATAACTGACTTTGAAAATGAAAAAAATTTCAAAATTTACAGAATTCAAAATAACAGCAAGTTAATACATGAAGTTTATTCAGTAGATTAAATTTATCAGTTTTTAATTGCATAACATTCAGTATTTTCCTAAATTTTGCTAGAATATAAATTAGGTGGATTCTCAAAAATTTGATTATAATTTAGTAATGTTTCACTTGGGCCTCCTCTTTTATGGCAATATCCAAGATTTGAGAATCATTTTATGTGCTTCTCTTCCTACTTAAAATCTCAGCTACAGTAGACAAACAGACCTAATTTCTAGTAAAATCTCTTACTTATTTCCTAAACCTCATCCATACTGTGGTCCTGACATTGGTGTTTATTTTACAAGATTATTCTGCGAAAGAGCCAAATAAAGTATTGACATCGTAGTGTCTAACGATAAAAAGTGTTGATAGAGGTTTGGTTGAAAAATATGGTGACTTAGGAACTGCTTCACAATGTGACAAGAATAATGGTAATGTGCTTGAAGTGAAGTGGAGTACTTTGAGTGAAAGGAATAGCGATGTATCCTTTACTGCAATTTTTAAAAAAATTAAACAATCAGTGCATATTGATTGTATTATGCATGTGAATTTATTTTATGTCTTCAACTTGTTAAAATACAGTTAAGTTCAGCCTCTTTTATTTGTGCAGTTCCTATACAGATTTTCACAAGGTGGACCACACTGTTAGAAATATGTCATTGAAATTTTATAACAATATTGATATTTATCCGAGAGGAAAATGTGATTTTAAACTAGCTGAAAACTATACTTCAAGAAGTGATTTGAAAATAGTGTTTTTTTACGTACAGAAGCAGATTTCCAGGAAAATGACTGAGGAAGAAAGGAGATCAGTCTTTTCCACTACCGTTGCCGTCAAGTAAATATGTACATGCTTAGTAAAGTCCTACAAGGAAGGATCAGCAGCTTAATACGGACAGAACAAACATGGCTCCCAACCTTACTGTAGAATTCCTTAAACTTACATATTATTTAGAAGCATAAATGTAGAACAATAGAACAAGATAGAGGTTGCACTGCATCATGAGGCTCCTTTGTCACTTTGGCTTGGGACTCTCTAGCTTATAGTCAATTATTCAGTATAAGGGAAGGAATGTGTGTGTGTGTGTGTGTGTGTGTGTGTGCGTGTGTGTGTGTGTGTGTGTGTGTAAGCAACAGTGCCTGTGTCACTCTGGAAGAAGGGTGGTAATGTTCTCTGGAAGAACAACTTAAGTAGGGAGGAAATTGGAGCTGTAAAGTGAGAGAACTGGAAAGGACAAGAGGGCACACTAAACACTTTCTCAGAGAAGTTTTAATACTTATGTTTTTCTCTTTTAAATGCTAAAACATATGCATGCTTGTATTTCCCTACATTTTTAACTTTGTACTTTTCTCAATCTATTAATTTAACAACTGTAGGGCTGGGGATTTAGCTCAGTGGTTCTGCTGCCTGCCTCACAAGCATAGGACCTGAGTTCAATCTCTGGTGGTACAAAAAAAAAAGAACACAGAAAATTTTGAATAATTCTATTCTTAAAACTATACATACAGTGGGCAAGTTATTATATGACACCATCCAAGTGAAACATAGCTATTTTAAGGGACCTGACAATGATCAAAAGATGAAAATTATTTGCACTTCCCAACTCTATAATTTCTACATCTATTGTAGGTGTTCATCATGAGGAGTTTCAAATAACTAAGTGAACAAGTTACACAAAGATGTTTGTCTCAATTCTATAATAGAAAATTAATGAATCTAACACAAATTACATCAGAAAGGATTTATTAAAAGAACTCACGTTCATATTCATTGCTTATAGATCTACAACTCTTAAAATGTGGAAAAAAAAAAAAAAAAGAAAGAAAGAAAAAAAAACGATACAAGCTTCTTACAGGCTAGTGTAATGAAGAGACATTTCGGACCCCTGAGATTGTCAGAGAGCACATACGTGGTAAGTGGAAAAAGCACCCTCCTTTCAGCTTCCACGTTTCAGGAAGGTTGCGGGGGCAGGGTCACCAAATTACTCACTTTGCAAGAGAACCTGCCAGATACACAAGATGGGTGCTTGTAAGTGAAAAAGTAAATGAGGTGAGCATTTTCAAATTGTTGCCTTAAATTTAGTCACTGTTCTCCCTATAAGAAAAAAATAATTATATCTCGCACTAGAGTTAAAACTGATTTAATATATATTTAAATATTATATATTTAAAATATATATTTAAAAGGCAATATATTTAAAAGGACCATATGAAAAAATCTCAGTAATACTGACCAGTGATATTGAATAGCCTATGGTATTTTACAGTGAGCATATTTTTGGCAAACAAACAAAAAACAAAATAAAACAAACAAAAAAACTGCATGTCTGACATTCTCTTTCTTGTAAAATCATTTGTTGCATCACAACAAGTGATTCGTTAATATATCTCTATTTCAAAGTTAAACGCAAAATTCCATAAATGTTCTAACATATTTCTATACCAATAAGCAGTGATGAAAATAATAATTATTTTAGTTTTAAAATTATGTATAAGTAATGCCCTTCGGTGTAATGTTATAGGATCAAAATACAGAATGGCAGTAGAACACACATCATAAAGTAATGGAACAATTAATTATTAAACTAATCAAAATAGTCCTAAATAATTCCAATCTTCTGCACAAAAACATAAGAAACTAAAAACCTCAGAAAGAAGGGACTGGAATTAATATGAGAAAATGAAAAAATGGAAACATAGTCTTTGTAGATAAGGAGGGGTGGAGGGGTTGCAGAGTTGGCAGGGAAATGGGGGAAAAAATAAGAACCAAGATTGATTATGTAAATGCACAAATTTCCAATGATGCATGTCATTATATTGTATACCTTAAATGTACCAATAAAATTAATTTGTAAAGCTCTGACATTTTTACCATTATACTGATTAGTTGATTTAATATTACACTCCTTTTTTTTCTTTTAAATTGAATTTATTGGTACATTCTAGGTATACAGTACAGTTACATTCATTACTGGGATCTTGTAACTTTACATGCCAGGTCTTGGTTCTCATTTTTTCCCCTTGTCCCCACCCTCCCTTCACCCCCTCCTCTCCTCCCCACCTTCAAACACTTTAATTCTATTTTTACATTTTCTCATATGTTTTTTTCCTTTTCCCTTGTTCCCCTTTCCCTATCCTTCTCACTGTCCCTATACCTTTGGTCCTTTTCTTCCTATTTCACTTTGCTAATTGTCCCTTTAGGATCTTGAGTACTATTTTAGTTTTTCACACCAGAGAAACTATTTGGTATTTGCATATGTGTGACTTATTTATTTCACTTAGGAGTTTATCCTCAAAATGTACACATTTACCTATGAATGAATCTACTCTCTCATTCTTTATGGCTGAGTAGTATTCTATTTTATAGAAAAACCACATCTTCTTTTTCCAGTTTCCAACTGATGGGCAGATGGGCTTTTTTCAAGTTTTAGCCACTACAAACTGTGCCACTAGAAATAGGGATGTGCATATATCACTCTGGTATGATTCCTTTAATTCTTTGGGAAAGATACCCAGCAGAGGGATGGCTGGGTCAAATGGAACCTCTAGTCCCAGCTCTTTGAGGTATCTCCATATTGACTTCCACAGTGGTTGCACCACTCTGCACTCCCACCAAAAATGGAGAAGGGTTCCTTTCTCCCCACAACCATGCCAACATTTGTTATTGTTTGATTTCTTGATAGCAGCCATTCTATGTGGGGTGTGGTGAAATCTGTATTGTTTTCATCTGCATCTCTCAAATGTCCAGTGATGTGGCACACTTTTTCATATATTTACTTGCTGCTTTTATTTCTTTGTCTGAGAAACGTGTGTTCATTTTAGAATTTTAGAATTGGGTCTTTATGTTTGGGGGTGGGCTGGTTGTTTTGAATTCTTTATATATTTTAGATAATAGTCCTTTCTCTGAGGAGCAGCTGGTAAAAAGATTTTCCCACATTGTATGTTGTCTCTTAGTTCTGTTGATGGTTTCTTTTGCAGTGCAGAAGCTTTTTAATAAGATGAGATCCCAGTTGTTGATTCTTTCTGCTAGCTCCTATGCTACTGAGGATTTGTTCATAAAGTCTTTTCCTATGCCAATGTCTTCCAGAGTTCTGCCTAACTTATCTTCCAGCAAGTTTAGTGTTTCTGTTTTAATATTTAGGTATTTAATCCACTTGGATTTTAATTTAGTGCATGGTGACAGATGAGGGTCTAGTTTTAATCTTTGGCATGTTGAGATCCAATTTTTCCAACACCATTTATTTAAGAGACTGTATTTCCTCCAGTGGGGATGGGCAGCTCCTTTGTCAAAGATGAGGTAGCTGAGTGCATCTGGAGTTGTTTTTGTGTCTTCCAAACTGTTCCACTGATCCTCAGGTCTGTATATTACACTCATTTAAAAAAAAATAGCATGATCATGTATCGGAAGTATACTTGAACCTAGAGGTTTCTTAATGCAAATATTTAAAAGTCTTTGTCATTGAAAAAAAAGTCAATGAGTCACATCATCTCAAGGCAGTTAGAGATCATATAATCCCCAGTAGGTAGCGTCTGCTGCCTCTTTCAGGCAGAAGAAGCTATAGAACACAGACACTGCCCCAAAAGTAGGCGATACATGTTCCTGGGTGGGGAATGAGACAGAGGATTAGATTGTGGCAAAGATGGGGAAGTTGGTGTGACATAGAATTTAAAAATCACAGAGCACATATGCAGAACAGTTCCCAAAGCCCTGCCTATAGACTTCTGGCATATCCTTGAGCAGGTTTTTGATGGGATGGTGTAACCTGACATCCACTGGAGGAATAGGTGATACAAAAAGTACAATCTAGATTGAGTTTTTTGCTATTGTGTTCGCTCTTGCATGGCGGCTCACCCTCAGGCTATAGGGTAGACTTCTTCACTTTCAAATCCTAATTTCATTTTGCAGAACATTGTTTCTTTTCTCACCCTTAATAAACTTTTCCAACCATTAAGTAAAAGAGTAACAATAATACATAAATAAAAACATGAACATTTATGTAAAGGGTTTATTTGTCTGATATTTAACTATTTTGTGTATATATATATATATATATATATATTGCAATATTTATTAATTATACATATTAGCCCACAGTAATCTTTAAGTACTAAATAACATATATATATATATATAGTCATATTTGTGTAAGCATTCCTGTATTCAGTGTGAAAACTAATTTACATATTTACATGTTGAGAATTGTATTTAGCTAAAATTAAAATTTTCAAAAATGACAAATGATTTAAAATCTTCTATTTAGCCTCTGAATATATCAAAAGGCAGTGCAATGTTTTTCCGAACTTCAGTAATTGTTTGGAAAGGCAAATGGATAATAATTCATACTTACAATTTTTCTCATTCAATCACTATAGAAGTTATTCAGCTTAGCACACAATTTCAATGATTGTAAAACATTCCTAATTGGAACTCTTTAATGCAACAAGTTCATTTAGAATAAAGGAAATTATAACTAATGCATAAAAATGTAATCATTTCAAGTATTTTCTCTCAAAGATGCAATCTAGTCAGAATAAATCCTAAGAAATTGAGAACTGAAAATAAAGATAGTAATAGAGATGCATAATCACCTTAAAGGAGGTGATAGCTAAGTTAGTAACAAGTAAGAAAAGTTGTAGGAACTCAACCAAGGTCAAATGGACAATATTTAAAATTATGTTTCAAACAGGAAAATAGTTTCTTTATATTTTATTATTTCCCATCTAGTGATTTTTTTCTACTTTTTGTTCATTGTCAATTGTTTTATGTGTTTCACGTCTTATTTCTTCTATTTGATTACAAACTTCTTTTTTATTTTTTTAATTGTTTACTGGTACATTCTAATTACACAGTACAGTTACAAACTTCTTTTTTAAAGAAAAGAATAGGTTTGGGACACAACTTTATACTACTGTTGTATTGTCCTTAATGCACAATGCTAAGTGAATGATACATAAGATTTAAACACAATAACTTACTTCATCTTCCTTCCTGCTCTTCATTTTCAATTATGTGCATACATATATGTACATATAAACTATAATTTAAAACTTTAATAGGTAACTAGGATTTTAAAGTGAAAAACATGAGTCACAAGAATAATTGATAACTTGATAATGCTATGCAACTTTCAAAATTAAAAATAATATTTTAAACAAGTAAACAGGTGCTAGAGTGTACAAACTAGTACATTTTCACATTAATAAGTACATTTACTTATCTTGAAATTGGCTTTTCAATTTGTGTGGCATGACACACTGTACACAAATCCATTTCTTGTATTTTTTGTATTTTTTCAATTATTTAAGTTCATTGGTACATTTTAGGTATCCATAATAATTGCATTCATCATAGAGAATATGTACCTGTACATGATATATCTTGATTCTCTTTCTTGTATTTTCACTATTGTGTGCTTTTTTCTGAATATATTCAAAGGTTACCCTGTGAAGAAAATATAAAGTTGATTATGGCTTTCCCTTAAGAATTTTTCTTTTATATTTACTGTGTGTATGTAAAGAGCAATGCAGTAATATTATGTCTTTACTTCTTGCTCAGATAAATTTATGTTCACCCAAACAACTTACATTGAAGTATTTTGCATAATACTTTGATGTATTTTGCATAAACCAAATTATAAATTGTAATCTCTCTTTCTAAAGGCTTTTAAACACAAATGGAGTTTCTGAATGATAAGCAAATGTTTTAATGTAAAGTCACTAGCTGTGTTATATTTACATGGTGAAAAACTCTTATTTTCCCTCCTAACTTTCTTCATTGTTGCAGCTTCTTCTCTCAAAATATATGTTAATATGGCAATTTCCCAACAATGAAACTAGTCTATCACTTTAAAAATATGATGTGCTATAACATTGTTTTCATAAGTACACTTTTATCATTTCAGAATGCTTTCTGCTGTTTACATATTCAAATAACAGAATTCAAATAAGTTCAGGTCTCACATTTACTCAACCACCCATAATTTTTCATTAAATCAATATGAAAATTGTTGGTGCCCTCTCTTAAATCTTAAAACATAACTTTTGATCTTTATATAAATACCAATTAGAATAAGCAGCACAATTGTAAATATGCTGTTCTATAATATCATTAATAAATATTAGCATCTGAATATTGATAAATTGTCAGTGTGTGTCTGAAGCCGCTGAACTACCTACTAGCTTGTTCTACATAATTTTCCATTACTCAAAATTATAATTAATTTCAGTAACTATTTATTTTGCAGTTTATGTCAGATTGTCCTTTAGGCATTGGAAAAATCAAGTGTAAGATAAAGTTCTAAATATCAAAAAGCTTATAATAAAAAAGAGAAGACATATTAAAAGCAATAAATAATTATAGAACTTTAGATAGTGGAAAATTTTCTTAAGAAAATGGATAAGGGATCAGAAAAAGTAAGGAATTTAGGCCTTTAGGAAGGAGCTGATTTTTAAGGAAATGAAATTTAATGTGTTTGATTTAATTAGTGCACACTGTATGTATGCATGTAGGGAAATTTACTAAACCCCATTAAATATGTATAATTAATAAATGTTGATATATTCATTAAGTACATGTTGATGTATTAATTACATATAAAAAACCAAATTTTAGATAAAATCATCTATGGAAAGATACGCCTGAAGCATTTGCAGGGAGTGAAAAACAGAACATGCAAAGATTCTATGAGGCAAACCTGGCTTATTTCATGAATAGAGCTGCATGCATTGGATACAAACTTTGGTTGCCTAGGGACACTAACATTTTGTTTTGGTATAAGTCATTCTAAACACAGCTCTGTCTTTTAATATTTGCTGTCATCTGGTTCTATTTCTGTCCCAAGTATTTTCTCAACAGAGAAATACTGCAGATGACAATGTGTTTGTTTGTTTGTTTGTTTGTTTGTTTGTTTGTTTTAGTATGTGGGGGTACCAGGGATCGAACTCAGGTTCTTGTGCTTGTGAGGCAGGTGGTGGAACCACTGAGTTAAATCCCTAACACAGATGGCCATATTTTAACAGGAGGTTCTCATAAAAGCAGCATGGTTTGTTTTTTCTTGGCTCACCACTAGGTGTACTCTAATTTTGGTCAGCATCATGGTGATATCATACTTCTAATTTGATACCAGGTATACCAATATTTTGGGGAACATCTGAAAATTAGTCAAAAATTTTTACAAGTGACATTCCGGATTTTGCATATGTAGCACTCCTCTGCAAAGATAATCTCCCTCTACTCTCTCCTTTGCATCTCCTAGATACTGGAATTCTGCAGTATTAAAACACTTTGTTAGTTTATGAATATAACTCTATTAGATAGAAGGAAGTTGGATTGAAAGATTTCTTCCAGCACATCCTGTGCACGGAATTCCTGATCTCAAGGAATAAAGAGAAAAGGGAAATGTATTATATATTGCATTGCAATTATTCTGAGATAGACTTGATATATGTTTTTATTCTCCAATCATAATTCAATTAAACAAACACATATTGATTATGTATAAATGAGCTATTTCATGTTTAGTCAGTTTGCATCACTGTGACAAAGTATCTGACATAAACAAGTTAAAGGAAGAAAGCTTTATTTTGTTTCTCTTTTCTTTTTGGTACTGGGGATCTAACTCAGGCCCTTGTGCTTGAGAGGCAGGCAGTGGAACCACTGAGCTAGTTCCTCAGCTGGAAAGCTTGGTTTTAGATCTTGGTTTCAGAGGCTGAAGTCCCTAGTCAGCCAACTCCATTGTGTTTAGGCCTGTATGAGAAAGAAACATCATGCTGCTAAGGTGTAGTGAGGAAGAGATGCTCACCTCATGTCAAAAAAGAAAACAACAGAGAAGGGGCTAAGGCCAGATTAAGTATCCAAGGTCACAGCCCCCCGTGATCCACTCCCTTCACCTAGACCCCATATTCTTTTTCCATTAACCTTTCAATAATGCCATCAAATTGTGACATTGTCTATGGATAAAGTTGATGAAGGTAGAACCCTTATGATCCAGTCACTTGCCAGAAAACTCAAACTCTGATTACAAGACATTTTGGGGAAGATGCCTTAGATTTAAACCATAAGCATGCTTAAGCTTAACACTCATTATGCAAAAATCTGTGTATCTCAGTAATATTATGATAATTGCATAACTATTTTTCCTAGCATTTGATAAAAAAACACCATTTAGAGATGGTGCTGTTTTTTAAAGATGGGGACATGAAAATAGAACTAGAGATAGAAATAGAAAGATACGTTAGTTTGCAGTTTATTTCCAAAGACCATTTATCAAAATCTGCAGATCTCATTGCCCATTTAATTTTTCTTTCTTCTTTATTAATAAAATAAATTGATACTATCTGCTATTTCACTTTTAAATAAGAGCCCCTATGGTGGAAGTGAACAATTCTCAAAAAGAATGTGGCTGTAAGCATTTCTTAAAAAGATAATATCTTTCAAAAAGATAAGTTTATTACCAAAATATAATGCAATGCTTACAAAGTTACCTTTTATCAGGAGCTTTGCTGTTTGGATATTTGCCCGAGTTTTGAAGAGTGTTTAGTTGGCAACTTCGGATTTTCACTCTTTGAGGGTCTACTTTATTTTCTTAGTTATGCATTTCTCAATCTGCTTCTAAATTTGATGGCTTCTCCATGCAATCAAGCTTTTGTCACCCTATTTTGTCAACTTTGGTATTGCAACTCAAATCATTTCTCTGCCTTGCTAACTCTGTCTCAGACCTGACAAGAGAACTGACTTGAGGAGTCATTTGAAAAATAACTTGTTTATGTAAGATCACCCACTCTCCTACTTCCTAGAGATCAATGAAGATCTCTTAAGATTCCCATTCATCATACTCTGTCCTGCTCTTCCCATGGATAGAAAGCCAAATAGTAAGATCTTTTTTCCTCCCTGGAAGATTGTTTCAGCATAGAGATTTGCATAAATGACATCATGGTTTAACTATGGGAAATGTATAAATGAAATAATAAATACAGAACAAGGGAAACTCATGGTTATTTTAAGCTTGGAGAAATATCTAAAAAATGGATAATGAAAAGCTGGAGGTGATCACCAAAGGTTGTTAGAGGTTATATTCAATAGCTGAGCATTTATTTTGTTTTTTTCTGGATGTGCTGAAAAACATTTAGTTCTTTCAATTTCACTTCTAGATGTTTACACATTATACCAGCATTTATATTTGGTTTATCAAGAAAAAAAGACAGAAGAAATCTTATTGTGTTTCTCTCCCTTTCTATGCCTTTCTTTTGAGATATAAAGGTAACTAATGTATGGAAGAAATACAAGGAAAATAGATTTTTGGCTCAAAGTAAAAGCAGAGATGAGATTGCAGTTTGTGAAACTCCTTTTTAGAACTTCACTCTCAGACATGTGAATCTTCAACTCAAATCTCCTTTCAAGAGAGTACTTGGTGCGACCGCAAATTAGCCAGTAACTCTTTTGAGTTCATTTTGGGATTTGTGCCATCCAGTGAAGGAGCAAGACAGTGGTAAAAGAATCCAGCCAGTTCTGCCTTATTTGGAATTCATTTAATGGAAAATATTTTCTTTAGACAATCGACCCTTGCTATAGAAAGATTTCATTCAGTTTTTATTCCAATATAATAGAAATTTTTTTTTTTTTTTTTTTTTTTTTTTTTTTTTTTTTTTTTTTTTTTTTTTTTTTTTTTTTTTTTGGTACCGGGGATTGAACTCAGGTCCTTGTAAGGCAGGCCACCGAACCGCTGAGCTAAATCCCCGGCCCTAGAAATCTTTGCCCCATGATACTTTCATCTTTCTCCTACTTTAAGAATACATGATATAATAAAAATTGTGGGCTCTTAAATCCATTATAGCAGTGCAACCTACAATAACCGAACAAGTAGAGGCAAACAATAGTCAGTGTTGATCCCATGCATACCCTCCAACAAAACTCCTGCCACTAATTCAATAAATCTGAGATTCAGATTCAGGATTGTCACTACCAAGTATATCTACTCCATCAAAATAGTTCAGACAATGTTCCCATTTTGAAAATATGCCTAGTTCTAGAAAAAATTATCAGCATTTGCCTTCTCCAAATCATCAGTTAAGTTTAGATGTATAAGAAAGTAACTTTAATGCAAGGGCTAACACGACTAAGACAATACCTGAATATTGTGTAATAGAATATAGTAGAAGGAGATGACATTTTGATCTCTAAGCTGATTGACGTTAGCTTTTTATGTTTATTTGTTTCATATCAGTGGTTTTAATCATACACAGAGGAAACATATTTTCAAGAAATTTTGCATGTGTGCATAACATATACAATTTTTCTCTTGTCATTATTCCCTAAACAATAGTTTTCAAGAGCTATTAACATAATGTTTACATTGCATTAAGTATTATAAGTATTGCAAAGATGAGTTGAAGTTTGTGGGAGCATCTGTGTAGGCTCAATGGATTTTGTAGTAAAGCAATTTTTATAAGAAATTTGAACATCCACAGATGGTGGTATACACAAGAGGTTCCTGAAACCAGTGGATGCCAAGGAATGAATATGTATGGCAAAATAAAGCACTAATTTTGGCAAGAATTGGGATTAAAACTATATTAATATGTTATAAACAGAATAGAATACAAAATTCAGACTTTGCATTATCACCGTGAATCTCTCTGGTGTGTGAGGGAGATAAGTTCCAATCTCTCCTTCATAACATATTTCTAAAGTACTGTACAAATTATAGGAGAAATGCTGGAGTTCAGATTATAAAAGTAGGAGAGAAAAAAATTACTAATTATTTTCCTACTCTTTTCACTCTGCTTAATTCCTTTGCCGCTTGATTTCCTTTTCTTATGTCTTGTTACAGTAGAGTTTGGGACTTTCTTCTTCCCCTGCCATTTCCATTGGCTACAGGTTGTCTATGTCAGTGAGAATTCTATCATCAACTTGCATATATTTCTTTGCTCCCTTTGCTCATGCTCTTATTTGACAACTAATAGAAAAGATTAAAACTTTTTCTTGGTGTCATTTCCATAAGCTTAATTTTTGCAGCATACTCTTACGGTTGGAATTAAAAAGGTCTCCCAAAACTTCATTGTGTTGAAAAGGTAGTTGTTAAAGGGCTTTTGGGAAGAGGTTTGACCATGCCGGCTCAGACTTTACCAGAAGAATAATCTACTGATGAGATCTTATTTTGAGTGCATTATTGGAAAGTGATGGAACAAGAGGTATGGTTTATTTGAAGGGAGGAGATCCTGGGACTGTGACACCGGGGGCTATATCTGATCCCAGGATTCTTCCTGTCCTGCTCTCCTTTTTTTTTTTTTTTTTTTTTTTT
>NW_022900918.1:21363426-21400861 GCF_012274545.1 Fukomys damarensis | reverse complement strand
TTTTTTTTTTTTTTTTTTTTTTCTGCTTCCAGTTTGTCATAAAATAATCACTTTCCTATTCTGTCTATTTCTGCCATGTTGTTCTACTTTTCCATAGGCTTAAAGCAATAGAATCATACTACCATGGACTAAGACCTCTGAGACCATGAGCCAAAATAAATATTTTTTCTAGGTACCGAGAATTAAATTCTAGTTTTTCTTAAATATTTGGTCACAGTGACAAAAATATAAAACACAAACTGAAAATCAAGAGGGCAATAAATTGTATTAACAACATAACTTGGGCATAGAAGGCATAGCCAGGTCCAGCAGTGATTTTAATCTTCCATAAGTGTGTCTTAGTTGATTAGTGTTCATTTTCAAGAAAGGAAAATGTCAATCTTTAACTGGAAGAACCTTAAGTGCACTGAACAGTAGGCTCCATGATATAGAGTCTTAGGAGTTCTGTATGCCACAAGTCATTTATTTGATTCTCTTTTCTTTGCAACAAGATTAATCAATGCTACAACTACATCTTTAGAGTGGAGATGATGTGATGACATCGTGCAACATTTAATACCTCATCATATTTTGTGAATGAGATACATAGACCTGACCTTTGTAGAAAATTAGATGAGCTAGTACTAATGCTATGATTTCAACTTGGATTTTTTGTGTGTATATATTTACTGTTGCTACCTCTTTATAAATCATTCCTTTGTTTTGTGATCACTAATCTCAATGATTTTTTAGGACAATATTTACTTAGTAACTAATTAGGATTTGATATTTATTTTGTACAGATAAAATTATATTTGTGTTCATCCATGGGAATTTTTACATTACTAATATTAAATTTTTATTTCTGACCAAAAACTGATGTTCAGGACTTAAATCATACAGCCTAACATAACCCACCGTTTACATAATCCATAGCCTAGTTGGCATGGTAGTCAGGGGGATTTAGAAAACTATATAACTGAAAACCTTACCTTTTTGATGATTTAATACTTCAAAAGGAATGAGTCAGTCAACAGGAAAGCAATCAAATTTTCTTCCACAAAACATGTTTTTAAATTCAAGAATCCTTTAGCCATACATAAAAATAGCAGGGGGGGCATGGTTTGTTGCTGAAGGCTATATGTGGTAGACCCGTATATTACTCTGTGGCATTTCAAGTAGAACTAAAAATATATCTGAATTTGTACAGAGCCAGAAGTCATAGTGCCAGGAGAGCCATATGGAGATGTTTTGACTCCTATTTTTGCGGGAGGGAGTGCTTATTGCTAGACCAAGGTGGGACTCCACAGATACCTTTCTAGTTGATAATACAAGTGAATGAAAAGTTGCAAAGGGCCCCATGGGTATTGACTAGATTCATCTCCTGAGTTTCAAAATGGAAGGTTTTACTTACTGCAATTCTGTGACGCTTATTAAAATTTTCTTTAAACTGTACTAAAAATTATTTTTTTGCCATGTGGTGAGATAAACACATAAGAACCATTTTAATGGAAATGGAATAGGTAGATTCCAAAGGGCACTGTAAGAACCCTGAAGAGTCATTCCAACAGGTGTCACTAGAAGAATCCTGAAAAGTCATTTTCTAGAGCTGCTGAATAATTTGGAGATGGCTCTTTATCTCTACACTTCAAAAGTAAGCTTTCAAATGCTTACTGCCCACACATTATATTTTATAAAAGAGGATTCAGAGATCTAGTCTTAATGTGCCAAAATAAAGGCAACTGGAAGTACATTTGGCACATATGGCCCCTGAAATTCTAATGATTAGACGCTTACATCAAGATGTGTACAAGACAATTTTCTTGGGTGTAACACATGTCTATCAAATTAAAATTAAAATCTTGATGACCCATGAAAATACCTGTTTTGTCTGAGGAAATTATTGCCAGTGAAAAATGTATCTATACCCCAAAGGTAAATATCACAGCACATCCAGTAGACAGGCAAATGGGTGCAAGTCTGCACGGAAATTATGAATGAAGTTCTCACTTAAATGGACGTGGTGCTGCAAGGCTCAGAAAGCAGACCAGAATGGTTGGATTTAGAGGTTACCATCGTGTCTGAAGGCACTGAACCTTCTTATGACAGAGAGATGACACTGAACCACTCCCTATCGTCAATGCAAAAGAATTTCGTAACAGAATTTTAATTCACAGAAAGCACTCTCAGACTTCTTGGATACTTTCCAGACATTCATGTTATACATGCATATGTTGAAAGAGATCTTATGGGAGATAGTGTAGACTGCCTCAGGGGTGGGTCAGGCTCCTGAAAATACACCCATAAATTTTACATGATACCTAAATGAATCAAGAGTTTGGTTTTCCACTCAGTCAGCCTTTCCCCAAATCTGCCTGTGCCCAAAGAAATGCTGCTCTGTTTTTGGTAAAATTAACTGCGGGAATATTGAAACTTGCATTTACAGGCTTAAGAAAGTGAACAGTGCTATTTCAAATTGAGTCATAATATACATCATATGTATGTGCAGGACAAATTAGTACTAGTAAATAATTAAAGAACTAAACTCTGCCTTGTGTCTCTAGTTCTCGGACTGTATTTTACACTGTAAAAGTAGAAGATTACTAACTTTTCTAAAATTAAGTATATCCCTTAATCCATTTTGTATTTGTTTAACCAATTCAGCTTAAAAAGCCTGGATTTTTAATCATCCACCTTTACTTGTTAGAATCATTAGTGCTTGTATTGGACCTAGGCTGAAAGTTAAAAATGATTGTCGAACTCTAAGGCTGAATAATAATAAATTTAATTTAGCATACTCACACTTTACCGGTATCTTTACGAGGGTTAAAACCTATGAACTGTGTAACTCCTTACCACTGCCTAAAGAAAAGTGATTCATCTCAGGAATCATACACAAAAAGGAGTAAAATCCAAAAGGTCTTTTTGGTATAGTTTGGAAGTTATTTTGATACGTGTTAAATTAAAATGTGAAATTTTTTGGAATATTTTTTGAACATTTGCTTGATAGAAGGACATATGTTTTTTAATTATCTTAAGATTATAAGAAATAGTAAACAATATAAAACTTGTTTACAAATGGCAACGGAAAAACTGAGCGTCTGGGAGCCTTGGTAACTTGTATCATATGGTTGAATGTTATTGTTTTACTTGTGAAATGTTGCTTCTGAGACTAATTGACACCAAATTCTTTTTCACTGTGTCTTGGAAGATAGATAAAACTTTCTTTTTCTTTTCTTTTCTTTTTTCAATGAATGTGCTGAAAATTTTGAAGGGATAGTTGATCACTCTTGCATCCACTACACAATTCACACCCTTGACATCTACCTACCCATTAAATGTCAATAGTTGGCATTCAGGTATTAAAAAAAACATTTAAATACTTCCTAATATATTGAACTATCTCTAAGAGGGATGAGAATGTCTTCTCTATCAAGGATTTTACGCAGCTGTTCCCAATAAATTAAAAATGCAATGAATGAAATGGTCCATGTGACCTTTGTGGAACCTGGTTTGGATTCTAAGAATTTTGGGCCATTTTAAAACTGAATATTATTTGCTGAGATGGGAAAAATAGGCTTAATTATGTAGGAAGTGTAGACCATTTGATTCTCCAGGGAGTGAAGAAGCTGAAAAAGAGTAAAGATTTTTGTTTTGTTTTGTTTTTTACATTTTACGGTGGGTAGAACCTGTAATACATTACTGAAACTGCAGGGTAGGGACCTCTCAGGCTCAAGAACTAGAATGAACACTTAAATTTGGACAGCAGATTGTTGTCTGTGACTTCGTGTTGAAGAATAAAACAGGTCTCCTTGTATCACCTTGTGCAGGTGTCGATAATTTATTTTTTTTCACAAGAAATTAACTTATTTTAGTTGTTTTTGAGAAAAGTCTTGCATAACTAGTCACTTTTCCATTGTGGTGCAAAACAACAACAGATGATAAGTAAATAAATAGAGGGACTTTGTTCTAATAGAACTTTATAGACAATTTGAATTTTATATAATTTCAAAAGTAAAAAAATATTATTTTTAATTTTTTCAAGAACTATGTAATACTCATTTTTAGTTTGCTAGTCCTACCCTACAAAAGCAGCTACCAAGCCACATTCACCTCTTGGAAGGTGGTTTGCTAACGCCTGAACTTCAATGAGCATCCACACCCTTGGCTCAGACAAGAGTTCATCAGCTCAAATGCTGAAAATTGTCCACCAGGCATTGTTATATTTTGGAGACCAGGAAGGAGAGGTTCCAGACTCTATTGCCATAGAATCTATGAAGGAAACATTTAGCTCAGTGGTTCTGCCACCTGACTCGCAAGCTGAAGGACCCCGAGTTCAATCCGTAGTACCAAAAAAAACAACAACAAAAAAGGAAACATCCACTTCTGGATTCCTTTGTGGTTCCCAGAGACCATTAATATTGTTTGTGTGGTACAACACAGAACCTCAGGCCCTTCCTAACCCTGAATCAAAACTACATCATGACGATTGATTCCTTCCTAGGTGATTTCTGTGAACATTAAAGTTTCAGAAGCACTGGTCAATACCTTGTAAATTATAGCGACTATGCACGGATGGTCTTAAATTGCTCCAGATTTTAGTATATATCATATTTTTATTTAAATTCTCTTTAGGGTACATCTTTAGGATACATACACACATATATCCTCAAACTGGGACACTGGCTACCATTATTTTCATTTCCAGCACTTCTTAAAAGAGCTTTAATATTTATGTGTTATCAGACATTTGCACTGATATATATCTGAGCTTTTTAAAATTGTACTGAAAGAATAGCAGAACCATGGAAATAACTTCTTATTCCTTCAAAGGGTGAAGGATATTACCATCACAAACTTTTGTAGATGCATAAAATAAGTCTTATCACATAATATGTAAGAGTAGGAAGATCAAGAGATATTTTACTAAGTAGAATTCTCAAATAGGAGTAATTGTTTTATTTAATCTATGTGAAGTTTTCGACCGTGCTTTGTTCTTTTTTTTATTAGTACATATTTGCTGCTCATAATGATTAGAAATACCTTTGGAAGTTGGTAAGTATATATAATGCATCTTGATATCAATGTGTTCTAGAAGACATCAAACAAATAGTTTTGTTATCTTAGTCTACTGAAATGAGTAAATTCAACATAGAAGCCTCAAATTTTAGTAGAGATTTACAAACCAAAAATAAGTCTTAAAAACCAAACTAATATGTGTACTTTTGGTTTAGGATTAGCCATAATACTATTTAGACCATTTGTGTCACCAGAAAAAGGTAAAAGGCTAAACATCTGATTATATTTTCTCACAGAATGCAGAATCTGTTGTTTTAGTTGGCAATTTAGTAGTTCATCCTATAAAACCAATTGTTTATTCATTTTATTATATGAGCAGTTCGTCAGAAATTTCTCATGTCATTTTCAATTAATAATAAAGATATTCAATTTTTAATTATATGTCACTATATAAATTCTTAACTCAAATATATTTTACCTATATTTTTAAATGCTATGTAGAAGCATAAAAATTATACATATTAGTGAAGTAACAGGTAATTTTAACATATTCATATTGCATAAATATAAATTGAACCTATTTGTACCCTGAAAAAATCCCTCATACCCTTTAAAATCCTTCATTCTAGGTCTTTGCAATATATTGCACATAATTGTTGTGTAAATCATCCTAATATGCAATAATGCCAAATCATAAACTACTTTTAATTATACTTTTATATATTTTATTGAATATTTCATATATTTTATTTAGTAGATCTAAGGGGATGGCTTCTTAAAAATTCAAATTGTAAGGTGAAAAATTCTACTTCTTCCTCATTTATGAGGGAAAATTTCTCTGTTGTTAAATTCAAGATAGATGTTAATATTGGAATTCACATTCTCATGTTCATGTATATAAAAGCTGCTGTTTTATTATTCCTTTAAGATGAGGAGAAATGCAGTACTTAAAATATACATAGTATTTCCTACTCATATATAATATTATAATAAAGAAAAAAACAGAGCTTATTATATGAATAATGGTGACAACTTAGATCAATCACATGACACAGACTCCCTACTCAAATTTTTTCATATCCAACTGATATAAACTATATAGAATGATAACTATTAGTTGTATTAAAATACGTAGCATAGGTTAAAATTCTAAAAATTGATCTTAAGAGAAATTTTATACATCAAAAAGAATGTCTCAGCAAATCTCATTCCAATCTTTACTCTTTTCTTAATGTAATGGTATTCACACGTGGATGGATTACTCAAATCCTTACAAGTACTAACAGCTTTTCAATTTTCAAATCATTTTGTATTTATTTTGGAAGTTTTTTTTTCCTCTAAATTCTTCTTAGCTAAAGAACAAGCAACTGCTAATTTAGTTTTCTAATGAGCAAGATACTCCCTCTCTTGCCCACTTTTGCTTTGGTATTTTTATGTTTGAGGCTTTGATTACCCTGGTTTATAATTGTCTGACTCAGCCGGACATTGTAAATGAGAATCAAATCACAGATCTTGAATTACTGTGTATATTAGTTTACCTTTAGCCCTATTTAGAGTTTTAATCTCTGAGGGTTTTGTTGTTGTTATTAATTTTTTTAAGGTAGAGTCATTTGTTAATAAAAAAGAAAATCTAATTGGGGAGAAATATTGTGTTTGATCCAACTAAAAGTTATAGTTACTTTTCCCAAAATATTTACATAAACAGTGAGCTTTTACTTATACTATGATTTTATTTTGATATCTTACAAAGCCAAATAATACTCATGCCAAAAGCTTAATTTTTTCCCTTAATTTCTGCCTGCCAATGTTCTTCCTCATTGGATTTTTTTCCTTCAAAGATCATTTCTACAATGCTCAATCTATTAAAAAGTATGTCTAAATACAGGTGGTAAAAACATGCATTTGGATATACAAAAAATTCATCAAAGTGGAGAAAATATTTAAAATTTATATAGGTAATTTATTTTTTTCCAATAATTTCATTTAAATCCCCCCCTTGTTTCCCCTCTTTCCCTATCTCCTTAACCTCGCTTATATTAGCCAGCATTCCCAGTGCTGGGACAAAATAAGTGCCCCCACACAAAATTTAAAGGAGAAGCAGCTTAATTTAGTTCATAGATTCAGAATTTTTAATCCAGGTTCAGAATATCCAAAGCCAACACACCGCGATGAAGGACATGGTAGAACAAGGCTGCTCACTACATGGTGATGGAAAGCAGAACCCAGCGAGGCTTCCACAGAGGGGAGACAGATCCTTCACGATCTAATTACCTTGCCAGGGGTTGTTTTTATCCCATGAAGTGGACAGTCAGGATTAACTGGCAGAGTCCTCTCTCTCTTCATTTTCATTTTCCCTAACTTTTCCATTCTGTGACCCACACTTGAAATAAGACCTAACCCTAAGAGAAGTTGTTCAGGTGATAGAAAAATTTAATTAATCCTAAGGAGTTTAGGATGTTGATTTCAAAAATATTCTTATGCCTATTCAAGAATAAATATAGAAATTTTATATTTTCTTCTTGTTATTTCTTATTGATTCAAAAACATTCATTGTCAGATTTGTAATTACTTTGTTATATATGCCAACACTATTATATAAAAAAATAGAGATTAACTCATATTAAATAATATAATAAGTAAAATTAAATGTAATCCAATTGTTAAGAAAACATATTTTAGTTTAATAAGGAAAAATTTCAAGATTATTTTGAAATGGTGCCATACCTGTTACCACATACATGCAAACAGGGAAGTTTTTAGTTTCATTCACAATATTATTAGTTCTTCAAGAAACCATATAAAGTGGATTCTAAGAATGCCATTTTATAAAAGAGAAAAAGTGGCTGAAATTTGGTAAGATGCGTGCTTAATACTACCCATCCTAAGGAGGCAGGATCAATATTCAGACTCAGATCTATAGACTCTATAGCCCATGCTTTTTGGGGGGTTGGATTTTTTTTTTTTTTGCCCTATGCCTCTATTCTTAAAAATGTATATATTGCAAATTGCATCGGTTGGACAAATGACTCCATCAAGCACCATGTGGGAATGAGCCATTTGTGAAGAGATTGTTTGAATTACATATTGAAGGACATCTATCATAAAAATGCAATATGCCTATATTCCAGAAGGGAGGAAGCATGAGCAAAACCAGAGGTTAACCTAGCACAAGGAAAATGTTAAATGCTAGTTCCTCATAATATTTACATGACACTCTGTTGATAAAACCAAGCAGAGTTTATTACTTGCAGCTGTAATAGAGATCAGTCTTGAATTTAGCAACATCTCTGTGGAAGAGTTCAAAATGTGAATATTTATGAAATCTGTATGTCAGGTTCAATATTTATTTTTCAATGTATGACTAAGATGAAGGATTCTGATACACTAGTTTGAAATTGATAGGGGTAGTAGGAGGATGATTGATATAGGGGGATCAATGAATTTGGGGTTCTCTGTCCTTTTGATGCTTCCTATTGGAGAGATCACACATCTGTTGACAAAGTCCTTAGGGGGCATATAGAGACTGTGTCTGCTCTTTATAAAAACAAAAATGAGGTTTCAATGGAACACATACTGTTCATTTACACATTTTACTGAATTTCACACTATAAAGACAGAGTTGAGTGTTTGGAACAGAGACTCTGACCCCAATGTATTACAATATTTGCAATCTGGTCCTTCACACATAAAGGTCAGTTCAGTTTTCATGTAACAAATTAGGTTTCTCCCAGATTGGAGAAGTAACATTTGTTGAAAATCTACTCTTTCTTGGTGTGTTAAATATTCTTAATTACAAGTTAATTAAATATATTTCATGATTAATTATACATATAACACATACGATAATATCATTTATGTTATATGTACTTTATTATAGTTAAGTATTCTTATAATTGTCATTCAATTTTTATTTTATGGAAAAGTTATTCAATGCAAGTGCTTATTCCAGTTATAGAGGAACTGTAGTGAGAAAACACACACACAATTTGGAAAGCCCTCTGTTGATATAGCTTCATTAAAATAGAACCAGAAGAAAATATAATACATGTATAAGAAATTACAACATAAATAAATATATATCTACTATGTTACACAACAATATGCTATAAAGAGGAAAAATAACAGCACTGAAAAATCCTAGGAGGTAAAGATTATGACGCAGAGAGTGATAGAATATGTATATAATGGTGTTACGGATGCACCTAGACCTTTGATCTGATCAGTCTTCTCCCAGCTGCACTCAGCTGCTGGTACCAGAGACAGGATCCATCACTGTGGGTATTTATATCTTCCTGCACAAGGTTGCTTCTTGGCTAACAGGAGCAGACCAACATCATGAGGCCTAGGAGCTTGCTTATGGGGTTCTCCTTAAAGACTGACAAATGAAGGGAAAATAGGCTTTATTGGAACAACCCCAGTGGTACCATTAATACTCCACAGCTCTCTGGGGGATCTGATTGTGACGAGTTGTGTAAAAAACATGCTACAAATTACTTCATAGTTGGCTGTTTAAAACAATTGTTAAGATTTGCTCATAAAATAACACTACAGTAATAAGGCTAGCTTCTTTTTGTTGTTGTTTCACTGTATATCAGCTGGTAGGCTTAAAGCCAGGGCCTCAGAATCGTTTGAAGGCCCATTCGCTTCTGGAAGTTTGTGCTCATGTTGGATAAGGCTTTAGGGGGAGTTTGCCACCTGGGATATTTAGGTGTAACCACTCTTGAGGCCTTTTTTTCTCTTGATGTAGTGATTCTCTCCCCAGGGTTAGAGCACGGCCAGAGCCAGCCTGCAGTCACATCCACGTTTATAATCCAACCTTAAGACTCATGCATATTCGCCTTACCCTCATTCCACCCATTTTATCCACCTCTTTGTTTAACCTAACATCAAGGAGAGTACTGCCTAACTTGTCTCCCAAGGCAGGTTAGTCAATTTGACTTTGTTTATACAAAGGTGAACATAAAACAGTATTTGGGAAACATACCATACCATGTTCAAGAAAACAAGTGTAGACATGAGTCTTCAGATTTCCAAGAGGAGATGTCAAGAATACGCAGCACAAAGACCTATGAGTTTAGAGTCAATGTTACCTACATCAAATAATTCAAATGGCTAAAAATTATTTCTTTTTCCTATTTAAATATTCTAAAAATCTATTTTCCCAAATGCTCTTTGCATTTCCCTCTTTAAATGGACTCCTATATTCTATGTTTGTATCTCAAAGAAGGGGAGTGAAATCACATTAGGTGTGGCAAGATAGAAACTGTTTATTAGATGCTTCAAGTTTAGATGACAGTCACAGACCAAAAATGACCAACTTTTGCACTCTAAGGAAGAAACAATGCTTCTTGCACAAAGGATTTGAAGGGGGAAATAATTTAAAAATCATTAGAATTCCCTGATTTCTCAGTCTATGTGAAACACTCACTGTGAGGGACTAGTAGTTTCTGCATCAATGACAGAAGCTTTCAAATAACTCTGGGAAAAGATAAGAGCTTCATTGAATTTAAATTTAGAAACTTTCAGAATCATGTCAGAATTGATTTCTGGGAATAATATTCCCTCATCCAGTAGAAAAGGATTTCTTATCAAAAGTTTTTTTAAAAACTGGATTTAAAAAAAAAATGAGAATCAAGACTTGCCATGTAAAGGTACATGATCCCAACAATGAATGTAACTGTACTGTATCCCTAAATGTACCAATAAACTCAATAAAAAAAAAACTGGATTTAAAAGTATTATATTTAGGATGAGAATTCAGGCCATTAACTTACGTTTGCCTTGCCTTTAATTATGTATTTTCTTCAGAATGAAACTAGTTTTCAGTTTCATGTTAAATGACAGCCACTCCTTAGCTCTCCAGCCATGCCCTCCAGGAGCATTTTTCACCAGATGATTACAAGCAGCACCTTAATTAGTTCTTTCAGCACTAGGTTAAATGTTTCTAGGTTCCAGGTCTGGCACTACCCTTGATTTTATCTTCCCTAGATATTAATTATAACTATACTAAAATTTCTATTAAATTTCTTTAAGATCTATAAGCAAATTATGAAGCCAATTATTTTTTTGTAAGTGAGGTTTTTTGGTTAAAAGTGTGAGACTCCCTTTATCTAACTTTAAAGAAAATGAGAATTTATTGACTCATAGGATTTATGAGGCAGAAGAGAAATTTGGTTCAAAAATAATAGAATTCACATGGTTCTGGGATTTATTTTTAAAGACAAATTCTCAAGAGTCTCATTGCTTCATTGCTATGAAAATAAATAAATATCTTTTTTCATTTCTTTTCCTTTCATCACTCTGCTCATGTTGAAATTTCAAAGGTAAGAGTATTTTATCGAAACCTCCACACGGTATAAAAAGAAGTGAGTAACAACACAGAAGTAAATCAAGCTCACACAGCAAAGACAGACTGAGAAACAAGCACAAGCATAAAAGAAAAAAAATGTCACCATGAAAATCCAATATCTCCCTTTGTCTTTGAGATGTACTCTTATTGCCAGAATTGAAATAACTCCACACAGGTCAGCGTTAGGTGAATTTACACTTCTCCTTTTGGGCTCACACCAGTTAGTTTGCTGTTACATATGGATATCTTGATTTTTTTAATTCCCTTATTTTTAAACTTAAAATTTGGAAATGGCCCAATCCATTATTTTTACAAAAGGGTTCAGTAGAAAATAAACATTTGTGTCAAACAACTAACTTGCCAGCAAAATAAACCATTTCTATTTGCCTGGAGTTCATGTTAGTTTTCAAATTAATCCATAAATTCATAGATTAATGGTTTTCTGTTTAATTTTTTCCAAAAATACTAAGGCTCAGATTTAAGGGCAGGATAGTAACCAGATTGTAGAAAAAAATATAGAGAGAGGCATTGTCCTTCTTAAATATTTATTTTACGAGTGTGATAAATATTTGAAAATTTAACATCTTTCTAAAATTTAAATTAGATGTTGGATTTGTTTAATTTAAATAATAAAATGAAACAATTTAGTCTGAGATTTTCTTATCAACTCAGTATTTCACTTGTGTGTTAGAATGCCTAAAATGCTGAAACGGAAAGCAAACTTCAGAAATTTTCTAGTACTCTATTAAAATGAGCTCAGAAAAATTTTGCTTAGTGATTTTCTTGTTAAATAGTCAATTGTTCTTTTGTCTTAGATTTGGGAACTTATATGTAGAACAATAGCTCAAAAAATTTCATTTTTGAGTCCATGGATACTAGCATCATCGCAGAAATCACAAAAAACCAATGGCTTCCCATGGGCTTTCCTCATTCTAAGGTTTTTTTGCAATTTAAAGTTTTCTAAAAGTTTGTTAACACGTGGGATTTTTTTTTTTTTCTGGGATTCAATACCACTATTTACTGGTATTTTTATTGGGTGTATTTCTTGTACAGCCTTGCTGAGTTTCATGCTGGGGCATTCATTCTCATGTTCAACCATTCTGTACCCTTCCAAATAGCTCTTCCTAGTCCCCTTATATCGACCTATATGTGAACACCTAGGTATTTAGAGCCAGTGTAGACAAAGTAGCACAGCTCTGGGGTCCTGAAGTCCACCGTAAACTAATTTTCCTAGTATCTTGTAATGGGTTTCATTCATCACTCTCTGACACTTTATCTCTCATCACTGATCACAGGCCATGTCTCTCTCTGCGTTAGCCTTTTAAGTCTTTGCAGTCTCATTCACTTCTCTCTCCAAGTCCTCCAACTGTACATTTCAGATTTTTTTCCCTATGATGGATGAATGGTTTCCTTTCTTCAACTTCTCTAGGCAGGATTCCTCTTTCAACGACTGGGCTTCCTGAAGCCAGTTCCTATTATGCATGTGAGAGACAGAAAATCTGTTTTACTCACTGCGTGCTGTTGTCCCGATTGTCCAGTAGCCAATTAAATTTTTATTTGGATGCAGTAAAATGTATTTCCCTTTAAATTTATTATTTTTCATTTTGCTTTATGTGTGTGGTTTTTTTGTGATGACCACTCACTTTCTTTGCTCTTGGAATTTTTTCTCCATCCTTTAATAAGTTATAGTGCATTTACTCTTGTAATGCTTTCTCCACATTCTATATTCTAGAACAAGAATTGCCCTTCTGAAGACAATGTACTAAATATTTTCTGTTCTTTATTTTTTAAACAGCCAACAAGAGTAACATGGGCCTCAAGACTTGAATGATGACAATTATCTAAAAAAGAGAGAGGAAATAATTTTTAAATTCTTCTTTAGTTGGCTTTTAACTAAGCAAGATTGTCCAAAAATGTTTAACGAAAATATGGGAAATAAGTATGTCAAAAGAAAAGTCAAGTTGGAGAGAATCTTTTAACTTAGAAATCTTAAATGAATGGTTGTCATGAGAATGACAGAGCTGGGAGTGAAGGGCTATAATTACCCAGTCTGTGTCCTCACTGCTGTCCTCCTCTGGTTCCCTACCCTTGACCTCCAGGATACCAGAGTATTGTAATTATCTCTACAATATCAACAATAATTGCCAGTCCCAAATTTAATTTCCTTTCCTTTATTTTTATTGAAAATTATTGACTTTCATGCGGTTGCCTATGCTTTCATTCTGGTAATTCTGTCTTCGTGTTTCTGCTCTTTTATTTTTCTCCCTTTTGTTTTTTTTTCCTGCATTCCTGACCCTCTTCCATGGGTTTCACTAAGTTCTCAGCTTTCAGAGTCGGTGGGTAGATATTTCAAAACTCTATTCATTTTTCTCATTTTCTCTTTCATGAAATACTCTTTAATTGTGATCTCATTTAGCCCAGTGATGAGTGTTTAAAGCACAAACCTTGAATCACAGTCAGACTTGATTTGAATTCCAACCTCTTACAGCTTGTTAGCATAGTCTTATATTCAATTTGTGTAACTTTCAAAAAAATTGACCTATCTAGAGTGAATTTTCCAAATTATTATATAAAAGGTACATATCTCTAGATTATTATTAATATTGGTACATCACACCCAATATATGTAAAAACCAAATTATCACCTAATAAATATTTTTTCCTCCCTCTATTTCTTTCTCAGTTACCACCATCATCAAAAGAGAATTGATTTACAAAGTCCAGATTTTTAAAGTAAATTTCCATTATATATCTAATTAATTTTTATATACTTTGGTCATGAACATTTATTCTTTCATTTCTATTTTCTCATAAATACTTAAAATACATTTGGTACAAGGCATAAATATTTTAATAATTGTTAGCTAAACAATTTATCTTTTAAAAACTAGCATTTGAATCTCCTGATTAGTCTGTTTACTGATATGTCATTATTGTATTGCATAATATACTTTGCATGGCTAAGAAAAGCCTCATGAAATATACTTAAGAAAAATAATACAGTATCTATATAAGTGTTTAGAGTCAAAATTCTTCTGAATAGTTTAAGTTCACAATGTAATTAAAAGTACATTGAAAATGTTAGTATAGTAAGTGACTATATAAAGTACCAGCTTAAAATACTTTCATATTTAAGTTTTTGAAAAATTAAGTGAAATACTTGATAAAATATTTGCAAACATTTTTGGACCTGCCATGGAAGACACTCATTGGAAACTTATCCTTCAGTATATTAAATAAGTAATTTTTTTTCAGATGCACTGGCTTATAATAGAACATTATTTTCAATCAAAAGTTCTGCACTCTATAGAAATGGTAACTAAAATAATGATGCTTTATTTCTTCCATAGAAAATAAAATAAATAAGTAAAAAATGTTTATATTTGTTTTGCAAAGTTAGGCATCTACAATTAAATTTGTGATTTTCAGAAATCTTCATAGACTGACAAGGCCACACTATTTCAGAAAAATAAAGTGATTAAAAGTAACATGGAAAGATTGAGAGATATTGTATAAACAAAGAAAATTTAGATCTAATTTTCCTATAGGAAAAAGCCAACATTAAAAAATGACAACATACATAATGGAAAAAAGTAAACCTCATAAGTACTTTTAGTCAGTAAATTGAAAGGGATAACATCATGTACTTTGTATTATGTGACTTAGGCTATCATTAGATATCTTAGAACAACATTCTGTTTGTATAGAATAAACTTTTCTGCCTGATATGGTTAGTGTCCATCTCTGTCAAAAATAAGTCATTTCTCTCCTATTTGAGAAAGTTTAAACATCATTCCTACTGACATTGAATGCTTCTTCTTGTAAGATGTACTATTTAAGATCCTGTTAGATGAAGCTTGTAATTCAGTGGATGAGACAGATATAAGACCAAAATTACATGACAGCTCTGTAGATCCAATGACTTTTATGGGCAGTGTATTGGTTAGGTTTTCATTTCTGTACTCAATACCTCACAAACACATCCTAAAAGAGGAAAGGTTTCTTTTGGTTCATGAGTTCAGAGATTTCAGTTAAAATTCACCTGGATCTGAGTCAGAAATATAATGGCAGAAGGTTGTGATGAAGAAAGCTGATCATCTTATCACAGGTAGGAAGCACAGTAAGAGGGCAAGTCAGGAAGGAAGGGGGTGAGGAAAGTTATACCCTTCACAGACACACTCCCAGTGACCTACTTTCTCCAATAACCCTTCCAGCTACCAACATATTAATAGACTTACCCAGTGATGAGGCTGGTACTCCATAATACGCTCTCTTTCGAAAAGTCCCATATCTAAAGGCCTGGGCCTTTTGGGGGATATCTTTGAGCCAAACCATAAAAGGCAGGGAGAGTTCACATGAGAATCTCCTAAAACTCATGCAAAAATGGGAAAGCAATAAAAAAAAAATTTCTACAAAAAGAAAACTTGAATTGTGTTAAAAAATATATACTTTAAATGTGCTGGCATTTTCTATAACAGTACTGGTAAAATAATGTATCACATCAAGCAATACTGTAAACCAAAACACTGTATTGAGAAAAGCCATAATGCATATAGAAAATGCAAGCAGTTAGTGCTGAAGAATGTAAAGAACAAATTGAGAACAACATTTAGGAAAGAGTGAGAAATAGGCTAGTCAGGTCACAGAAAGCTTTACATATTTCATTTTGAAAAGCTGGTCTTGTTGAATAGGTAGTTTGTACTACTGAAGAGTTCAAAATAAGATAATATAATGGTGAAAGTTGAGTTTTAGGCAGACTATTTTGGCAACATATTAAAGAGGGATTTGAACAATACAAAAGAGAAACCAGGAGGCACTGGCAGTTGCCATAGGCAGTCAGAAATTCCAATTGCCTTCGTAACGGGAGAAGTTTTCAAACTGGAGTAGAAGATTCACACTTGAGAATTTTCCAGGAAGAGTCGTAGGTGTGATTACGTTGGACCCATCCAGTATGGCAGGATAATCTTCTCGAGGTTCTTAAATCAACACTGGTCCTTTTACTATGTGATTTAATGTTCACTGGTTCCAGGAAAATTTTATGAATAGTAGAAAAATCATTACAGGAATTTCAGTACATAAATGTCACTTAGGGAAGGCATTCTTGTTCTGCCTACCGTATACTTACCATAATATAAGACAGTTGTGTTTATGATCAAAATTGTCATTGTTCTCTATATACACAGGGAAATACTTGATATTTAAATACAGATATTTATTTTGAGGTTGGAAAAAAATTTAGTAAGTAGGCACATTTTAAAATACAGATGTGTAAATTAAAACAGTAATAGTAGTAGAAATATACACAGTTATTTAAATGTAAAAGTTTGACATTTGTGTAAAGATACACATATTGTACATGGGTGGGTCTTATCTATGTAATGATACATGCATATGTATCATGAAGAACATTTTATAGATGTGCATATATATATATATATATGTACTTATATGGACATATAAGACTTATTTATAAAAAATCTTAATGAAGTACTTTCATTCACATTAAACAAATCTGTTAGTGTCTGATAAATTCACTTGATTTAAATCATAATTTTGTTAATATTTTACACAGTTTAAAATCTATTTCTGTATTCCCTATTATCTCTTCCCAATAACATGTTTCAAAAGCTACTTTCATAAAAATAAAATTTAAAAGTAGCACTTAAATTGCAATTAAAAGGTAGTGCCAATAAATACACAAGTATGTTTGGTTTGCTGTTCCAAGAAGACCACATAAGTTAATGTGCATAAAAGCTGGGTAGAAGTGGATTTGATTATGTTGGCAGAAAAAAATGACAAATTGCTGCAATGTTTTGGAATTAAATGAATTCATGAGAAAAATACGGGAGCCAACATAGAAATACAGAAATAGAAACATTAATTGAAAAAAGAAAAGAAAAATACGGTATGCTTGCATTCGTTTATAAACAAGGGAAATTACACTGAAGGATGAGATAAGCTAAATATTTAGAAACTACCACCTGCACATCTGAAGACCATATGGAAATATGGAAAAGAATTCTTTATATGCTTTTCTAAAGAAAGTCAGGGAATAAGAAAGTAGGTTAATTCTCATTAAATCTGGAACTATGACGATCTAATTGTCTTTTCTAATAGATCAAAACCTTGTGGCTTGTGACTATTATTGGAAGACCAAGGAGTCTGCATGTGTGCTTGTGTGTTTGTGTACCAGGATCTGTGCTGTGTCTGTGTGAGTGGACAGCTATGTATATGTATAAATTAAAATTAGTAATCAATTAATACCTTAGTTTTGACATCAAGACTAATAATAAGATGTCTGCTCTCTTGAACTAAAGACTTTGTTGACCATACATGACAACAGAAGTCTTTGCTTCCAAGACACATAAGATAATATCTTTTATTATTAATATATCTAAAGATATTTTGAATAAACTTTAGATGCTAAATGAAAGAAGATGCTGTAGAGATTAAATAATCGAGGCAAACAGCTGAACTCTTAAATTTTAAACATTAAGTTTTGAAATATTGTAATAATGACCACTAAAAATGAGTAAATATAGACTAAAAATTAAAATTCTTAAACATTGTGGGACACAGAAATAAAAAGAGAAAAATACTGGGGGGAATGCATGTAAAAGAAGAATAGAAAAGGGGCACTGATTTATCTCAAACGATGAAAGCACACATTATTGAAAGAAATGGTCAATGATTTTCTAGATTGGGAAGGATGAGTTTTTAGTTGAAGGGGGCAAAAACTGTTTGATGAAAAAATGACTTTCAAAAGAGTACAACAAATTGAATGCTTCCAGAGAAGGAAACAATACAAAAGAATGAAATCATTCTGATATTAGACTTCCTACCAACAATAGTAGATGCAAAGGAAGTTTTTTTCATTGAGTTTATTGGTACGTTTTAAGATTACAGTGCAGTTACATTTATCATTGGGATCGTGTACCTTTACATGACTGATCTTGTTCCTCACTTTCCCCCATACCCTGCCCTTCCTTCATCCTCCCCACTTCCCTCTTTACAAAGACTTTGTTTCTATTTTTTCTTTTATCATATTTTTTAGTTTCCCTTATTTCCTTTCCTCTATCCTTCCCACTTCCCCTACACCTTTAGCCATTTTCTTTCTATTTTGCATTGTCAGTTATACATTTGGATCTTATTTACACTTTTAGTTTTTCATTCATAGGAAAATGGATGCATAGTGAGGCCACACTCTTAAATAAGACACACATGTGTAAATAACACATAGTTTCTCTGGTGTGCAATAGAATATTAAGTAATTGCTTGCATGTTCTGATTTAGAATAAAATAAATTGCATTAAATGTTTCTGGGTGTGTGTGCACATGAGTGTGTGTGTGTGTGTGTGTAGAATCAAGTCCATTCATTCAAGCATGTTTCAGAATGCAGAATGTGTTTAACTTGCTAGGTTTCTTTTTTAAGAATTTTCTTTCTTTTTTTCTCATTGAGTTTATTGGTACATTTTAGGTACACAGTACAGTTACGTTCATTATTGGGATCTTGCACCTTTACATGACAGGTCTTGGTTCTCATTTTTTTCCCCTTGCCCCTGCCCTCCCTTTATCCCCTCCTCCCTTCCCTATTTACAAATACTTTTTTTCCATTTTTTTAAATTTTCTCATATATATTTTTTTCTTTTTCCTTATTTCTTTTCCCCTACACTTCCCACTTTCCCTACACCTTTAGCTCTTTTCTTCCTATTTCACATTGTCAATTATACCATTAGGATCCTATGTACAACTATAGTTAATTTTCTTAAACCTTGGGATTTAGCTCAGTGGCACCATGCCCACCTTGCAAGCACAAGGTCTTGAGTTTGATCCCTGGTGCCAAAAAAAAAAATTAAAAAAAAGTATTTTCTTAAGGAATAGCCCAAAAGAGTGGAAAAGACTAGACAATTGTGTCTAAATGTGTTAGATTAAAAAATGAAAATCTAAAGAGTGAGAACTGTGTATAGGATTTTTCCAAGGGGACAAAAGACCTGAGGGAGAGGAAAGTAGAAACAAAAGTGTTGGAAAGGAAGATGCAGGTTATAACAGACACTGAAAAATGAAGAAAAAAAAGAGACTACATAATATGAATGTGAACATGATCAAGCTATAAAATAAAAAAAGTTGATACTGAATGAATGTGTAAGAATTAAATAATGTCAATAATTAGTATTAGTCAAGAAACCCTACATTAGAAATACAGTAGGAAAGAAGATAAACCTTACTGCTGAAAACTTCCGTTTACGTAGTAATAACAATCTAGCATTAATGTATTAGTGTTTGACTTCTTAACTATAAATAGAACAAGGAAAAATTAGTTGTCATTGAAGAAAGTAAGCATCAATAACGTTATAATTAAATCTCAGTAACCACAAAATCAAAGGTGTATCTAAAAGGAAAAACGATATGGAATAAAAGAGGCAAGTTGAAAAAATTAGGAAAGCTAAGTCTTCACCTGACATGCTGAAGATTAAAGAGATGAAGAACGTAGCTGTGTCTAGCACCATGAGCTCAAGTTCCAAATGCAGTCAACAAAAAAGCAATAACCAAGAGTATAAATAGTAAGCTCTGAGAAAGGAGAACTGGCAAAGAGAATGATACAGTCAATCTAAAGCTATGCATTTTATTTAGTGATACAAGAGTCATAAATCCAAGTTACAAATGAAATAAAAAATTGAAAATTTTCCATTTGAAAGACAGATCAAAATGAAGGAGAAAACAGGAGACAATTGCTGCTTTTTAATAATCAGTCTGTGCTTTTGATGAGACTGAGTTTGGGCATTGAGTTTGGACTGTGATAATATAACAACTTTTAAGAATTAATATGAACTTTCTATTTTTTTTTTTGCTTCCAGAAAAGAGCAGCCAGCAATTTTGTTGTTGTATTTATATCATAAACAATCATAATGCTTTAAAAATCTTCTTTATTTTATTGTTCTTGCCCAGTTGTCCACAACATCCTGTAGTTTCATCTAATTTCTGGAGTTAGGAGTTAAGCCTCAGCGGAAGGCAGTAAGTCACTCCTTTCTTCCTGCCCAAACATGTGAACCTCTTTCCTTTTCCAAAGTTTATTCCAGAACACAACAATTTCACTGCCAGTTAGTACTTGGATCTTCATCTCTTAAAGGTCAAAAACAGTAGCAGAAATAACAGTGATGACAAAAATCAATACTGCCCAAAAGCAAACATGGTAATATTTTCTTTTTTTTTTTTCTAGGTTTTATAGTTTTCCCTAACAGATTCCAAAACTATATTTTATACCTTTCAGTAGTTTCCATCAAAACTTGGATTTTTATAGCAAAACAGATGTATTGGGTAGGATAAAGGAAAAAAGTAAATAGAATGACTTTATATCTGTCTTACTATGGAAAACCTTGAAAATGAATCCATCACTAATGGAACAAGTTCTAATGAAGCTTTGCTATCTTGTTATTGGCTAATATCATGTATCTTCTGGGAATTGTGTAATTCAGAAATTCAGAGGAGAACACAGTCCTGAAATAAAACCACAGATCCCTGGCTATTAGTTCAAATTTAAATACCAGACACTAGTATTCATTTTCCTTCATCTACTACCTTCATTATAGCTATCTGATCTCACATTTTAAAATTTAAATTTATTCTGTAAGCTTTTAGTTTTAACCTCAGGGTTTCCAAGGCTTTTAATGGAGAGCTTTATTCCTAAGTAAATGTAGAATTCCTTAATATCCATTAATCACAGAAAGACTGAAATTGTTTCATTTGCTATTCAAAGGGAATTCACCTATGGTACCTACGATAGATAGCTTGAATTATTTCTTAATTTGACTCTAAAACCTAGAGGAACATAATGTTTAAATTATATTTCCTCTTCTCCCCGGTGAAGAAAGCTGGTCTGTTGTAATTTTCATGAATAAATTCAGAAATTTTACAGTGTTTTAACTTTTATTGTTCTCAATCACTACATGTCTATTTAGGCTCTTTGATAAATAATGTATAAGTACATATATGTAATTTAGATTACTTATATTGTGTTTCTAATACAGATATGTTTTACATCAAATTAAAATACCTTCAAAGAGCCAGAGAAGGTAAATAGCAACTGTGAAGTAACCAGGAATATATTACACTTGATCAAAGTTAAGTTGTTAGCCTAAGTTATGATTGGCTTATATAAAAGAGTAGGCCATTTTAATTTATTTGTGTTACTCAACCAATTAAATCTTTATATTATACCAAGGAAACTTATATTTCCAATTTAACTGTGATAATATATCATGTTATTGAGAATAGTTAATTTATTTTATTAAAGTGCTATTGAGATAGATCTAAATGGATTTTTTTTAGAGGGGGGGAACCAAACTTGGATCCTTGCTCTTGCAAGGCAGGCAGGAGAACCACTCAGCTAAATCCTTGGCCTGATTTAAATGGATTTTTATCAAGTATCTTCTTCATATATTGTGTAAAAAGAAAATAATAAGAAATAATAGAGTTGATGAGAATCTTTTAAACATCTCTCCAAGTCTCTCAGTCTTTTCTCAGCTTATCTTGCCCATGTTCTCATTTTAGATATTATCATTCTACATTAAGAATATCGGCAGTGAAGCACTTCTAAAAATGATATACTACCCTGATCTCTGAGATTTTTGTTCAAACCATTAGCACTGACTCTGCAGATCTTGATACCATCACAATCTTGATCTTTCCAGAAATTCTAAAGATGTTTGCAGACAGTGATAATGTTACTCACTTCCTGATATCCTTAAATATTGTCTTTGACTGAAACATTAAGGAGTTGCACTTGTCTGGCCAACTTTCTTGGAATTCCAACCAGGAATTCCAGCCCGCGTGTTCACAGGAAATGACAGCATCCGAAATGGTTGTTGCTCAACAACATTTGAATGATGCAGACAATTTTAGAAAAAATAATTGACAAAACATCTATCCTACAATCAAGGGAATGTACTAAAATAAATAGCAAGATGAATTGAATTTAGATAAAATATGTTAAAGTAGAAGGTACTTAAATCAGCAATAGAGCTGGAACTCAAGAAGAACTCTAGTACATAGGGGTAGAAAAGAGGACAAGTGACATTGAAATGTATGCAAGTTACTAGTGGCTTTGGTAAAAAGTGACATTGCTTAAATGTATTGGAAGAAGCATTGTTGTGTGTGTGTGTGTGTGTGTGTGTGTGTGTGTGTGTGTGTGTGTGAGCGCACGCATAGATAAATATAATGGAATTGTGACATTTAAGTTGCTTGCTGTAATTAAGGATAGTGGTCAAAAGTATAGGCTTTTGAGAAAAAGTGTTAATTACAATAACATAGAATCTACTGTGCATATAGTTTTTAACTAATTGAAGTAAACAAAAAACTCTATTTTTGTGCTGAAAAGAAGCATACTGAAACATAAAATTACAAAAGTCAAATTTTACTTCAAGAGTGGAAAAAATTTATGACTACCAAAAGAATCCACATTTCACATGGACGGGGTTATTCAGTGAGGGTATTACTCTGCTTTTTTCCCCCAGAGATTTTCACCAGGATTTGTCAGAAGGATGGTATTTATACTGTGCAGCCCCAAAACTGAGTAGTGGATCACAGCATTTGTTATGGTCAATTTGAATCAAAGTGCATGTAGCTTTACAAGCCTTATCACTTGGATCAAGATGCTGGGTGAAATATCTTCATATTGATATATTAGTATCAATTTGTCACTTTGCTCTTAATTTTTGTGATGCTATCTCATTATTATGCATGAATAGATGTGATTAACTTCCAGAGTTATATTCTATTTGTGAGTATGTAGTTGCAAGGTCTAATATAGATTGAGCCTAGGAAGGCTGTCTGGTGTCTGCCTTATTGTAACCTTTGATTGAAGATTTCAGGGTCCATCTCCTATTCCATTACCAAATTTAAGAAACAAAGTAATGTTTTCCAGGAAATAATTATTTGTACCTAATGATAAAATATATAATCATAAACCTAATTATGAACATGAGGAATATTATTCTATTTTAGTAATTGCATTTCACTAAATGAACAATGTATTATACACATCATTAGCTACCATAAAATCTACTTACCGTGTTTTAAGGGGTAGTGGCTGATAAAACACTGTTCTTCTATAATATTTTTATTTAAATATAATATATTTAACAGAGTGAAAAAATCCTCCAAACTTCTAGAAAGAAATTTGTGGCATATGACTTAGCATTACAATCTCATAAATTCTGTCTACTCTCTATTGAAGAGCCATCTGATTTCTTTTTTTTCTCTCATTGAGTTTATCGGTACATTTTAAGTGTACAGTACAGTTACACTCGTTACTGGGATCTTGTACCTTTACATGACAGGTCTTGGTTCTCATTTTTTCCCCTTGCCCCTGCCCTCCCTTCACCCCCTCACCATCTGATTTGTTATAATGATGGTAGCAATAATGATTAGATTGAAGAAAATATTAAAAATCATACTTTGACATTCCTATTCCATTATTTTCACTGAGCTGTGGATAATGTCTGTGTGACAGAGTAACTTAAATTATATACCTCTGTTTTGAGTAGCGTCAGCCCATTCTAATGAATTAATTACTATGATAATTTACTAGGAAGGATGGGAGGCCTGACATATCCCACTGCTGGTTTCATTACAAATGAATGTTTTATAAACTTATGACTCACTCCATCAGTAATAACATTTTGGGGAGAGCTGAGAAGAATTATTGGTATCAAAATCACTCATATGGATTGAGGCCTTTTGTCCAGTGACAGTGCTTCCAATATATTCCTGCTAAACATGATAGTTACTGATGCAAGAATATTTTGCAGTGCCTCAGGAATTTTTCAAACAAATACTATCTTTGCTAATTCTGATCCTTATAGCCATCACTGAAGTAGTATAAATAGGTTTTTTTCCCTTTGTAGGCTACTCCACTGGTTGCCTGTGCTGATTCTTTTAGCTAAATACAATTAATATCACCATGGGCATTTTCACATGAATTACTGTCAGTCTATCCAGAATTTGGTGCATGTATGTCATATGAGAATCAAGGATGCACTGTCATTTTTGGCTTAGTTTTTATGACTGTTTATAGCATTACTTTCTTGGTCACTGGTGACCATTTTGGTCTATGCTATGGTTTTACAGTGTCTTTGGTGAGGATGGCTATCGCTGTGTTCCTGGATTTATAATCTTTCTGCTCTCAGAAAAGAAATTCAGTATTTTTCACACTGGTTGGTTGGCAAAGGTCCTGTATTTTCTGTTTTACAAATCCAAGGTTTCTTTTTGTTCTGGGATACATTTTATGAGGTTGTAGTTACAAATTCTTTTTGTTTTATTCTTACATAGTAGCACAGTTACCCAGACTATTAAATACAGAACTCAGCTATCCTGATCCTATTATACATGATGTTAAGATTCACTTTCAGACATATGACTAATAATCTCTACTTCAGAATTACTGATGACAGGTGAAAACATGTCTTTGATTGGTATTTTTGTGTAACACGTTGAGATACTTATTCTATTTTTACTCAGAGTTTGCAGCTACCTAATGAAATTCTACAAATTAACTATTTATTAACCAACCATTTTGTCAGCTGCATTGAAATCCCCCCTTAAGATTATTTAAAGAATATGCTTAGGGTTGTCCTCAATGGAATTATCGTGCTACATATATAGGACAGCTCAAGGAAGCCTTCTGTGGTCATAATGCATTTGTCCTCTACTAGTTAAACAAAATTATATCTGATAACTCAGTTAATAAACCTAGACTAAATAATTTCAAGTCATGTTCAACTTGGATAACCCAAATAGAAGAGCTTTTGAAAAACAAAGACCAAACCATTCCAGGTCTCTCACTATAGAAAGTTCTCTATATTTTCAAGTAGTACACCAACCTAATAGGTCAATGGGGCACAATTTTGCTAAACCAGAATTTTTGAATAGATATTTCTTAGATGAGGTTGATGTTAGATGAATTATGATGACAATGTCCTCTAATGTCAAAGTAAATATGTGTACTTCTGGCTTCTACATGACAGCATGTGTGCTTATATGAATTTCTGTTATGAATTTCAGTTATCTCCAGGACACAGTAGAATATAAATAGTTTTCTTTCTTCTGAATGCTCTACCTCTTTGTTGATTATAAGAAAAAAATAGACAAGAACAAAAAAGAGCAGTTGTTGGCTTTACTAATTAAGAAAACAACTGCACAAAATCTTTTCAGTTTGAAATTAGCTGGGATATTTATATTATCATTTATTCACTATTATATGTTCCAGATATCATTTAAAGTATTCTAGGATCTGTACTTGCCTTTTTTCCTTTGTTGAAATTAAAATAACTTCATAAAATCTTATTGGAAATGTCCCAATATAAAAAAACATGGTTTCTGGTATGAACTGAAAATATGTTTGTTGATCCTCTGGTTTCATCCTGAGTGGGTTGATTCAAACAAGTTTTAATGAATTGCTTTCATAAATTTTACTGTTTGCTTTGCATCCTGAATTTTATTGATATTTATTTCTCCATCTTAGTGCTATTAAAACGTGTTGCTTCTGTGCTCAGAGCTCATCTAATTTTAGTTTTTCTGCCACAATGTTACAGAATTGATCATTCTTTTTTTTTTTTTTTTGTACCGGGGATTGAACTGGGTCCTTGCGCTTGCAAGACAGGCCACTGAACCGCTGAGCTAAATCCCTGACCATGGTCATACAATATTGAACGCTATTCTATCTTGGGAGAGCCCCAAGTCATACAATAAGGCTCCTCTCTTTAGTGAGCCTCACAGGAAGGATGTCATGATTATAAGGCTGCACTTGGATAGACAAGACAATTGCCTTGCCTGGTACCTCTCTTATCCAAAACACAAGAATTTTTGGTATCACTTGGATTATTTAAGGTTCTACTGTAGACAGTGAAGATACTTGTATTCTTCCCTAAGTGTATTCATGGTCTTAGTGATAATATGTATTTTCTGAGAGGGGATTAAGCTCACAGGAGATTAGGAAGTTTTTATTACCATTGCTTTTAAGGTGGGAACTGAATTGATGATTAAATTGATTATAGCCAATTTAATATTTATAATCTGCCACCTGTCAACACCAAAATGTTGTTATGGAAAGGCTTATTATGGGGAAACACATTTACTAAAATCTTTTTATGAATCCTTGAATAGATCTTTCCTAAAAGTATAATTCAGACAACTACAGGGAATATATTAAATGATTTTATTTTCAGCTTTGCAGCAGAACATTGAGCAGCATATGTAAAGAAATATAAACATCAGTGTTTATTTTTTTTTAAATCTGATTTAAGTGTTTCAGGTGACACCTCTCAAATCTTGGGGTGTGGTGGATCAGAGCAAGTTATCTGACTTCTATTTTATCTGTTGCTCATTATTTGCTCTTGTTGTCAAAATTACTCTCCTAGAAATAGTATGACATCCAATGTATAAAATGAATACATCCTTGTATTTGTATGTTTTCAACATTACTAAGGTGGTATAACAAATTAACAAAATTTTTAAAAAGTAAAACTATTAAAAGGAAAAAAGGTGGAAGTGCATCTACTTCTTCCATTTATTTAAGCAAAGCTGAAATATTTCAAACACTAATGTATGAATTTCCTCGAAACTATCAGCTATGGTTTAGGATGCTCCAGATGTCCCATACTGATTCCTTGCCAAGGGTAGGCATGATTCCTCACAGGTATTTTCCTCTTCAACTTGAACAGTTCTCACTTTTATCTGGATCTCAGCTCACATCCTTGTGTTACAGTTTGTCCAAAACTATGATGTTGTTATGCACAGTGTGTGATATTATTCAGCTCTTCACTGAGAACTGAAATGAAATGCCTTATTTTTAAAGTTTCTTGATTTAAGTAAGTAACTCCTCCTAGGGCAACTCATACCCAATGACAACAGATCATTGTGAGATATGAAATCTCATTTGCCTCTCCTAGTTTAGGACAAGCGAAAGGGCACATCAACCTCATGATGACCCATATGGCCAGATGAGTCTTTGTTGTAATCTTTGCAGAAATTATTGTTTTAATTTCCAAATCTACTTTTTTCCCAATAATCCTCTTAGACATTAATCTCTACTGACAGTCAGTTTCATCAAAATATCATCTGCAATATATGCTGACTGAGACTATCTTCCTTCATTCATTTGAGGTTATTGGTGGATAATATTGATTTGACCTCTAGTATCTGTTAAGTGTCAAAATGTCTGTTTAGCTGCTCATTTCCATGGTTAAGCACACTGACAAATGATGTCAGCAATTTTACCTTCATACATGTTTACTTGTACCCCATCACTGAATAAAAACTGCCTCTTTCAGTACTCCATATCTGTCTCATGAGCTATACTTTTATTATTGTTCCGTTACCTGTTTGTGGTTCTCAGCCAGGAACAATGTCCAGGTTAATATTAATTCACTAGTCCACACAGAGTAATTGCTATACTGTATCTATGTGAGTTTTCCAGTGAGGTAGAGTTCTTTGCAATGATAAATTGTCACTTAAACTTTTCACTTTTAAGAACATTACAACCTATGCAATGTTTAATCTCCTAAGAGCTGGGGGCCCATCTCAACAAATCTATCGGGATCCTGTGTTTATAAAGCATCATTATGCAATGATGGTAACTTCTTCCCTGGAACCCTTGTCCCGTGTAACAAAGACACATAGCATTTCTTTTTCCAGTGAGTTCCCAGGCACTAGGTACTCCACACAGCATGGTAATCCAACTGCAGATCCTCTGCTGGCGACATAATCTTGTGGAATTAATTTCATTTAAACAAATTGTTTGTTATATGTCTTTAATTAGGTTAACAAATATTGCACTTATTTCTTATCTATCATTCTATGAAGAGATTGGATAAAATAGAGGTCTGTGAAGATGTATTAGCTTGTTATTATTATTATTACTTATTCATACCTTCTCCTATGTTCTTCATCCTAGTCCTGCGGCAAGTCAAGGATAATACACAAAAGTAATCAGTAACATGGTTTCAAAAAGCAGACGGTCTGGATTCCAAATCTCGCTATACTACTTCATAGATTTATGAGATTTTCAGTTTCTTCCTTTGCAAAATGTGAGTCATAATTATACGGACCTTAAATGGGAGGTTAAAGCATAAATTATCAGTTAATAAATGCGATATACTTTTCAGAATGGTGTCTGTGCATAATAACTGCTTAATAGTATGAAACATTATTTACAGTTGCCTGGGAAAACAGAGATACCAGCCATCTTCTCCTTGAGAAAATACTTTGTCCCATCCTATGCTGGTGAAAATGAAGCAGGGTATGGTAGGTACATACAGAACAAGGAGCATAGCTGTCTTTTCTTTAAGGGATAGTTCTCACAAGATTCTGTTTCATTTCTCCACTTCAGTTTTTCTCAACAGCATAAATTTTATTTAGCAGAAGGAATGTGTGCACGCTTGGAGTATGCCTGTGGGCTCCAACCTCTCTCCGCTTGACTGGTAATTACATCAATTATGTCTTCCTCTGCTATGATTCTAAGTGCTTTCAGAAAGTGTTAAGTTCCCTAAGGCAGCTACTCTCTTTCTGTTTTCAATTAAGTTATCTCTACTCCCACCTGTCCACTGAACTGAGGAAAAATATAGCTTGTGTTTGCCAAGAAGTTGCCCCATTCTTGTGCTCTGTGCTTCCTGTCTGGTACAGCTCCTCCCTGGAATTTACTTCCATCACATTGCTCTGCAGGAAGGGATGTCTCCGGAGACGCCACCTTTTCCTGAACAGGTAGAGTTGATTCCTGGCCATCTTTTTGGATATTTTTTTTTCTCCCATTTGATTTTGAAATTGAAACTTGGAGGGCATTTTTTAAAAAGCATCCATTTGGGCCAGGGATCTAGCTCAGTGGTTCCACTACCTGCCTCGCAAGCACAAGGTCCCCGAGTTCAATCCCCAATACAAAAAAAAAAAAAGCATGAGTTTTATGATCAATAAAGTAGAATGTAGAATCAGATGATGGTAAAAATAAGCATGCTGCATTGATGCTGGGGAAACTTTTGCAATAAACTTAAAAGGGAGAAGTGTGAAGGCAGAGCATTTTAGTCCGGAGAATAATCAGTGAACTCAGTTATCAGTCAGTTTCAATCCAACAGCTTCGATGATGATAGTTCAAGAACAGTCCAAGGGGTCCTGCCCAGCTGCAGGAAATTGACCTTGTTCCTGAGACCTTCTCAACCAAGAGTCATGAATGCCAACATTACTGCTCTGCATGACTGGGAATGCATTCCTTCTAGGGGGCCACTGCATCTGGTCCTCATATCTACGATCTGGTCCTGGGTTTTGTTGCTAAAATGAAACCATCAGGTTACAGAAATATACAATGATGAGGCAGCACACAGGGTTACACACATCACAGCCATAAGTCGGTGATTATTATGAGGCTCAGTGTATTGATACTGTAAAGTGACCACAATTACCCATACCTTTCAGCTTCTTCCTCATACTACTGCAGGCATTCTTAAAAAGTTGCTTTGCTTTTCTGTGCTATACTTTTTCCACTGTTAAATATACCTAATAATATAATAATGTGTGAGATACTTGTAGTAATTAGTTACAATGATTCATACCACCTGATGTGTTTGTCCTACTGCTATTACCATTTTATTATTTTTATTTTGAGATTGTTCTTATATCATTTTACACTTTGTTTTCTTATCTAAGAATGATAATAGATAGTATATTTAAACTTATATTCTGTACAATTCTTTGTTTTACAAATTATAGGGATTTTTTTCTCATGTGTTTCAATGGCCTGAAAAGTTAGTTTTATTCATAATCCCATTTCAGACAAGTATATTTAAAGTAGAGCAAATTCCCCAGAGTTAGCTAAGACCATCCAACAATAACAAAATCTTCCCCATGTGTAAATTCACTTTTTCTTCCTACCTTCCTAATATAATGCCTTGTTTTTTTTAAATTCTAACTATACATTTTTGATATTTTTCACAAATATGAAAACTTATGTTGACTTTTTTATCAGTACTGGGGGTTAAGCCCAGAGTTTTTGCATTGAGCCACATTTGCTGGCTTTTAAACTGTCTTTATTTTTAGACAAGTTCTCACTAATTCACTGGCCATGCTGTTTTCCACACTAGCATCTTCGGCCTCAGTCTCCCAGAGTGCTGAGTTACAGGCATTAAACACCATGCCAGGCTTCTCTTGATTTTTTAAAAACTTCTCTAGTACCAAACAATGTTAAGTAGGCTCAACAAAATTATATTTGGTTGACAAAAACAGATATTGTGACAGAAATCCAAGTTATGACAGAACATAAGTTCTATGGCTGAATGTCTGACCTGAATGATGTTGTTGAACAGCTCAGAATCTTAGTTCACTTATCCACCCCTGTTACGTAATTTTAGTTGGTTTTGAAATAATATATTCTCTATTATTTAAGGTGGGACCTGGATTTTAGGTAGTTTTCATCAAATACTAATTCAAATCCTGTGCATCATTTGCTTTAAGAACTTGCCTATTCCTGGATTTTGGACATAGAAAGTACATTGTTATTTAAAAATGCAGTAATTTAACTTATTTTCTGATATCAATACTACAGTGATTTCACGGGGATAAACATAATAGGCTTTTGAGTTTTCTTAGTTATTACATTGGATAGATTTTTTTCCCCTTCATACTTCAAAGTAGAACTAGGATATATGATATATCTTTAAAATAAAAATAAATATTTTAAGACTTTCAATGGTTGGTGAATATTCCATCTCTCTTGGAGAGGTGCAGGGTTAAAAATTCTTTATTAACCTAATAGATTTCTCCTATATTTGAGAAAACAAAACCAACTTGAATCAATAATAGCTATCATGAAGACTGTTGGGAATTGAGTCTCATGTAAGAGCTGATCAAAATTAAGTGGAACTCCAGGAATGCACAGCATTTTAGCTTAAAAACAGTTTAAATAATAGGTCTCTAAGGCAGAGTTGACAAATGGGGTGAGCAGCAGTCTCTAAAATCTTGCTTTACACAACATTTCTTGCTTATTAATCTGACAGCTTTCTCAGCTGCTCCCGAGCTAAATATGGCAGTTTTAATCATGGAGAAAACATGTCAAATTGCTCTGAATTCTGATACATCAAAAATTTGGAATGCCTTTGGCATTTAAATGAAACTTGAGGGGTCAAGGCCCTTACTCCCCGTTCACTGAGTCTCATGACATCAGCTTCCATGGACACAGCCACGCAATTAAAACACCAGGCTAATAACGACTATCTCCCTTCAGCTTTGCATTGTTTATTTTGCCTATTACGTAAAATGGTGCCAGAATCATGTCTCCATTCACAGGAGATATCTTCTTAGTATTTAAATGGGTGATGTAATGCATAGTACACACTGCTTAGATATTATAGTACAAAGTCAGTTACACAATAACAACATAAAACATATCATTACTTGTATTTTCAATTGTTTATCTTTTATTTTTCCATGAATATTTTATATCTAATGAGTGCAAAAATGACAGAAAATGTAAGTAGAATTTGCTACTTATATTTTAATTTAATGTTTGTGTGAACATGAAAAATTAAATAGCAAAATAATAATGTGTAATTGTGTATAAACTTTTTAATATATGTCCACATATATGCTAATTCTTATTCTTCACTTAAATAGCTCATCTCCCTAAGTCTAGCATCGTCTAGATTTATAAAACTGAAGTCCTTTGACAATTTAAAGTATAGTTAATTTTCAGTAAGAAACACTTCCCCAAAAATGGGGCTTCTGTTCCCTTATTTGATTTTTGCATGACGTTATTGATTGTGAAAGATGGAAATTACCATCTATTAATGTTAATCTCCATCATGGATGGAGGTCAATGAATAAAGTTAGGAAACAGGAGGCAGATTTGATGATTTAGTAATTACTGTGAATGTGACTTCTTATTTGTATTGGCTATCATGGTAAACAAAGCTCATGGAAATTACTTTATAAAGCACTACTGTGAGCAGTATTTATAGATGTATCAATAGCTCTAGTTATGCAAATAGATAACTGCAGCAGGAGATTAAGCCTTCTAGTGATAGCATCAATATAGATTTCAATCTGGTGTTTCAAGTCAAAGAACACTGAAGAAATTAAAAGTGATATGCCTCAGAAATGCGTTAAATAATTGAACATGAGGCTTCATTCATAACAAAGTGATAACACAGATTGTATGAGAAACTAATTCAAATGACTGTTTCATTATATCTGATAAAAATGTTCCATTTCTAAAAATGAAATATATTGCTATTAGGGGTATGCGGTTTTATGTTTATTGTTTAATTACTACATTAAATGCAAATTGTGATTTTACACTCTACATTTTAATTATTAGTGCCAATTATGATTAAAATTTTATTGCGTTTATGACTACATGTTTGCAGTACATGAATTTTACACACATCTTAGGAAGTAGGCACATGTATATAACACAGCTTGATATCTTTAGTCCTCTTCCCTTCCCCACTTGCTTTCCTACCTCCATTTCTAGATTTTCATTTTCATTATCATTACTATTTTTAAGCTTACATACACTTTGGGTGCGTGGTAGGTGTACATGGCAGATATTTCGTCTTCTTGCTTCTCCCTCCTCTCCTCCAACTTCACCCCAGACTCCTTGACTCCTCCCCATTTACAAAAGCTCTGTCTTCCTCTTTCCTTCTATCAGTACTTCTTCCTTTTGTTTGTATTTTGCCTTACTTAAATAAGACATATCACATGATGTTTAAGCAATGTGTTTGATTTATTTTACTCAACATTACATTTTCTAGATGAATCCATTTTCTAACAAAGTCTCAAATGTGTCCTTTATTGCCTACTGGTATTCCATTGTATATAGATACTATATTTTCTTTATTTACTTGTCTGTTGGTGGACACATAGTGTGCTTTCAGAATTTATTCAAAATAAATTGTGTTGCTACAAACGTTGGTATGAATGTATCCCTGTAATATAATATTTTTAGCTCTTTGGGGAAGATATCTAGAAGGGGAATAGCTGGGCCAATTGGAATTTCTATTTCTGTTTAGTATGTTGAGAATCTCTACATTTATTTCCATAGTGGTTGCACTAATTTTTACTTCATTATGAATTTTCTTATTTTCAGGGTTCCCTTGTGTGTTATGTTAACATTTAAATTCCATGTTAAAACTTAATTCCACATTAAAATTTCTGTATATAACGTACTTTGAGCCTAATCTTTAAAACCACCAAGTAAAATGACAAACACCCTACTATTATAAAGGGAACATTGCTTAACCCATCATTTTTTTAAAAGATAAGTTTATCAATTTTATTCTCAGAATGGAATGTTAATCATAAAAGCCTACTTAGAACATGTTTTGAGTTTGTTAAGAAGATGAGCTTTATTTTTATACTAGGTGATACTGACCAACTGATTCACTGGTGTCATTTTTCTGGCACAGGAATAAAAGCTTGTACATAATATTTACATAAGATTTGAAATAAAGAAGAAAAGGGGTAATTGTTCCAGTATTCTTTCCTACTTTCCTACTTTGGCTGTCAACTGTAAATAAATTACCTTATACAATGCCATATGCAAACAGATTTAAAGAGTCCTCTTCACTCTTGATTATACAGGTAGGACTTTCACAGAACACTTTTGTTACCTCTTTCCATGCTTTCTCTGCTTTTTCTCGGTACTGCATCTCCAGAACTGACTTGTATGTCCTGCAGAAAAACTGGACTCTCAGGAAGCTGTTGTTATTAGAGCTTCTTTCCCAATTGTCAGCAAATTATATTAAGTATGGGAGACTGAAAAGGTCACCTCTGCAACAGTACTATTATAGTAGCCCAAAGATCACTAATCTGCAGCTACACAGGATTTTCAAACCCAAATGACAGGGGTGGTCATGCCAGGCAAGACAGTTAGATGTCCTCTCAATCCTGTCTTAGTTTTCTCCTGTACAATAAAACATCAAATTGCCATTGCTGCTGACATTGACTTAGAGCTATAGTAATATCTCAATTTGCCAAAAGTTTTCTTCTGTTTGCAAACTCCATATTGGGTGATAATAAAACCAGGGCCATCTTCCCCCACACAAACAGGAATGCAGCATTTTCCCCCAGATCATAAAACAAAGGAAGTTTGGAACCTGAGGTGCCACTGTATTACTGTCCACCTTTATCACTTTAGTGTGGCTATATAGTACATAAAGTACATATTGCTACATAAAATATACTTTCAGGTGTAAGAAATGTTATATAATATGTAGACATGTATGTGTATATATATATATATATATATATATATATATTCACAAGTGTACAGTGTAAAACAAATATAAAGGATCTGTATCATTTCATATGTTTTCCTAGAATTTTACTTACTGAATTTACTTATGAATATAAATAGAATATTAACCTTTTAAATTTTTAAAAATACCTAAGCTTATACAGTATCAGAGTTTACTTCTGAGTTATACCAGCTATATGAAGAGCCTAACACTATCTAACTCAGTGTTATCTAGAAGTCAGTATAGAGAAATAGCACCATGTTTGACAGGAATAGTGAGTTTCCTGTTTGTTGCAGGAGTAATATTTTAGCTTCTAGAACATGGTGAGATATAAGCATCTGCATGCAACAGGCTTGTATGGTCAGAGCAGAACTGCAGCAGGTGGTAGTGTAAAAGCATTTCAGCAATTTATCATTAGATGAGGGTACTGAAGCATACTGGCTAAATATTGGCCTTGTTTGTGAGCAGTGAATAAATTAATATGCATTACACTGTAAATATAGCAAGACATAGAAATTGCAGAAAATAAACTTTTTAAAAAATGTTATACCCTAAAAAATATGAGGCAATGTTTATTTATTGTTTTGCTGTCTCTGAAAAGCCCTGGTGTTCTATAAAACATCCAATTGATTAGAACAGATTACAGAACTAAAGATCCTAAAACAATGGGTGGATAGAGACAAGCCAACAAAAATAGCATTCTTCCAGAGGTCAGAAAAAGCTGAAATCAGACACACATGCAGCTAACACTGAAAAAAAAATATTATTGGTCAGGTTTGTGACAGTGTCCTAACTAGCCATATTTCAGAATAAGTCAGTTTGATAGTTTATGAATGTAATGACTTTTATTTTTGGTATTTAGAGTTGGAACAATACAACAGAATGAAGAGAGTGTTCTAAAATTGTATTACTTTATATTTAAATTCTAGTAAATGTACAAGTACTTAGTAACTATAAGTAATTAAACTAAGTATAATTCATATTGTTTGAGCTCCCATCTGTACATACCAATTTAAATCATAATACATACTAATGCTTATGACATTTGATAGTCCTATAAATTATATGTGTGCATCTTAATTCTTTTTATCTTATTTCTTTATAGCATATTTAAGAAGAATAATCCAACTTTGTATTATAATTTTAGGTCCTATAGGAGAAACTAAATAGTTTAGTCAGTCATTACTGAAATACATTGATTGAACATTTAACAACCTTATTAACAAGATATATATATATGCAAAACCCCTGAATCAAAATTTATAAAAAACATTAAAACTTCCAAATGTAAGAATTTATTACAATATAGCAACACAAAATCATGTAGGAAAAATAAAAGGACCTGCAGATGCACATAAACACATACAAAGCTAGGCTCAGGAGAAGCAGAAAAAGTGGATGCAGCTATTTTCTTCTGCTTTGATTCTCCTCCATATTCCTAGTCACAAATATAGTAACTGCTAATTATCTGGAAGCTTGACTTTAAAGCAAAGTGAGACCAAGTTTTTCTCTCCCACCCGTCCTGTTGCTTTTGTCAATACCTAGTCCTCTCTAATAAATACTTTTATAAACCTGAAATTTCTCTGGGCATTTCACCCAAATCTGATGATTGAAAAAGATGTCTCAGGATAAATACATGTGTCTCAGCAGAAAAAGACAGTGAATCTATATAAATTTAATTATATTATTTAAGGATTAGAAATAAATTAGTTTTCATTCTTATAAAATTCCATATTCATCACTAATGACCAACCAATCTTAATTACATTTTTAAAAATTAAGTTTAATTTTCTCTGTTTTGCCTTGTTTTGTTTTTAGGAAACTACAAAAAATGAATTCACAAATCTGTTTAATATCACCGTCGTTTACAACAAAGCCCTGCAAATATGGATGCTTAACACAACAAAAATGATCTCACATATTAATAGGGTAAAGAATCCAAGTCTTTATCTATTAGATATAGTGTGCTTCCTCCTTCAGTGTCCTTCTTTGCTGAAATCAAAATACTGTTTGTTTTGCAATCTACTGTGATTCTCCAGGTCTTCTGCGTGGAAACATGAGATTACTGCTCACTGATAATTTGCAGACATTAATTCAATGTGATTGTTGGACTCATGTCCTTCTTTCCTTGTCAGGTGTATTCAGGAAATCATTCAACTCCTGGAGACATCAGGTACTACAACACGTCATGGGCTACCTACACCGGGAGCTCACAAACTTGTGTCCTACTTTTTTTTTTTTCAGCTTTAATTGAGTTTATTGGTACATTTTAGGGATACAGTACAGTTACATTCATTGTTGGGATCTTGTACCTCTACATGACAAGTCTTGATTTTCATTTTTCCGCTTACCTCTGCTTACAACACGTCATGGGCTACCTACACCGGGAGCTCACAAACTTGTGTCCTACTTTTTTTTTTTTCAGCTTTAATTGAGTTTATTGGTACATTTTAGGGATACAGTACAGTTACATTCATTGTTGGGATCTTGTACCTCTACATGACAAGTCTTGATTTTCATTTTTCCGCTTACCTCTGCTCTCTCTTCACCCCCTCCTCCCCTCCCCATCTACAAACACTTTATTTTCATCTTTTCATTCTCTCACATTTTTTTCTTTTCCCTTTTTACTCTTCCCCTACCCATCCCACCTTCCCTACACCTTTACCTCCTTTCTTCCCATTTCTAAATATCAGTAATCTTATTAGAATCTTATGCATTGTTGCAGATTATTTACACCAGGGAAACTGTTCGGTATTTACACATGTGTGACTTATTTATTTCACTTAGGAGTATATCTTCAATATGTATCCATTTT